>NC_084571.2:15695000-15745000 GCF_033978685.3 Nerophis lumbriciformis | reverse complement strand
AATGCTCAGTCATTCACAAACAAGGACGGGGCGAGTGTCACCACTTTGTCAACAAATGCCTGAGCAATTTGTTTAAAAACAACATTTCAGAATCAGAATCAGAATCAGAATCAGAATCAGTTTTATTGTCATTACGCAAGGTAACGAGATTGAGGCCATTCCATACAGTGCGATGTGTGCATGCTAGAAAAACAATGTGCAAATATATAAAAATATAAAAAATGTAGAAGTGCAATGAATATGGTGTGAAATTAATATATACATGAAAAAAACAAAAACAAAAACAGGGTGGTTGGTGGAATGGGTTATTGCACCGAAGAGAAGGCAGTTATGAGGGACAATGGGGCAGTCCGTTCAGGATGGTTATGGCCCTGGGGAAGAAGCTGTTCTTTAGCCTGTTTGTTTTGGTTTTAATGCACCTGTAGCGCTTCCCAGAGGGCAGCAGGTGGAACAGGTCAGAGCCAGGGTGGGTGCTGTCCTTGATGATGGCACTGGCTCTGTTGAGGCAGCGGGAGGTGTAGATGTCCGTCAGAGAGGGGAGAGGGCGGCCGATGATTTTCTGAGCCGCCTTGACCACTCTTTGCAGCCTCTCCCTGTCTGCTGCAGTGCAGCTGCCGTACCATACCGTAATACAGTAGGTCAGCAGGCTCTCGATGGACGAGCGGTAGAAGGTCAGCAGCAGGTCAGGCTTCAGGTTGTACTTCCCGAGGACTCTAAGGAAGTGTAGCCGCTGCTGAGCCTTCTTGATGATTGATGTGGTGTTGACTGTCCAGGAGAAGTCATTAGAGATGTGGACTCCAAGGTACCTGAAGGTGTGGACCCTCTCTACACGCTCGCCGTTGATGTAGAGGGGGGCAGGGTCGGTGCTGCTCCTCCTGAAGTCGACGATGATCTCTCTGGTCTTGCTGGTGTTGAGAGCGAGTTGTTCTCCGAAGACCAGGCCGTCAGCTTCAGGACCTCCTCTCTGTAGGCAGCCTCGTCACCCCTGGAGATGAGCCCGACCACTGTGGTATCGTCGGCGAACTTGACGGTAAGGTTGTCACTGTGGGCCGGACTGCAGTCATGGGTGTAAAGGCAGTAGAGGAGGGGGCTCAGCACACAGCCCTGTGGGGAGCCGATGCTCAGCGTGCGGGAGGATGAGAGGTGCGGGCCAAGTCTCACATTCTGGGGTCGGTCCGTTAGGAAGTCCCTTATCCAGGCGTTTGTGAGAGGGGGGAGGCCAAGAGTGTCCAGTTTATTGCAGAGTCTGTCCGGGATTATTGTATTGAAGGCAGAGCTATAGTCCACAGAGAGCATCCGGACGTAGCTCTGCTGCTGCTCCAGGTGGTTCAGAGCAGAGTGGAGAGCAACAGCGATGGCGTCCTCTGTGGACCTGTTCGCCCGGTATGCGAACTGGTGGGGGTCGAAGTCTGGAGGGATATGGTCCTTGATGTGCTGGAGAACAAGTCGCTCGAAGCACTTCATGATTACCGGAGTGAGAGCCACTGGTCGGTAATCATTCAGGCTGGTGATGGGAGACTTCTTCGGCACCGGGATTATTGTAGATGACTTCAGGCAGGATGGGATGACTGCCTGAGCCAGGGAGAGGTTGAAGATCCTGGTGAGGGGGGGAGCGAGCTGGTGGGCGCACGTCCTGAGCACCTTCCCAGGTACTCAGTCTGGTCCGGTAGCCTTCCTGGGGTTCACAGCCAGGAGCACTCGTCTGACACTGTGCTCCTGTACAGTGAGTGGAGTGGCGCCGGAGCCCGGTGGGGGCGGGGGCAGGGCTGGAGCAGATGATTTCTCAACCAGCTATTGCAAGGAATTTAGGGATTACACCATCTACGCTCTGTAATATCATCAAAAGGTTCAGATAATCTGGAGAAATCACTGCACGTAAGCGATGATATTATGCACCTTGGATCCCTCAGGCGGTACTGCATCAAAAAGCGACATCAGTGTGTAAAGGATATCACCGCATGGGCTCAGGAACACTTCAGAAAACCACTGTCAGTAACTACAGTTGGTCGCTACATCTGTAAGTGCAAGTTAAAACTCTACTATGCAAAGCCAAAGCCATTTATCAACAACACCCAGAAACGCTGCCGGCTTCGCTGGGCCCGAGCTCATCTAAGATGGACTGATGCAAAGTGGAAAAGTGTTCTGTGGTCTGACGAGTCATTTCAAATTGTTTTTGGAAACTGTGGACATCGTGTCCTCCAGACCAAAGAGGAAAAGAACCATCTGGACTGTTCTAGGTACAAAGTAGAAAAGCCAGCATCTGTGATGGTATGGGGGTGTATTAATGCCCAAGACATGGGCAACTTACACATCTGTGAAGGCACCATTAATGCTGAAAGGTACATACAGGTTTTGGAGCAACACATGTTGCCATCCAAGCAACATTATCATGCCAAGTCACGTGTTACAACAGCGTGGCTTCATAGTAAAAGAGTGCGGGTACTAGACTGGCCAGACCTGTCCCCCATTGAAAATGTGTGGTGCAATATGAAGGCTAGAATAGCAGAAGGGAGACTGTTGAACAACTTAAGCTGTACATCAAGCAAGAAATAATTCCACTTCAAAAATGTGTCTCCTTCGTTCCCAAACTTTTACTGAGTGTTGTTAAAAGGAAAGGCCATGTAACACAGCGGTAAAAATGCCCCTCTGACTCCTTTTTTGCAATGTGGTTGCTGCCATTAAATTCTAAGTTAATGATTATTTGCTAAAACAAAATGAAGTTTCTCAGTGTGAACATTAAATATCTTGTCTTTGCAGTCTATTCAATTAAATATAAGTTGAAAAGGATTTGCAAATCATTGCATTCTCTTTTTATTTAGGAATTACACAACGTGCCAACTTCACTGCTTTTGTACATACATATATATGTATAGATATACATACAGTATATATATATATGTATGCATGTGTATGTAATACACATATATATATATATATATATATATATATATATATATATATATATATATATATATATATATATATATATATATATATATATATACCTGTATATATATATATATATATATATATATATATATATATATACACATATATATATATGGGCAGCACGGTGGAACAGGGGTTAGTGCATGTGCCTCACAATACGAAGGTCCCGATAGTCCTGAGTTCAATCCCGGGCTCGGGATCTTTCTGAGTGGAGTTTGCATGTTCTCCCCGTGACGGCATAGGTTCCCTCCGGGTACTCCGGCTTCCTCCCACCGCCAAAAACATGCACCTGGGGATAGGTTTATTGGCAACACTAGATTGGCTCTAGGGTGTGAATGTGAGTGTGAATGTTGTCTGTCTATCTGTGTTGGCCCTGTGATGAGGTGGCAACATGTTCAGGGTGTACCCCGCCTTCTACCCGAATGCAGCTGAAATAGGCTCCAGCACCCCCCGCGACCCCAAAAAGGGAGCAGCGGTAGAAATTGGATGGATATATATATATATATATATATATATATATATATATATATATATATATATATATATATATATATATATATGTATATATATATATATATATATGTATATATATGTATATATATATATATATACATATATATATATATGTATATATATATATACATATATATATATATATATGTATATATATATACATGTATACATACATATATATATATATATATATATATATATATATATATATATATATATATATATAAAGGTATATTTATCTATAAATAAATATATATATACATGTATACATACATATATATGTATATATATATATATATATACATACATACATATATACTGTATGTATATGTATACATATACAGTATATGTATGTACGTATATATATATATATATATATATATATATATATATATATATATATATATATATAAATATATATATACATGTATACATACATATATATGTATATGTATACATACAAACATACATACATACTGTATGTATATGAATGTATGTCTATAAATATATATATATATATATATATATATATATATATATATATATATATATATATGTGTGTGTATGTAGGTATATATATGTATGTAAAGAAGTGCTGTAGATGAAAAAAAGAGTACAATCAAAGTATGTTGTTGAACCCCTGCTGCTTTTTACTCGTATTATTAAGCATCACGTCTCGCTGGCTTTGAGCCGGCGGTTAAAGATTAGCGTGCGTGCTAAACATTAACTTGGTGTGAATGGAAGTGCTGACTTTGTGCCCTGAGGACAGTCAGCCATCAAGAAGACGTGTTTGTGTGACACGTCCCCCCCAGCTGCCCGACTAAAAACTCCACAAAGGAGTTCCACATGAAGAAGACGGAAAATAAGACGGCACTTCTCACACCTTTCGTTCACCCATAAAAGACCAAATATTTACATCCTACTTTCCTGCTAAAAAAAAAAACTTTCTATGAAGTCGTAAATGTTCTTTGGTGAATTAAAGATGGCTGACAACCTTTTTTTTTTTTTTTTTTACCATTTTTGTCCATTCTATAATGTTGAGAAAGCGTTATATAATAATACATAATAATTACTCTTATGCACGCTATGTTACGTTACATTGGATGTAACGTAGCATGCTACTGTTGACGTGGTTGTTTATCAACAAGGTCAAAGCAGGAAGTAACTTTTTACCAATGAAAACAACTCAAATGAACTTGATGTCAAATAGGAGGAAACATCACACAGCAAACATGGAACACACATACTCACTACTACGACTACTGCAAGGGAATAATGAACAACCAATCAATGATTGAATCCTCCAATATTCACTACTACTACTGTGAGGGAATAATGAACAACTAATCAATGATTGAATCCTCCAATACTCACTACTACTACTGCGAGGGATTAATGAACAACAAATCAATGATTGAATACTCCAATATCACTACTACTACTGTGAGGGAATAATGAACAACTAATCAATGATTGAATCCTCCAATACTCACTACTACTACTGCGAGGGAATAATGAACAACACATCAATCAAGCGTGTTTTGGTGGGATCTTACAGGGTTAGCTGTGACATTCACTATGCCAACTAGTGGTGGTGAGGCTCCTAACTTTTAGCACAACAATTAGCTGAGAGATGACAAAACTCATATACTGAAGTACTACAGTAATTCTGCAGTTCTTGTGTTACTACTCACTTTAGACTCAATGCCTGTTCTAGGGAATGTTTGTTTATAATAAATGCACATCATCCACTTTAAAAATGTATTTTAATAATACAAATAATAAAATCTTAAAAAAACTTCTCAGCTGTTTTGTCGTTACACACACACACCAGCGACCCGCTCTCTTGTCCGCTCTTTTGCAGCAACCGAGTGGAAACTATGTCCAAGTATTTAAAGTTCCCAGCACTCGGGATTTTAATATTTACATTTAATTATTTGAACTCAATTAAACAATTCATTAAAACAACTGCAAATATATTGGAGTTTGTTTCTAATTGAATTAATTTCACGATGCAGCCTTAAAAGTACTAGCAGCATAATATTACACAAAAACATTTTTTTTTTTTGTATTAAAAATGAAACGCTGCTTCTCATGTTCTGTCCTGCTGGTTAAAAGTGTATTTGTTGAATAAAGGATACAAACAACTATTTTTAAAACAATATTACAATAATAATTACAAAACATAACTGGGTCAGTGTTATGTTTGTGACTGTGGTTATGTGTTGCTTGTGCAATCCTATAAAAGTATAAATAAACACAAAACTACGAGAGAAAAAAAAGTAACATTAAAAAGTTGTAGAAAGAGGATTTGAGTAAAGTGCAGTACATACAATTGCAAACAAGAAAATTAAATAACTTGTTGTTAATATTCACTTTGTTCTATATTTGTAAAACATCTTGTAAACATGGTTAATTATTAAATAATAAAGATGTTTTCGCCTAATCGTCACAACAAGGGAATTAATTAACTGATTGTTGCTAATATTTACTTTGTAAATGTTCTTATTATGGTCCTATAAAATATTGTAAACATGTTATATGATTGTATAAAATATTGTAAACATGTTTAATTATTAAACAATAAAGACGGTTTTGCTTAATTGTCAAAACAAGCGAATTTGCAAACTTATTTGTTATACTTACTTTGTAAATGTTGTTATTATGGTCCTATAAAATATTGTAAATATTATTATGGTCCTATCAAATATTGTAATCATGTTCTATGATTGTATAACATATTGTAAATATGTTTAATTAATTAATAATACAGAGGATTTTGCTTAATTGTCACAACAAAAAAAATATTGCTAATATTTACTTTGTAAATGTTTTTATAATGGTCCTATAAAATATTGTAAATGTTCAAAGATTGTTTAAAATATTGTGAATATGGTTAATTATTCAAAATATTAAAGAAATGTTTGCCAAATTGTCACAACAAGCTACTTAAGCAACTTATTGTTGCTCATATTTACTTTGTAAATGTTATTATTATGGTCCTATAAAATATTGTAAACATGTTCTACGATTATATAAAATATTGTAAACATGTTTAATTATTAAATAATTAAGACGTTTTTGCTTAATTGTCACAACAAGAGGATTAAATAACTTATTGTTGCTAGTATTTACTTTGTAAATGTTATTATTATGGTCCTATAAAATATTGAAAATAGCTAATTGTGGGTTGGCTCATGCTGACGTCATCATCTTTTTACGTCACTCTGCACTATTATTTATCATACTTGCACATGTCAGTTATTTACCAGGTCGTTTACGTCATGTTATATTTACTGTTTACATCAAACAAGTCCACCAATAAATATACTTAAGCTGATGAAGATCATTATTAGCGTGATTGAAGTCACGTGAAGGCCACACAACAAAAGCATTTGTGTGATAAAGTGATGATCTTGCAAGAACCCCCAAAGCGCCTTTTGCCAAAGTGCTGACTCGGCAAGTTGTGGGTCCGTGGATGTCGCCCTTTGTGTTGCGTTGACTCCCAGTCGGCCCACTCACGCCCAGCACAACTTTGCCGAGCCGACACGCACGCACATTTCCCGCGGGGACGGACGGGACAGGACGCCGTGATGCTGCCGAGGTGGACGCGGGCTTCAGCCGCGTGAGTGCCAGGACGAAAAGCCCGAAGACGTTTTATGCGCGTGGCTGCGTGTTGATTTATCACGTTTTTCATGACGTTCATCCTCAAATAGGACACAACTTTGATTCAACATCATTTATATCAATTATAACAAGTCAGTGCGTGACAAATACTGTCAAGTGGAACCAAATAATACTCAAATGTATCGCGATTATTATCATGTATTAAATGTTCTTATTCGCACGCACTAATATTTTCCCTTTCCGGTAAACAACAAAATGTATTGTTAATGAGTTGAAATTATTTGAATAATTAGACACTATTTATGTAACATTTTTGTTAGGGAACATTTTGCTCAAATGTAGGCCGTCTGCGTCTGTATCGGCCTTCAGATATTTGATTTCCATTGTACACCGATTTAAAATTATAGCATTTTAATTATTGTTTATCAACTAAATTAGGATTTAATAATATATCCATCCATCCATCCATCCATTTTCTACCGCTTATTCCCTTCGGGGTCACGGGGGGCGCTGGAGCCTATCTCAGCTACAATCGGGCGGAAGGCGGGGTACACCCTGGACAAGTCGCCACCTCATCGCAGGGCCAACACAGACAGACAGACAACACTCATACTCACATTCACACACTAGGGCCAATTTAGTGTTGCCAATCAACTTATCCCCAGGTGCATGTCTTTGGAGGTGGGAGGAAGCCGGAGTACCCGGAGGGAACCCACGCAGTCACGGGGAGAACATGCAAACTCCACACAGAAAGATCCCGAGGCCGGGATTGAACTCACGACTACTCAGGACCTTCGTATTGTGAGGCAGATGCACTAACCCCTCTTCCACCGTGCTGCCCTTAATAATATATATATATATATATATATATATATATATATATATATATATACGCTTCTGGTAAAAAGAGAATCAATAAGTTGCTTCATCTTCTCGTATTTCTTCATTTCTGGAAGCTTCCATGAACACTCCAACTGAAAGCCTTCGATTAGACAACATTTTTTTGGTTCTCTATCGATTTTTGATCTCAACTTTTTTTTCTTTCCTTTTTTTCCCCCCATCCCGGCGCCCCTGGTCTTCTCCTGCCAACCCTGCAGTTGTGCAGGCGCAACTTTCCCGGGAATCAGCAGCAGGACGTAGAGGAACATCTCCCGGTAAGTCCTCTTTATTGCTCATATATATATATATATATATATATATATATATATATATATATATATATATATATATATATATATATATATATATATATATATATATATATATATATATATATATATATTTGTTTGCTGTAAGATGTATTTAAAGTGCAGTTCAAAGTCATTGTTTGACTGGCAGATCATTTTTAAAAGAGCATTTTTTTTTTTAAGTTGATATTTTATCTCAAAGCGACATGAAAATTATTTCACATCCAAATCACAATTTTCTTATTTATTACGATTCTGAACTGACTCCATTTTTTAAAGAAACAATTTTTTTAATTACTTTTTTTTTTAGGCCATGTGGCTAACTTAAAGTGCGAACACATCTTATGTGTCTGCAGCCTTTCTGAAATAGTTTATTATAATCTATAAACCAAACATTTTTGTTGAGTCAAGAATTGATTCAGAATCGAATCGTCACCCGAGTATCAAAACCGACTCATGAGTTGTTTGAAAATTCAATTATTTGTTTTTCTATGTAAACAAAACTACAACTGTTTTATTTCCATGTAAACATTACCTCATCACATAAGGTACATATCAGAGTAATGATTGCAGTATTTGCATATTGTGTGTTTACATGCAATATAATAAACTTCATGCATCGTTAATCATAGCTTTTTTAATTGTCTTTGGGAGAAAATACAATATAAAATAATAATACAGTAAACATGACGTTTTCATGCACATTACGTCACAAAAGTTCTGAAAGTCCTCCAGGATAAAAACATCACATCGAAACTCAATATCCAGAACTCTTTGAAAATGGTGATGCATTTCAAAATAAAAACAATTTAATAAAAACTACAAAAGTTCCATTCGTTAGGACGTTGCAGGTCTGCACATGCGTCAATCACCTCCTCTCGCTGCCGGTGTCACGAGGAAGAAAACAGGAACCAAAACGGGTTGGAAGTTGGATTGCTGAGTAAAAAAAAAAAAGTTCATCCACACGGAAGACTTCCCACTGCAACCTGCACGCGCATCGTCTTCTCCTGCACGCGCATCGTTTTCTCCTGCACGCGCATCGTCTTCTCCTGCACGCGCATCGTTTTCTCCTGCACGCGCATCGTCTTCTCCTTGCAGCCCGCGGCAAATGTGATCTGCTTCTTCTCTTGCGCGCACACAAGGCGGGTGTGTGTGTGTGTGTGTGTGTGTGTGTGTGTGTGTGTGTGTGTGTGTGTGTGTGTGTGTGTGTGTGTGTGTGTGTGTGTGTGTGTGTGTGTGTGTGTGTGTATGACTAAATGAGTGCAGTATGGTGACCATACATGATACTGTACATGATACTGTACATATATTGTACATGCTACTGTACATGATACTGTGCATATAGTACATGATACTTTACATGACACTACATATATAGCACATGATACTGTACATGATACTGTACATAAATAGTGTACATATATACTGTACATGATATTGTACATACATATTGTACATGATACTGTACATATATACTGTACATGCTACTGTACATGGTACTGTATGTGATACTGTACATATATAATGTACATGGTACTGTACATGATACTGTACATGCTACAGTACATGATACCTTATATAGATCCTGTACATGCTACTGTCCACGATACTGTACATGATACTGTACATGCTACTGTACATGATAATGTATATGATACTGCACATGCTACTGTACATGATGCTGTAAATGATATTGTACATCGATACTGCACATGTTACTGTACATGATACTGTACATGATACCTTATATATACACTGTGCATGCTACTAAACATGATACTGTACATGCAACTGTAATACAACTGTACATGCTACTATACATGTTACTGTACATGATACTGTACACAGCTACTGTACAGAATACTATGCATGTTACTGAACATGATACTGTACACAGCTGCTGGACATGCTACTGTACATGCTACTGTACATGATAATGTACATTATACTGTACATGTTACTGTACATAATACCTTACATAGATACTGTACAAGCCACTGTAATGATACTGTACATGCTACTTGACATGTTACTGTACACAGCTATTGTACATTTCACTGTACATGCTACTGTACCTGAGACTATACACACACACAATATATATATATATATATATATATATATATATATATATATATATATATATATATATATATATATATATATATATATATATATATATATATATATTCAGTATATATATATATATATATATATATATATATATATATATATATATATATATATATATATTCAGTATATATGTACAATATGATACAAAATGACACAATATCATTGAAGATGATACAACATGATAGTATCTGATACAATATAACACACTATCATACAATATGATACAACATGACAGTCTCTGATACAACACAATACCATACAATATGATACAAAATTATAGTATCTGATACAATACAACACAATATCATATGATATGATACAAAATGATAGTATCTGATACAATATGACACAATACCAAAAGATACAATAATGTACAATATGATACAATACCATACAATAAAAAAATATACGGTACGATGTGTTATGTTACAAAATAATACAGTACAATGCAATACAATGCAATATTATACTGTTCTATACTATACTATACTATACTATATGATACTATACTATACTATACTATATGATACATTATGATACAATACCACACAATATTATCACATTTGACACAATACGATTTAATATGATACTGTACGATACTACACGATACGGTCACATGTTACGATACAATATAGATACTCAGCGATACAATGTGTTACGTTACAATATGAAACGGTACAATGCAATGCGATACTATACGATACTACAGTATACAATACTACACTATACTTTAATATATGTGATAAATTATGATACAATACGACACAATACCATAAAATATGATAAAATAGGACACAATGTGATACTATACGATATTATATGACACTGTACAATGCGGTACGATAGGATGTGATATCTTACAATACAATACGGTACAATGCAATGCAATTCGATACTATACTATTCTATACTGTACCATATTATATGATACATGATGATACAATATAACACAATACTATTCAATATGATACAGTATGATACTATACCATGCAATATTATATAATGATGATGATGATGATGATGGTGATGATGATGATGATGATGATGATGATGATGATGATGATGATGATGATGATGATGATGAAGATGATGATGATGATGATGGTGGTGATGGTGGTGATGGTGATGATAATGATGATGGTGATGGTGATGTGATGCGGTGATGATGGTGATGATGATGGTGATGATGGTGATGGTGATGATGATGATGATGCTGATGATGGTGATGCTGATGATGATGATGGTGATGGTGATGGTGATGGTGATGGTGATGGTGGTGTTGATGATGATGATGATGATGATGATGATCATGATGATGATGATATGTGATAGTGGTGATGATGGTGATGATGATGATGATTATGATGATGATGATGATGGTGATGGTGATGATGGTGGTGATAATGATGGTGATGATGGTGATGATGATGGTGATGATGATGGTGATGATGGTGATGATGATGGTGATGATGATGATGGTGATGGTGATGATGGTGATGATGATGATGGTGATGATGCTGGTGATGATGATGGTGATGATGATGGTGATGATGATGATGGTGATGGTGATGATGATGGTGATGATGCTGGTGATGGTGATGGTGATGGTGATGATGATGGTGATGATGGTGCTGATGGTGCTGATGCTGGTGATGGTTATGGTGATGTTATGGTGGTGATGATGGTGGTGGTGATGGTGATGGTGATGGTGATGGTGATGATGGTGATGGTAATGGTGATGGTGGTGGTGGTGATGGTGATGGTGATGAGGGTGTTGATGATGGTGTTTATGATGATGATGATGGCGATGATGGTGATGGTGGTGATGATGGTGATGGTGATGGTGTTGATGATGGTGATGGTGATGGTGATGATGGTGATGATGGTGATGCTGGTGATGGTGATGATGGTGATGGTGATGGTGATGGTGATGGTGATGATGATAATGATGATGGTAATGGTGGTGATGATGGTGATGATGGTAATGGGGATGGGGATGAGGATGGTGATGGTGATGATGATGGTGATGGTGTTGATGATGGTGATGATGTTGATGATGATGATGGTGGTGGTGGACGTGGATTGTGGATTGAACCACATTGCATGCCTTAGAACCACTTGGACTGACTTAGAACCACACATAGAATGACATCGGCCCACATACAAGGACATAGAACCACACAGACTGACATAAAACCACATAGGACCACATAGAGGACATAGCACCAGATAGTACTACATAATTTAAGTGGATTGTCATAGCACCACATCGCATGATTTAGAACCACATAGGTTGACTTAGAACCACACATAGAATGGCATAGGACCACATAAAATGACATAGAACCACACAGAATGACATATGACCACATTAAATGACATAGTACCACACAGAATGACATAAAACCACATATGACCACATAGAAAGACATAGCACCAGATAGCACTACATAAATTGACATGGATTGTCATAGTCTACATGGATTGTCTACATACATGTAGAACATATATTTATGTAGAACCACACGTATGATTACAAAGATCCACACATGTTGAACCTCATTGATTTACATAGGACAAAATAGAATCACACACGTTGAACATATCATTATGTAGAACCACATATAGGATTACATAGAACCACACGAGTAGACATATAATCATGTAGAACCACACATATGATTACATAGATCCACGCACAAAACTGCATAGAAAATTTACAACCACACACATAGTCCTACATAGAATGACATAGGATCACACATGTAGAAATTATATTTATGTAGAACCACACGTATGTTTACTTAGCTCCACACATGTAGAATCCCGTATAATTACACATAACAACATAGAATGACATAGATTCACACACGTTGAGCATATAAATATGTAGAACCACACATAGGATTACATATATCCATACATGTAGAACCCCATAGAATTACACATAACAACATAGAATGACATGTTCACACATGTAGAACCACATAGCAAAATACATAGAACCACATAGCAAAATACATAGAACCACATAGAATGACATGGATACACACATGTAGAATTATGTAGACCACACATATAATTACATAGAACCACACATGTAGAACATATAATTATGTAGAACCACACATATAATTACATAGAACCACACATGTAAAACATATAATCATGTAGAACCACACATATGATTACATTGACCCACACACAAAACTACGTAGATAACTTACAACCACACACATAGGCCCACACAGAATGACATGGAATCACACATGTAGAAAATATAATCATGTCAGTGACGTGCGGTGAACTAAAATATAATCATGTAGAACCACACATAGGATTACATAAAATCACATAACACCACACATGTAGAACCACATTGAATGACATTAAACCAAACATAGAACCACATGGAATGTCATAGGACCACAAATGTAGACCCACATAGAATGACATGGAACCACAAATGTAGACCTACATAGTCACACATGGAATCACACAGAGAACAAATGGAATGACACGGAACCACAAATGTAGACCCACCTAATTTGAGATGGAACCACACATAGAACCAATGGAATGACATAGAACCACACATGTAGACCCACATAGAATGACATAAAACCACACGAACAACCACATGGAATGAGATGGAACCACATGTGTAGACCCACAAAGAATGACATAAAACCACACGAACAACCACATGGAATGAGATGGAACCACACGTGTAGACCCACATACAATTACATGGAACCACACATGTAGACCCACATAGAATGACATAAAACCACACGAATAACCACATTGAATGAAATGGAACCACACGTGTAGACTCACATACAATGACATGGAACCACACATACAACCAATTAAATGACACAGGATCACAAATGTAGAACCACATATAGTGACATAGAACCACACAAACAACCACATAGAGTGACACAGAACCACAAATGTAGAACCACATAGATTTGAGATGGAACCACACAAACAACAACATAGAATGAATGGAACCACACATACAACCAGAGGAACCACAAATGTAAACCCACAAAAAATGAGATGGAACCACACATAGAACCAGTGGAATGACATATGATCACAAATGTAGAACCACATATAGTGAGATAGAACCATACATACAACCACATGGAATGACATGGACACACAAATGTAGACCCATATAGAATGAGATGGAACCACACATAGAACCAGTGGAAAGATACAGTATCATAAATGTAGAACCACATATAGTGACATAGAACCACACAAACAACCACATGGAATGACATGGAACCACAAATGTAGACCCACATAGTATGAGATTGAACGACACATGTAGAACCACATAGGATGAGATGGAACCACACATAGAACCAATGGAACCACAAATGTAAACCCACATAGAATGAGATGGAACCACACATGGAAACAGTAGAACCACAAATGTAGACCACATAGGGTGACATTGAACCACACAAATAATCACATGAAATGACATTGAAACACAAATGTAGAACTACATAAAGTGACGTAAAACCACACAAACAACCACATAAAAATGAGATGGAACCACACATAGAACCAATGGAGTGACGCAGAACCACAAATGTAGACCCACATATAGTGACATAGAACTACACAAACAACCACATGGAATGACATGGAACCACACATGTAGACCCACATAGAATGACATGGAACCACGCATAGAACCAGTGGAATGACACAAGATCACAAATGTAGAACCACATATAGTGAGATAGAACCACACAAACAACCACATGGAATGACATGGAACCACACATGTAGACCCACATAGAATGATATGGAACTACATATAGAACCAGTGGAATGACACAGGATCACAAATGTAGAACCACATATAGTGACATAGAAACACACAAAGTAGACCACATAGGGTGACATTGAACAACACAAAGACTCACATGAAATGACACTGAAACATGAATGTAGAACCACATAAAGTGACATAAACCACACAAACAACCACATAAAATGAGATGGAACCACACTCAGCACCAATGGAATGACACAGGATCACAAATATAGACCCACATGACATAGAAACACACAAATAACCACATAAAATGACATGGAACCACACATGTAGACCTACATAGAATGAGATGGAACCACACATTGAACCAGTGGAATGACACAGGGTCACAAATGTAGAACCACATATATTGACACAGAATCACACAAACAACCACATGGAATGACATGGAACCACAAATGTAGACCCACATAGAATGAGATGGAACCACACAGAGAACCAATGGAACCACAAATGTAGACCCACATATAATTAAATGGAACCACACATTTAGAACCACATATAATGAGATGGATCTGCACATGGAACCAATGGAACCACAAAGTTAGACCACATAGTATGAGATGCAACCACACATGGAACCAATGAAACCACAAAGGTAGACCACATAGGGTGACATTGAACCACACAAAGAATCGCATGAAATGACATTGAACCACAGATGTAGAACCACATAAAGTGACATAGAACCACACAAACAACCACATAGAATGAGATGAATCCACATATAGAACCAATGGAATGACACAGAACCACACATGTACACCCACATACAGTGTCCTAGAACCACACAAACAACCACATGGAATGACATGTAACCACAAATATAGACCCACATAGGATTAGATGCAACCCCACATGTAGAACCACATAGATTGAGATGGAACCGCACATGGAACCAATGGAACCACAAAGGTAGACCACATATTGAACCACACAAAGAATCACATGATATTACATTAAACCACAAATGTAGAACCACATAAAGTGACATAGACCACACAAACAACCACATAGAATGAGATGGAACCACACATAGAACCAATGGAATGACACAGAACCACACATGTAGACCCACATAGGGTGACATAGAATCACACAAACAACCACCTGTAATGACATAGAACGACACATGTAGACCCATGTAGAATGAGATGCAAACACACATTGAACCAATGAAATGACACAGGATCACAAATGTAGAACCACATATAGTGACATAGAACCACACAAACAACCACATGGAATAAGATGGAACCACACAAAGCACCAATGAAATGACGCATAACCACAAATGTAGACCCACATAGATTTGAGATGGAACCACACATAGCACCAATGAAATGACACATAACCACAAATGTAGACCCACATAGATTTGAGATGGAACCACACAAACAACCACATAGAATGAGATGGAACCACACATAGAACCAATGGAACCACAAATGTCGACCCACATAGAATGAGATTGAACCACACAGAGAACCTGTAGAATGACACAGGATCACAAATGTAGAACCACATATTGTGAGATAGAACCACACAACCAACCACATGGAATGACATGGAACCACAAATGTAAACCCACATAAAATGAGATGGAACCACACATACAACCAGTAGAATGACACAGGATCACAAATTTAGAACCACATATAATAACTTAGAACCACATGGAATGATATGGAACAACAAATGTAGACACACATAGAATGAGATGGAACCACACAGAGAACCAATGGAACCACACATGAAAACCCACAAATAATGAGATTGAACCACACATGTAGAACCACATAGAATGAGATGAACCACACATGGAACCACAAATGTAGACCCACATAGAATGAGATGGAACCACACATGGAACCAAGGGAACCACAAAGGTAGACCACATAGGGTGACATTGAACCACACAAAGAATCACATGCAATGACATTGAACCACAAATGTAGAACCACATAAAGTGACATAGAACCACACAAACAACCAGAAAATGGATGGATGGATGGATGGATGGAATGCAACCGAACCACAAATTTAGACCCACATAGAGTGACATAGACCCACACAAACAACCACATGGAATGACTTGGAACCACACATATAGACCCACATAGAATGACATGGAACCACACATAGAACCAGTGGAATGATACAGGATCACAAATGTAGAAACACATATAGTGAGATAGCACCACACAAACAACCACATGCAATGACATGGAACTACACACAGAACCAATGGAACCACACATGTAGACCCACATAAAATGAGATGGAACCACACATGTAGAACCACATAGAATGAGATGGAACCAGACATGGAACCAATGGAACCACAAATATAGACCCACATAGAATGAGATGGAACCACACATGTAGAACCACATAGAATGAGATGGAACCAGACATGGAACCAATGGAACCACAAATATAGACCCACATAGAATGAGATGGAACCACACATGGAACCACAAAGGTAGACCACATAGGGTGACATTGAACCACACAAAGAATCACATGGGGGGTATAGCAAGGTTGGTAGAGTGGCAGTGCCAGCAACTTGAGGGTTCCAGGTTCAATCCCCGCTTCCGCCATCCTAGTCACTGCCGTTGTGTCCTTGGGCAAGACACTTTACCCACCTGCTCCCAGTGCCACCCACACTGGTTTAAATGTAAGTTCGATATTGGGTTTCACTATGTAAAAGCGCTTTGAGTCACTAGAGAAAAGCGCTATATAAATATAATTCACTTCACTTCACATGAAATGACATTGAACCACAAATGCAGAACCACATAAAGTGACATAGAACCACACAAACAACCACATAGAATGAGATGGATCCACACATAGACCCAATGGAATGACACATGTAGACCCACATAGAGTGACATAGAAACACACAAACAACCGCATGGAATGACACATGTAGACCCACATAGAGTGACATAGAAACACACAAACAACCGCATGGAATGACACGGAACCACACTGTAGACCCACACAGAATGAGATGGAACCACCCAGAGAACCAATGGAACCACAATGTAGAACCACGAAGTGAGTGAAAAGCATCCCTAATTGAGTCATGCGATGAGGCGTTCAGGGTGCAGCCGAGTGTGGGACAAAAAGAAGCCCCTTCATGGATAGTATTAGTTGACTCCTCCATGATGTTTTCTTCTCTGGACTTCTTGTGGCGGACGAGACGTGAAAGGAGAACATTTGAGTCCCGTGTTGTTGTTTAAGGTGCAGGCGGGGTGGGGGGAGGTGGGGTGGGGGTGGAGGGGTTGGGTTGGGGGGGTTAGATCCGGTATTCGCCTGCTAGCTTGAGCCCGCCGGTAGCCTGAGCGTCAACAAGCCGCCTTGCAGCACCGCAGCCTCGGACACGCGCGCGTCTTGCGTCCGCCAACCCTCCATGACACTCCGCCGCCGCTGGCGCCAGGAGGAAGAGGAGGAGGAAGAGGAAGAGGAAGAGGAAGAGGAGGAAGAGGAGGAGGAGGAGGAGGAGGAGGAGGAGGAGGAGGAGGAGGAGGAGGAGGAGGAGGAGGAAGAGGAGGAAGAGGAGCTGCTGTGGCGGGGAAAATAGAAGAAGATCCGCTAACGCATGGATTTATTTCCCGCGCTTCTTTGTTCACCTTTTTCAAGATGACTGACCCTCCGAACACTTCTTCATCTTCATCATCCTCCTCATCTTCATCATCGGTGGCGCGGCCTCGCTCCGTCCTGCCGCCAGCGGACCGGGAGCAGCGGCGCTAGAGACGAGAGGTAGGACGTGTTTACCGGCAGGCCCGCGGCCGCCGTTACCGTGCAGATGATTTATGGGCTCAAAGGTTCACGTGGAGTTCACGGATTCAAACTACACCCCCCCGGTGCACACGCACACGCGCATGCACTGTACATATAAATACTCGTTATGTACCCCCCCCCCCCCCTCCACCCCTCCCACCCCCTTGCAATATTTACCTGCCGATGTTCTACGTCACGTGTTTAGTATTCAACCACACGTGACCTGTTTGACTTGTTCATCATATTTACTACGAACATGTACTTTATTCTTCATATTTACTTTATTATTCATATTTACTTTATTATTCATATTTACTTTATTCTTCATATTTACTACGAACATGTACTTTATTCTTCATATTTACTTTATTCTTCATATTTACTTTATTCTTCATATTTACTACGAACATGTACTTTATTCTTCATATTTTATTTACTTTATTCTTCATATTTACTTTATTCTTCATATTTACTACAAACGTACTTTATTCTTCATATTTACTTTATTCTTCATATTTACTACAAACATGTACTTTATTCTTCATATTTACTTTAAACATGTACTTTATTCTTCATATTTAATGTAGTCTTCATATTTACTTTATGCTTCATAATTATTACAAACATTTACTTTATTTTTCATATTTAATTTATTCTTCATATTTACTACAAACATGTGGAATAAGCGGTAGAAAATGGATGGATGGATGTATATTGACTGTATTCTTCATAGGTATTACAAAAATGTACTTTATTCTTCATATGTATTACAAAAATGTACTTTATTCTTCATATTTATTACAAAAATGTACTTTATTCTTTATATTTATTACAAACATGTACTTGATTCTTCATATTTTACTTGATTCTTCATATTTATTACAAACATGTACTTTATTTTTCATATTTACTACAAACATGTACTTTATTCTTCATATTTACTATAATGTTTACTTTATTATTCATATTTACTACAACATGTATTTTATTCTTCATATTTATTACAAGCATGTTCTTTATTCTTCATATTTACTATAAAAATGTACTTTATTATCCACATATATTACAAAAAATTACTTTATTCTTCATATTTATTGCACAAATGTACTTTATTATTCACATTTATAACAACATGTACTTTATTATTCACATGTATTGCAAAATGTACTTTATTATTCACATATATTACAAAATGTGCTTTATTCGTCATATTTATTACACAAATGTACTTTATTCTTCATATGTATTACAAAACTGTACTTTATTCTTCATATTTATTACACAAATTTACCTTATTCTTCATATGTATTACAAAAACATACTTTATTATTCACATTTATAACAACATGTGCTTTATTATTCACATGTATTGCAAAATGTACTTTATTATTCACATATATTACAAATTGTACTTTATTCTTCATATTTATTACACAAATACACTTTATTCTTCATATTTATTACAAAGATGTACTTTATTGTTCAAATTTACTACAAAAATTTTCGTTTTTATTCACATTAATTACAAACATGTTCACATTTTGTTCTTTGGAGACAAATTGTAGAAATAAACACTTTAGTGCGTTAAATAATCTCATGTTAATTAATATGCTTACTTTCACATTTTATCATTTAATATTGTCACTTATTGCACCATTTTAGTGCACACATATGTGCAAAAGTGGTACCAGTTATTATTATTATTAGTATTCGTTGTATTTGTTTATTAATGTTTAATAATATTCATTGTATTTGTTTATTACTTTTATTACGTGTTCTCGTCAAATCTGCACTCAATGTAATAATAGAGCATGTGTCCTTATTTCATTGAGGCCTACAAAATAAAATGCACCACCAAAGTAAAAGCATAATAAAATAATGTCAATGATTATTATCTCTCAGAAGCGCCTTTGAGTATCGATCAAACATTATATGAACGCTAACCACACACGCGCCCATTTCCACGCATTGCGTGTACGAGTCTGAATTATTGACATATTCGTGATCATTTGCAGTGTTCCCCGCATGCAGGCGCCATGTGTAATCTTACATCGCGATAAAGGAGTCCAGGACCCCCACGGCCGACCATTCCACGGACGCATAGTGCGCGCTGGTGTTTGGGACGCGGGCTGGCGTGACGTGAGCCCTTAATGGCGCAGCAGCTTGACGATGTAATAACGAAGTCCTCCCACTCGCCGTGACTATTCCTCAGAGTGCGTCATTAAGACTCGGCGTGTCTGCAAGATAAATGAGTGACAGGACTGGACTGTGTCGTCTTAGATTAGACAACAAAAACACTTTCTGCATTCTTGCTTTTTCACTGCCTGCATTTTTAAATATTGTAACACTTTAAGCAATAAAACATTACATTGCAATCCCTGCAATAAAACAAAGCCTTTTTTGTATTGTTTTATTTTGAACAATGTAATACAATTAATGTAGGCAAATGCATATTTTATTTTATTTTATTTAAGTCAAATTCGATCCAAATCTGTTTATTGGAGCATGATAATACATGTATTTAATTTTACATTGTATTTATTTTTACATTTGAAAGACACAACAACAAATGAATTCGTCACGACGAAGGCCTGAGCAAGCTTGTAAATTCTCCATTTATTAGGGGTCTTCATCTTTGGCCGCTTGAGGAGTTGTTGTGATTTCCTGGCCTAACGATTCGATTCTGCGTCGATCCTCGATTCAAACCGGTTCTTGCAATGCAATATTCGGTGTAATCGTTATAATGACACTCCGTTCCGAAACAGATTACAGGTTAGAAAATAAAAGTGAAATTGGCCTAAAAAATTATTTTTAAAAACGGATTCTGAAAATAGATACAAATGTTGTTTTGTTTCTTATAGTGATTTTTTATGAATCGATTTAGAATTGGAATGAAAAAAATAATCAGGATAAGGATGTGAATCGATTTTTTTGCACAATCTTACCGTTTATTACAAAAAAAATGTATATTGTAATAATAATAATTATTATTTTTATTATTATTATTATTATTGTTATTGTTATAATTGTTATTGTTGTTGTTGTTATTGTTGTTATTGTTATTATTATAATAATTGTTTTAATTATTGTTGTTATTGTTATTATTGTTATTATTATTATTATTTTAATTATTGTTGTTATTGTTATTATTGTTATTATTATTATTATTTTAATAATTGTTGTTATTATTATTGCTATTATTATTGTTAGTATTATTTTATTTATTGTTGTTATTGTTATTGTTATTATTATTATTTAAATTATTGTTGTGATTGTTATTATTTCTATTATTATGATTAGTATTAGTTATTGTCGTTATTGTTATTGTTAATGTAATTATTATTATTATTATTGTTCTTGTTACTATTATTATTATTGTTGTTATTGTTATTATTATTATCATTACTAATGTTGTTATTAGTCGTAGTCGTAGTATTATTGTTAATGTTATTATTATTATTATTATAGTTGTTATTATTATCACTATTGTTGTTGTTGTTGTTGTTGTTACTATTATTATTATTGTTGTTGCTATTGATATTATCATTGTTATTGTTATTATCATTATTATTGTTCATATTATTATTGTTAATATTATTATTATTATTGTTATTATTGTTATTATTATAATTATTAATGTTGTTATTTTTCTTATTATTCTTATTGTTATTGTTATTTTCAATGTTGTTATTATTTTTATTATTACTATTATAATTAGTGGTGTTATTGTTATTATTTATATTTTTAATATTATTATTATTATTATTATTACGATACAATCGACACATTTTAAAGAGCCACACATAACAACCATGAAAACTCCCCTAAATAACTACAACCTGACTAAAATGTCATATCATAATGTCACACACAAACATTAATAATCACTAAACAGCGCCCCCTAGATTGTTTCTATTTCACAATTAGTTCCTGACACAAGCTGCACCGATCTCATGAAATGTGTTGAAGTCGTCAATCGTGACAACAAACAAATCTCAAGAGGCCATCTTCAAAAAAACAAAGCAGGAAGTCGGCCATATTGGATTCTGTCGGCCATTTTGGGAGAACAGCATGTGTTTGTAGTTTGTGAGAAAGAAGAGGATTTACAGGAAATGTTGTGTTGTTATTATCGTGTTATTACACACCAACAGTGTTCACAGGAAGGGTTTTATTACAAATTTTGTTTATTATCGTGTTATTACACATGAAGAGGAGATTTTGTGAAGCGTTCATACAGACACAGTATATTGCGTGCGGGTGTGTGTGTGTGTGTGTGTGTGTGTGTGTGTGTGTGTGTGTGTGTGTGTGTGTGTGTGTGTAAAGAAAGAGCCCCCCCACCCCCCACAGGAGCATCTGCAGGCTGTGCAGTGAAGGGGGGGGCCGGGGGGGTGCGGGAATAAAAGCGCTGCCTCCTATTCATGTCACGTTGCCTTTCATGGCCACAAGATGGATTTATCTCTCTGGTTTCTCCTTCCGTCTTCTGCTAACCTCTCAGGTCAGATCGCGGGCGAGCCTCAGAGAGACGGCGTCACGTGACCCCTGATGCCAAATGCTCTGCAGGCGGCGGTTCTCAGCCAGGACCCGAGACGACAGACATGCAGAAGAGCACGTACTACGACAACGCCGCCACGCTCTTCGCGGGCTACCCGTCCTACCAGGCGCAGGGGGGGGCGGCCAACGGCTTCGGGGGCTACGAGGCGCAGGGGTCGCACCGTCCGCCCGCCTTCCAGCCCGCCGCCCATCTGGAGGTGGACGCCTTCCACGGCTCCGCCTGCTCCCTGCAGTCGCTGGCTGCTAGTGGCGGGCGGCAGCAGCGGGTAGTTGACGGCGAGGAGCTGGGCGGCAGCTGCATGAGACCCCGCCGCACGCCCGCCTCCCCCACGCTCAGCGACGGCAGTACCGCCAATCAGCAGCCGGGGGGCAGCATCGGCGCCTCCTCCGCCCCTACGGTGGGCCCCGACAAGTCCTCCGCGTCCTCCGCTTCCTCCTCAACGTCCTCCTCCTCCTCCTCCTCGTCCTCCTCGTCCTCCTCGCTGCCCTCCAAGCACATCTTCCCCTGGATGAAAGAGTCCCGACAAGCCACCAAGCAGAAAAACTGCTCAGCCGCCAACACCTCGGCCAACGGTGTGTCCTCCGCCTCCCACTTCCTCCTCATCACACACACCCTCCTCCTCCTTCCCATGCACCGCGCTAATGGGACCCATTACCTCCCTGCTTGGCACTCAGCATTAAGAGTTGGAATTGGGGGTTAAATCACCAAAAATTATTCCCGAGCGTGGCCACCGCTGCTGCTCACTGCTCCCCTCACCTCCCAGGGGGTGATCAAGGGTGATGGGTCGAATGCAGAGAATAATTTCGCCACACCTAGTGTGTGCGTGTGACAATCATGGGTACTTTAACCTTAACTTTTAAAGCGCTAAAGTGCTACCTCTACCTCAACCGCGCCAACAAGTCGGCCCAAAACCCCAAAAGTTTTATTTTTTTAAATCCCATGAATCCATGCCAGACGCCAAAACCTGAACAGAAGAGAGAATCTAAAACAGGTGTCCGTCCATAAAAACCTGTACCTGTAATACCGTTATTAGGAGTGCCCAAACTAGCTGCAATGCTAACAGTTATCATATAGCAGGGGTCACCAACGCGGTGCCCGCGTGCACCAGGTCGCCCGTAAGGACCAGATGAGTCGCCCGCTGGCCTGTTCTAAAAATAGCTCAAATAGCAGCGCTTACCAGTGAGCTGCCTCTATTTTTTAAATGTTATTTATTTACTAGCAAGCTGGTCTCGCTTTACTCGACATTTTTAATTCTAAGAGAGACAAAACTCAAATACAATTTGAAAATCCAAGAAAATATTTTAAAGACTTGGTCTTCACTTGTTTAAATGAATTCATTTATTTTTTTTACTTTGCTTCTTATAACTTTCAGAAAGACAATTTTAGAGAAAAAATACAACCTTAAAAATGATTTTAGGATTTTCAAACACATATACCTTTTTACCTTTTAAATTCCTTCCTCTTCTTTCCTGACAATTTAAATCAATGTTCAAGTAAAAAAAAATGTTTTATTGTAAAGAATAATAAAAACATTATAACTTAATTCTTCATTTTAGCTTCTGTTTTTTTGACGAATAATATTTGTGAAATATTTCTTCAAACTTATTATGATTAAAATTCAAAAACAATATTCTGGCAATTCTAGAAAATCTGTAGAATCAAATTTAAATCTTATTTCAAAGTCTTTTGAATTTCTTTTAAAATGTTTGTTCTGGAAAATCTAGAAGAAATAATGATTTGTCTTTGTTAGAAATATAGCTTGGTCCAATTTGTTATATATTCTAAGATGATCAGTGTTTCCACAAAGATAAATATCATTAATTATTAATAATAACATAGAGTTAAAGGTAAATTGAGCAAATTGGCTATTTCTGGCAATTTATTTAAGTGCGAATCAAACTGGTAGCCCTTCGCATTAATCAGTACCCAAGAAGTAGCTCTTGGTTTCAAAAAGGTTGGTGACCCCTGTCATATAGTGTCGAGTAACAAAAACATTTTTGTAAAATGAGCTTCAAAAAACAGCTAACATGCTAAGTCTACTGTTAGCATTAGTGAAATGTCTAAATATATGGCACTGTACCTGCTAAACAAGCTAGCATGCTAATGCTAGCTTGCTGAGATATTAATTGTAACATACTTTGGCTACCCCTGTGGTAAATTTTAAATGTGCTTTATAAATAAAGTTGATTTGATTTGATGCGTCAAAGTGCTTGCGTACCTGGAAAAAAAACAACAACAAAAAAAAACGTTTCAAATGCTAACATGCTAACGTTAGCATACATCACTACCAAAATATGACCGAGGCGTAGGTATTTCTACAGAATTAGCTAAAAAAAAAATTGATCATAATAATACTAACATGCCAACAGGTATCATTTGTCAAGTAACCAAGAATATGAGATAAATGAGCTAAAATAATAATAATAATAATAATAATATAATAATAATAATAAGCTAACATGCTAACATTATGTGTGTCTACAGTTAGCATTAGTGAAATGTCAAAATGTATGACACTATACCCGCTGAAGAAGCTAGCATATTAATGTTAGCATTCTGGGATATTAATTGTACATGCATCAAGTGCTTGTGTCCCTGATAAAAACAGTTTCAGATGCTAACTTTAGCATGCATCAAGTACCAAAATATGACTATAGTGTATGGATACATACATAATCATTTTTTTTAAAAAGCTATCATATTAATGTTAGCATGCCAACAAGTATCATTTGTCAAGTAACAAAGAATATGAGATAAATGAGCTAAACAAAAGCTAACATGCTAACATTAGTATATTTACAGTTACCATGGGTAAAATGTCAAAATATATGGCACTATATCTGCTAAACTACCAAAAAAAAAGCTAGCATGTTATTGTTATCATGCTGGGATATTATTGCTTGTGTACCTGAAAAAAAAAAACGTTTCAAATGCTATCATGCTAATGTTAGCATGCATGACGTACCAAAAATTTACTGAGGTGTAGGTATTCCAAGTCGAGCCAAAACCTACAACGTTTTCTTTTAAATCCCATTAATCCGTGACAGACGCCAAAACCTGAACAGAAGAGAGAATCTAAAACAGGTGTCCTTCCATAAAAACCTGTACCTGTAATACTATCATTAGGAGTGCCCAAACTAGCTGCAATGCTAACAGTTAGCATGCTGGCCGTATAGTGTCGAGTAACAAAAAAAATGAGAAAAATGAGCTTCAAAAAATAGCTTAAGCGCTAACATTAATAAATCTACAGTTAGTATTAGTGGAATGTCCAAATATATGACAGTGTACCTGCTAAATAAGTTAGCATGTTAATGTTAGCATGCTGAGATATTAATTGTAACATGCGTTTGTGTACCTGAAAAACAAACAGATGCTAACATGCTAACGTTAGCATGCATCACGTACCAACATATGACTGATGTGTACGTATTCCTACAGAATTAGCTTAAAAAAATACTACCATACTAATGTTAACATGCTAATGGGTTTAATTTGTCAAGTAAACAAGAATATGGGATATCTAAGCTGAAAAAAACTAACATGCTAACATTAATATGTCTATAGTTAGCATTAGTGGAATGTCAAAATATATGGCACTACACCTGCTAAATTAGCTAAAGTAGCTAGCATGTTAATGTTAGCATGCTAAGATATTAACTGTAACATGCGTCAATAGCTTGTGTACTTAAAACACAGTTTCAAATGCTAACTTTAGCATGCATCAAGTACCAAAATATGACTATAGTGTACGGATACCTACATAATTAGTAAAAAAAAAAAAAAAGCTATCATACTTATGTTAGCATGCCAAGAGGTATCATTTGTCAAGTAACCAAGAATATGAGATAAATGAGCTAAAAAAATGACATGCTAATATTAGCATGTGTAGTGTTAGCATTAGTGAATTATCAACATATTTGACACTATACCTTCTAAAATAGTGAAATAAGTTAGCATGTTAATGTTAGCATGCTGAGATATTAATTGTAACATGTGTCAAGTGCTTGTGAACCTGAAATAAACAGGTTCAAATGCTAACATGCTAACGTTAGCATGCATCACGTACTAAAATATGACTGAGGTGTAGGTATTTCTACAGAATTAGCTAAAACAAAAACATCCATCTTACTAATGTTAACATGCTAACAGGTACCATTTGTCAAGTAATATGAAAAAAATGTGCTAAAAAAAAAGAAGCTAATGTGCTAACATTAGTATGTCTACAGGGACAAGCGGTAGAAAATGAATGGATGGATTAGTGGAATGTCAAAATATATGACTCTATACCTGCTATAGAAGCTAGCATGTTAATGTTAGCATGCTGAGATATTAATTGTAACATGCGTCAAGTGCTTGTGTACCTGAACAAAAACACAATTTAAAATGCTAATTTTAGCATGGTAAAATATTAACTCTATACTGCGTCAAGTACTTTTGTACCTGAAATAATTGTTTAAAATGCTAGCATGCTAATGTTAGCATGCATCAAGCATCAAAATATGACTGAGGTGTAGCGCTACAAAATTAACTCAAAAAATAAAAGCTAGTACACTAACGTTAGCATGCTAACAGGTATCATCCGTTAAATAACAAAATATTTGACGCTGAGGTGTTTACCTGCAAAATTTGCGAATAAAGCTAGCATGTTAATGTTAGCATGCAGAGATATTAATTGTAACATGCGTCAAATGCTTGTGTACCTGAAAATTAAAGCTAGCATGCTAGTAATAAAATGCTAACGATGGTGCTATGGGACAGCCCTGTGCTAACTATTCTTACCAAGTGTCAAAAAAAAGTAGCAACAACTTAATGGTACACAATGAAACACCACACCACTGAACTTGTCAGCGTACATCAGCAGCTCTTCTTTATCTCCAAAATACAACTGTTCAAACACAAATGCAGATCTTTCACACAAAAAATGCAGACAAAATACACCACATGGTGGTGCTGTCGTCAAACCACATGAGTCGGACTGACTTGAAATTTCTTGCACTGTCGTTCTATAAACACACCCTTTGTGACTTTACAGTAAACTATCTTCTTCTAAAGACACAAAGACCATGTCAACTTTCACTTTCACTATCACATAATTTCACGTACAATCCATCATCCTCTTAAGTTTTGTGTGACTGCGGATATTTTTACCTCAAACTTTTAAATTATATACCCTCGTTGATTTTGTACTCTTATATTTACAGTAGAAGCATATGATCCCACAACACGAGTCCAAACTAATCACAAACACTTTAATAAGAGTGACACAACCATGCTAATTGTTCCAAACTGTTCTTTGAGTTAGTGTACTTAGTTTGATTATTCTTTTTAAACCTATTAATTAAAATATTAAAAATATAATATTTCTATATTTTATAGAAAAAAAGTACAATAAGATTAAAAAATTGTTTGTTTTAAAAAAATACATAAAATAAAAAAAATTTAAAAAAAATTAAAAACTAATACACATTTAAAAAAATAAATATTAATAATAATTAATAAATAAATAAAATAAAACAAGTTACAAAGAAATTGTACAAATAAAATAATAAAAAAATAATAAAATAAAATAAATTAAATAATAGAAAATACAAATAAAATATAAATAAAAATAAAACTAGAAATAAAATAATAAAAAAGTATAATAAAAAAATTAAAAAAATGTTTTAATTAAATTAAAATTAAAATTAAAATTACAATTAAAATTGAAATTAAAATTAAAATTGAAATTAAAATTGAAATTAAAATTAAAATTAAAATTAAAATTAAAATTAAAATTAAAATTAAAATTAAAATTAAAATTAAAATTAAATACAATAAAATAAATTCAGAAAGAATAAAATTTAAAAAAAAAGGTTTGTTGATAATTTTCTATGCAGTCACTTTTTTTTTAATTATAAAATCTTGGTAGAGTTTAACATTCCCATGCAAATTCTAAAATTGCGGTCAATTACAATATTTGCATTTTGCGCCTGTTGATTATAGTTTTGCCAAAACTTTTTTTGACACTAAATTCATGTCACTAAATTTTTTCGTTTTAATTTTGTGGACTGAATTTTTGTATATGAAATTATACTGATAATTTCATTTGAAGAAAAAAAGTGATATATATATATTGTGTGTGTTTAATAATTCCATTCATCCATTTTCTACCGCTTGTCCCGTTCGGGGTCGCTGGGGTGCTGGAGCCTATCTCAGCTACAATAATTCAGTTTGTTAAAATACAGCGTTTTAAAATGCAGTGTGTACAAAAAATGCACAACAAAGACGCTAGCACGTTTTTAGCACAACATAGAGGTTAGCATGTTTTTAGCATAACAGAGAAGCTAGCATGTTTTTAGCACAACAGAGAAGCTAGCATGTTTTTGACACAACAAAGAAGCTAGCACGTTTTTAGCACAACAAAGAAGCTAGCACATTATTAGCACAACAAAGAAGTTAGCATGCTATTAGCACAACAAAGAAGTTAGCATGCTATTAGCACAACAGAAGCGAGCATGTTTTTAGCACAACATAGAAACTAGCACGTTTCTAGCACAACAAAGAACCTTGCACGTTTTTAGCACAACAAAGAAGCTAGCACGTTTTTAGCACAACAAAGAAGCTAGCACTTTTTTAGCACAACAAAGTAGTTAGCATGCTTTTAGCACAAGAAAGAAGCTGGCACGTTTTTAGCACAACATAGAAACTAGCACGTTTTTAGCACAACAAAGAAGCTGACAGTTCAGCGGCTGTACAATATATCGTATCACGTCGGGGGTTGTGTAGCAGTTAGCATAGCAACACACTTGTACTGTTGTCCAGCTCGTTTAAAAGGTCAACAAGCCTATGAAAGACTTTCGCAAAGATCATTTATTATGTGTCGAAGATAATCATTCTGAAAATGAATTCAATAAGAATGTCAAAGCACAGCTGTTGTTGCTACGGCGATTTGTCTCAGAGCCAAGATGCAATTTAGCTTCCAACGGCCGGCAGCATTCTTCATCTCTTAATAACTGCCGCCTTGACAACTAATACCAGACACAATATTCTCCACCTGTACACTAATCCCAACAACTTGGAGCTCCAGATACTCAGAACTGTTGTCCACTGTATGCTAGTATGTATGCTAGTATGTATGCTAGTATGTATGCTAATGGGGATCCCCACCAATAAAGAAATCTCATTGTGTGAATACTCCAAAGAGGATGCGTTCTTGGACCTCCTTCCATTAAGTCTTTATCTGGACCTGTTGGAATTTTAGTTGAATACTTCTGATCCACAGAAAGTGAACGCCGTAAGAAGGTTTCAGTTCAGGTGAAAGATCATCATTGTTGTCGAAGGGTCAAAGCTACATCTTTGTCCCGCCAAGGCAGATGAGGGCCTCAGGTCCACCATAGGTGTGCAGTGGCACGGTATGCTACATGTGCATCAGAGGACTGCAGTTTTCTCCTTCAGTAGGAGCAAGTCCTCCGATTGGCCCTGCCATGCTTGGCCTCAGCTCAAACCAGAGCAGGAGTCACTAACTGGTAGACCGTGGTCAAAATCCAGACCCAGAGGCCATACTACAAGGACCTGGACCCATAGTCACTTATTAAGTACTTGAAGTTTTGCAAGATTGCTTTATTTTGACCTTTGCAGTTTTCATAGACTTTACCATACTCCTTGATCAAAACAGGAAATACACTGACCAATTGCAAGGGAGGTAAACCATCGAACATGACCAGGCGGTAAACATGGTGACTGTAAATGCAGAAAGGAGACAAGTGAGACCGGTACAGAGCACGTGTTCTCGGACCTCCTTCCATTAGGTCTTTATCTGGACCTGTTGGAATTGCAGTTGAATACTTCTGATCTACAGAAAGTGAACTCCATAAGAAGGTTTCAGTTCAGGTGAAAGATCATCATTGTTGTTGAAGGGGTCAAAGCTACATCTTTGTCCCGCCAGGGCCGATGAGGGCCTCAGGTCAGCCATAGGTGTGCAGTGGCACGGTATGCCAGTAGTGGCACCATCTCTAAACCTTATCCTAACACACCTGCCCCGCTGAGGTCCTCGGGTACTCAGGTACTCACCTAGAAGGGTTTCAGTATCTGATGACTTGACTGCCGGGTTGTCGGTCAAGTCAGACTCCTCCCAACGGAACGGTTGAAAAGGCGACTAGATTCTCGAACACGTTTCAGCAAGTCTTGTTTTTTCTGCTGACGTCTTCTTTTGTCTCTCGGCAGCGTCGGGCGGTGGCGAGAGCGGCAGCGGCGGGGAGAAGAGTCCCACCGGCGCCTCTTCGGTGTCGTCCAAGCGGGCGCGTACGGCGTACACCAGCGGACAACTGGTGGAACTGGAGAAGGAGTTCCATTTCAACCGCTACCTTTGCCGTCCTCGGCGAGTGGAGATGGCAAACCTGCTCAACCTGTCCGAGCGCCAGATCAAGATCTGGTTCCAAAACAGACGCATGAAGTACAAAAAGGACCAGAAATCCAAGGGATTAAGTTCCAGCTCAGGAGGACCTTCCCCGACCGGCTCGCCGCCTCTGCCCATGCAATCCTCTGCCGGCTTCCTTAACTCCATGCACCCCTTGGTAGGAGGAGGTGGCTCCGGCTTTGATGCTCCATCTCCCCCATCCTTTGGTAAACCTCACCAAGGAGTGTCTTACTCCATGTCGACTGCCTACTCCAACCTCCCCATGAAGGGCTGCCCTCCCCAACAGAAGTACAGTCACCAGGATCAAGACTACGGCGAGCCCCATCCTCACCATAACATGGTGCAGGCCAACAATGCCAGCTTTGGGACCGCCCCCAACATGCAGGCAAGTCCGGTGTACGTAGGGGGTGGCAGCTACGTGGAACCCATGCCCGGCTCGGGGCCGTCTATGTATGGCTTGAACCACCTGGGCCCCACGCCTACACATCACCAGACCATGGACTACAATGGCGTGGGGCCCATGTCAGCTGCTAACCAGCATCATGTGAGTGGAGGGGTCCCTCAGGGTGCCTGTGACCCGCCCACGCACCCCACATACCAGGAGCTGTCAGCGCACCACACCTCGACTCAGGGCAGAATTCAAGAGGCACCCAAGCTCACTCACCTGTAGTTGGATGGGAGGAGCAGGAAGACGGATCACACGAAACAAGTAATGTGACTCGTTAACAGACTTACTAACACAGGGGCGGGGCTTACCTGGGGGTAGAGGTTTGACGTGAAGGAAAGGAAGAAGACACGGTGAAGCGATTCAGTGGTTTGTTCCTGACCCTTTTTCTTGCGCTTACCTGGTTTTAAGTTGCAGAGAAGCTAGAGTCCGACCAGGGACTTGTTGACGGGGGGGGGAAACTGAACCCTGAGAGGTCAATGACGAGACAACAAAAGATCAGAATCCAAGGTGTGTGTTAGGGTGTAACGTCGGTACATACCTGGGTGTAACATCGGTACATACCTGGGTGTAACGTCAGTACATACCTGGGTGTAACCAGACACGTCGGTACATACCTGGGTGTAACGTTGGTACATACCTGCGTGTAACGTCGGTACATACCTGGGTGTAACCAGACACGTCGGTACATACCTGGGTGTAACATCGGTACATACCTGGGTGTAACCAGACACGTCGGTACATACCTGGGTGTAACGTCGGTACATACCTGGGTGTAACATCGGTACATACCTGGGTGTAACCAGACACATCGGTACATACCTGGGTGTAACCAGACACGTCGGTACATACCTGGGTGTAACGTCGGTACATACCTGGGTGTAACATCGGCACATACCTGGGTGTAACCAGACACATCGGTACATACCTGGGTGTAACATCGGTACATACCTGGGTGTAACCAGACACGTCGGTACATACCTGGGTGTAACATCAGTACATACCTGGGTGTAACGTTGGTACATACCTGGGTGCAACCAGACACGTCGGTACACACATGGGTGTAACAGACACGTCGGTACATACCTGGGTGTCAACTCTTAGGCTTCTTTCGACTAGAGAAAGGAAACAAAAAGCAAAACTGATTGGCTTTTTACCAAAAAGGATTCGGTTTTTTTAGGAAAATACAACAATTTTGAAAAATTGTTTTATATTTAGTTTGAGTGCAGTAGTGATAGTTTAGTCGTTGCCCATCTCTACTGATGTGATCTGATTTGTTTACGTATTTTATCGCAAAGGCCAAGTGTTCCCAAACAGGAACATCAAGAAGGTTTTCAAGCTCTAGCTTCTCCTTGGCACGATTGCTAGCCATGACTCCTGCTCGCCAAACACTCTTCTTGTTTACCGAGTAGTTGCCGAAAACACTTCCTGTGAGGGGAATGTTCACACCTCTGTACCCAACTAACTGAATGTACATGTACCGTTAGACCTCTAATGCGTATATATATATATATATATATATATATATATATATATACTGTATGTATAAACATAGATACATAAATACATACATATATGTGTATATGTGTGTTTATATATATATATATATATATATATATATATATATATATATATATATATATATATATATATATATAATGCATTAGATTTTATATCGTGCTTTTCTATTATTAGATACTCAAACATACATATATATACATACATGTATGTATAAATATTGTTACATAAATACATACATATATGTATGTATATATTTATATTTATATATATATATATATGTATATATATATATATATATATATTTATATATACACATGTATATATATATATATATATATAAATATACATATATACATATATGTATATACATACATACATACATAAATGTATATATACATACATACTCTATGTATAAATATAGATACATAAATACATACATGTGTATATATGTGTTTATATATATATATATAATGTATGTATGTATATACATACATATATGTATATATATGTTTATATATATATATATATATATATATATATATATATGTATGTATGTATATACATACATATATGTATATATATGTTTATATATATATATATATATATATACATATGTATGTATGTATATACATACATATATGTATATATATGTTTATATATATATATATATATATATATATATATAAACATACATACATACATACATGTATTTATAAAAATTGTTACATAAATACATATATGTATATACATACAGTACATACATAAATATGTATGTATATATATGTATATTTATATATATATATATATATATATATATATATATATATATATATATATATATATATATATATATATATATATATATATATATATATATATATATATTCCGGACTATAGAGTGCGCCGGTATATAAACCATACCTACAAAATTTTAAAGAAATAATATTTTTCCATATATTAGCCACACCAGACTTTAAGCCGCAGAGTCCGAAGCGTAGGAAAAAGGATGTATGAGTGAGCAGTGATACTGCAGTCTTGCATTGTGACATAGTAGAAACCGAGCGCCTGACTTGCCTAAGTACTTCTTTGGGTCAGGTCCAGATAGTGTCAGACCAGACCCAGCAGCTGGTTCAGATGACACACACGTGTGTGTGTAAGTCCAGTGTGTGTCTGCACTGGCTGCCCTAAAAAAAACCACTGAGTTGCGTCCCTGCGTTCTCTTCTCCTCTCCTGCCGTCACACCAGACCATGTCCACACCAGACCATGTCCACGCCAACACTGACCTTTTACTAAAACTCACCAGATTTGTCAACAGTGCTGATTCAACGTTTGTCTGCTGATGCATAAAAGTGAGCTTTTTGACTTCTTATTTCTTATTTGACCTGCATTTAATGAATTTGTTCTAATTATTTCATTGTTTGACTTAGATTTAGGGGTGTCCTGATACAACCTGTCCACTTCTGATAAGATACTCTTATTGAGCACTGGCTGATACCGATGTTGACATGATATCACACATACTTGTGATATTTAGTAGTGTGAATGTTATAAAAGGTTTGATCAAGAGAAATGAGTCAGACAGAGCAATGCTAGTTATGAAATCACAAATGTATTCATTATTAATCGTCTGGAATGGACTTATGCTGTCTTTAAGTTGAAGTGCTGGGCTAATTGTTTTTGTTTTTTGACGAAAATTTTTTATGAAGTTAAGCTCATGATGCAGTATGTCGAATGGTGCGGTTACGTTTGTTACTGGATACTTTCTAATCTGCCTAGGATACTTTGTATGTGTAAGTAATATGTAACTATAATGATTTGTTTATATTGACACATGTCACCTTTTATTGTTCAATGATTGTTACCTATGTGTAGCTCGTGTGCTAATGTGTGCTTAGCTGTTGTGTAGCTGCTAGCTCCTATTCGCCTAGCATGTTTACCTTTTGTAAATGACTTTAGTAAAATAGAAGAAATTGTGTGTGTATTAGAGGACATTTAGATGTTAACTGTCTGTCATCTTTGTACACACTCTGCTTGTATCGCACATGATATCACACACTAGTAAACACTCTGCTTGTATCACACATGATATCACACCCAAGTCAACACTCTGCTTGCTTCGCACATGATATCACACCCAAGTCAACACTCTGCTTGTATCGCACATGGTATCACACACTAGCAAACACTCTGCTTGTATCGCACATGATATCACACACTAGCAAACACTCTGCAGGACTGCTTGTATCCCACATGATATCACACACTAGTACATACTCTGCTTGTATCGCAAATGATATTACACACCAGTAAACACGCTGCAGGAATGCTTGTATCGCACATGATATCACACACAAGTAAACACTCTGCAGGGTTGCTTGTATCGCACATGATATCACAAACTAGTAAACACTCTGTTTGTATCGCACATGATATCACACACTGGTAAACACTCTGCTTTTATCGCACATTATATCACACACTAGTCAACACTGCATGTATCGCACATGATGTCACACACTAGAAAACACTCTGCAGGACCGCTTGTATCACACATGATATCACACACTAGTACAGACTGTGTAGGACTGCTTGTATCACACACTAGTAAACGCTCTGCTTGTATCGCACATGATATCACACATTTTACACACAATGACATATCGTTACATACTTGTTTTTTCCACGATATCGGACATCAGTATCTACCAGGACACCCCTACTTATAAAGAGTGATTAAAGATATTTACTGACATTGTGATTGACCACTGAATTCTGGTATCATTACCCGTGTAGTATCAAAGGTGTCATCCTGTGGAGTGGTTTGGAAAAAATGCTGTTGGTGTGGACATGGTGCGATACGGACACTGTGTCTGATATCCGACGATAGCACATATTTTCTACCATGCATCTGCGATACGTCCAAGGCTGACACAGTCCCCTTCCCCACTACTACTACAGTAGTACGTAGTACTAGTAGTAGTACTTTAGCATATGGGCCTTGGAGCAAGACAGCGATGCTAAGCTAGCTAGCGGTTGTTGGCATCTTTTTCTACCACTTCTTTTGGCACATGGTGGATACAGGGTACACGAGAGCGGACGATACTCTTTATCGATCTTCTGCTGTCTCCTTCTCGTTCACGTGGACAAGGTTCACGTCTGGACTTTGCAAATGGACACAGGGTATATATATTTGAACAATGCATGTGACAGAGTCCCAGCTGATGTTGTTGACCAGGGTCGCCTTTATTTGTTGGAACGATCCGGGAGAACAGTTTGGGTTTTAGAAGGAACAATCTCAATGTTAGAGGGGAACTGCACCTTTGGGGGAATTTTACCCATCATTCACAATCTTTATTTGGGACAAAGCCTTTTTTTTACGTATTCTAAATCGTAATTAAATGCTAGCAAGAGTCAGCCAACAATTTAATTATTTGGAGTTGCTCTTTTCTGCTTATAAAGCGCTTAAAAACATCCAAACACCTCCATCAATGTTTTATATACACACTGTAAGTATAGATGTAGTATCTAGTAACAGTCACAATAACATGTACTATTTATGTTAGACAAGAACACATACGTTTTTAATTTTTTAATTCTAAATCGTTAAGAAACGCTAGCAAGTGTCAGCCAACAATGGAACTATTTGGATTCGCTTAAAAACATCCAAAATCGTCCATCAATGTTTTATATACACACGGTAAATAAAGATGTAGTATCTAGTAAAATTTATAATAACATGTAATATTTATGCAAGACAAGAACGCATAGTTTTTTTTCTTTTTTATTCTAAATCGCAAATAATAAGAGTCAGCCAACAATTGAACTATTTTGAGCTGCTCTTTTACGCCTATAAAGTGCTTAAAAACCTCCAAAACCCCCCATCAAGGTTTATATACACGCTGTAAGTATATATGTAGTATCTAGTAACATTCATAATAACATGTAATATTACAAGCCGTAAAAAATGGATGGATGGATGGATGGATGGATTTATGTAAGACAAGAACATACATTTTTTCTTTTTTATTCTAAATCATTAATACATGCTAACAAGAGTCAGCCAACAATGAGTCGTTCTTTTCCGCCTATAAAGTGTTTAAAAACCTCCAAAAACCTCCATCAATATTTTATATACACGCTGTAAGTATATATGTAGTATCTAGTAACAGTCATAATACCATGTAATATTTATGTTAAACAAGAACACATTAATGTTTTCCTTTTTTATTATAAATCGTTAATAAACGCTAGCAAGAGTCAGCCAACAATGGAACTATTTGGAGTCGCTCTATTCCGCCTATAGCATACATTCATAATAACATGTAATATTTACATATTTTTGTCATTTTAAGCAGACACAGATGCATCACAACGTTCACTTTCCCTTCAACAACAACAAAACTACTAATTATGTCAGACTTGATGAGAGACAACAAAGACTACTTTGGGACAAATGATGATCCAGAAACTTCTATTTTTGAGCCTGAATATAAGGAGGATGATCTACAAGTTTTAAAAGTTGTGTGCTCAACAGATGCAGCTTTAGTCAAACACTAAGCATCATGTGCTAAACAAGATATACAAACAAAAACAATCACTTACTGTACAATGTCTGCTCTCAATAGGATAAAGACTGATGGGATGTTTGTATCTTCCTCTTAACATCAACAATTCATCATAATCCTCACAAAAGGTTGACCAATTTGTGGGTTTATGTCCACAACCTTCTACTATCCAGGTGAGAGGCATGATTTATAATCTAGAATTAACTTTCACCAACTCAGAGGCCATGCAGCAGCTCAATATGTCAATATGGCAGCATAAGCTAGTTAGCTCTCTGCAGTCTGCATTAGCACTTATAATAACAATATTGCTAATACTTGTTAATATTTGACATGTAAATGGAGTATTGTTGGTGCTTTTTGGATGTTTTTTATGGGCGCGATAGAGTACTCCCATCATCTGTATTGTTAGCCACCTCTTACTTGCAGTATTTTACTACTTAGAATGCATAAAAAGAAAAAAACATAAGGATTGTGAATTTAAAAAAAAAAGTGGGGTTCCCCTTTAAAAGAGCGTTTGGCCCACTCTGTGCCCCGTGATGTTTCGCTGATAAAGCGCTAATTTGTCCACGCAGGCTTTTCACTTCCGTGCATCAATGTTGCACTTAGAGTTTACATTTTGATGGGTAAAAGTAAAAAAAATTAAAAATAAAAAACAAAAAAATAAAATGTTATTTTGAGGACGAACGGCCCTCCAATCAAAGAGTCTTTGGAGTCGAAGTGAGCATTCATATGAAATATTTATTTGTTATAGCCAGTTTTGTATTTGCATTATTTATCCTTCATGTATTTATATTGAGGACAAAAACTGTACTTTTCTAGCATTGACCTGTCGTGAGAGAGAAAAAAACAACATTGTGTTTCTTCTTGTCGACTGTACCGAAGTTACATTTGAGTTCTTGTACTTTGATAGGAAAAAGTAGTTTTGACCTTCCTGCAACGACCTTGTACTGTACATAAATGCCCCGACACGTACAGGAACATGCGGGGAAATGATCAACCAACATGAAAACAAATGGAAAAGTTTTTTAACGACGTCTTTCTTTGCCCTTTGGCAACTTTTGATTTGAGTGTTTGGAGTAAAATGTGACTTTGTTGGCGCCAGGTTGACTGTTTGAAGGTACTAAGCAATGAATAAAAGAGCAACATTCCCAAACTCAGCAAGTTGTGTCAACAGTCTGTGCAAACACTCGCAACCTGCCCACTAGAATACTGACAAAACGTGTTTTAACTTGCGCAAAAGTAACCAACCTGTGCAACTTATTGGATAGTTGAGTGCAACTTCTTCAACAAATCAGACTTTACATAGAAAAATAACAACATAAAACCATAAATCAACTATTTATCAATTAAACCACACCTACTTCCTGTTTCTGTCTACAACGCTAAGCCTTCTGGGTAATGTAGTATACAACACATACTTCCTCCTTGACATGCATTTATATATTTAACATGCATTTATCCAGGGAAAGACCATTAAGAACATATTTTCATTTGCAATGCTGACCTAGCAAATATTAGAGATGTTGAAGTGTGATGATAATCTCTCGTTTACCAACAATAATAAGCGCTATAGTTCGCTATCAACAGTTGACAATGTTGTTAACGTGCGGAGTAAATGTGTTGGAACATAAATGAATGTTTGAGACTTTTCAAGTGTAAAACACACAAATAGAATGTCTGCAACTTGTGGACGACAATAAGGAAGTCTTTGTCTACAGCGCTAAGCCTTCTGGGTAATGTTGTCTATAAACACATACTTATTTGACATGCATGTATATATTTATTTAACATTTAATTATCCAGAGTTAGACCATTAAGAACATATTTTCATTTGCAATGCTGACCTAGCAAATGTTAGAGAGGTTGAAGTGTGATTCTCGTTTACCAGCAAAAATGAGCGCTATTAGTCACTCTCATCATTTGACAATGTTGTTAACGTGCGGGGTAAATGTGTTGCAACATGAATTAATCTTTGAGACTTTTCAAGTGTAAAACATACACAGAGAATGTCTGCAACTTGTGGACGACAATAAGGAAGTCTTTGTCTACAGCGCTAAGCCTTCTGGGTAATGTAGTCTATAAACACATACTTCCTAGTTGGCATGCATTTATATATTTAACATGTATTTATTCAAGGTGAGACGATTAAGAACATATTTTAATTTCCAATGCTGACCTAGCAAATGTTAGAGATGTTGAAGTGTGATGATAATCTCTCGTTTATCAACAAAAATAAGCGCTATAGTTCGCTATCAACAGTTGACAATGTTTTAACGTGCGGAGTAAATGTGTTGGAACATGAATGAATGTTTGAGACTTTTCAAGAGAATGTCTGCAACTTGTGGACGACAATAAGGAAGTCTTTGTCTACAGCGCTAAGCATTCTGGGTAATGTAGTCTATAAACACATACTTATTTGACATGCATGTATATATTTATTTAACATTTAATTATCCAGAGTTAGACCATTAAGAACATATTTTCATTTGCAATGCTGACCTAGCAAATGTTAGAGATGTTGATGTGTGATGATAATCTCTCGTCTACCAGCAAAAATCCACAGTTGACAATGTTGTTTACGTGCGGGGTAAATGTGTTGGAACATAAATTAATGTTTAGGACTTTTCAAGTGTAAAACATACAAAGAGAATGTCTGCAACTTGTGAATGACAATAAGGAAGTCTTTGTCTACGCCCCCCCCTCCCTAAGCCTTCTGGGTAATGTAGTATATAAGTGCTTCCTAGTTGACATGTAGTTAATAGGACAATAAGGAAGTCATTGTGTTTATGTTTCTAATTATAATTATTGATCGCTATTATTAGTTGTAATGAATTAAAACAGTAATTTGATCAGAGTTTACTGCCATCTAGGGTTTACTTTTAAATATGTGTGCTATAAAACAAATAAAACATCAACACAGTATTTGTTTTACAATTGGTGTTAAAATCCTGTATTTTTTTGAGGTTACTTGAACATTACAGTCAAGAAACATTTTAGCATTGATGAAAAAATATATTGCAATTATTGCCAGAATTTTCGGGAAAAAGTTCTGCAAATTCCATCATTTCAGACCTCAAACAATCCCAACGTAAAGCCAATAAAATCCCGTCAAAAACCAGCAGGCGCCAGTTTTCGTCATTCCCATAAAATCCCGCGATTTCTGGCCAAGCTCCGACTAGCTACATGCTAACGTTAGCCACTCACTGGACAGGAAAACAAAATGCTACAAAATAAAAGTTTATACCTTCCATGTTCTGGCCCCCCGACTCTGTTTCCACTTTTATGTCCGTCCATCGATTGGTGTTACACTGAAATGATTCCCAGCACAAACAATAAAAGACGCACAAAGTCCAACTTCCTGTTCTATGGAGTTCCGATGATTCTATTGGCCGATTTGAAATTTGTAGGCGGGCTCCTGTTTGTTTTGGCAGTCAACTTTGTCAGTTGTACAAAAATAACACGATCATCGTGTGATGGTCTAAATAATTATTTACAACATAAAAATGTAATCTTCTTCTTAAATTCTGATCTTGAGGACTTGGTAGAAGAAAACAAATGATGTTTGTTGTGAAGCATGAATTGATGTTTATGTAAATATGAAAAAGTACATTTATTTACCAGTGTAAAAGAGTCATGTTTGTTTTAGTGTGGAGGAAGGATGCTAACTGTTAGCTGGCTAGTGAGAAGGGTTACTAAATGTGTCACATGATTGTTTTGTTGGATGAAACTATTTATATATAGCGCACCTTCTCCGTGGATGTCGTCGTGTTACGCAAGCGTGGCATAGCAGCTAGCATAGCAGCTAGCATAGCAGCTAGCATGCAGCGTTTTAAAAAAGTAAAGACAAATTTATGTTGGTCTTTGTCAGTAGTCTGGTCCAGAAGGTGGCACAAAAACCAAAGCATGTGTTGCAAAAAAGTGGGAAATGGACGAGTTTGTTTCGTCACATGACCACCGAGGCAGGAGAAAAAACTTTGTTTAGTAAAAACTGCACCCCTGTTAGAGACCTATCGTGCCCCCCCTCTAAGGCAACTTTATTTTTTGTATTGCCGCCCCCTCAAAAAACACTTTATTTACGTACCCTGAATTTAAATATTGTTGAGGAGCTGATCGTATTTATTTATTTTTAACGTGCCTCTCGCACCCCTGTGGCAATCATCATCATCGAGCCCCCCACTCTAAGGCAACTTTACTTTTTGTCCCCCCCCCCCCCCCCGAAAAAAACACACTTTATTTATGTATCCTGAATTTAAATATTGTTGAGGAGCTGATCGTATTTATTTATTTTTACCGTGCCTCTCGCACCCCTGTGGCAATCATCATCATCGAGCCCCCCACTCTAAGGCAACTTTACTTTTTTTGTCACTCCCCCCCCCGAAAAAAACACACTTTATTTATGTATCCTGAATTTAAATGTTGTTGAGGAGCTGATCATATTTATTTATTTTTACTCTGCCTCTCGCACCCCTGTGGCACCCTAATGTACCCCCCCTCTAAGGCAGCTTCATTTTCTGTCATGTCCCCCCTAAAAAAAACATTTTATTTACGTACCCTGAATTTAAATATTGTTGAGGAGCTGATTGTATTGATTTATTTTTACCCTGCCTCTCGCTTCCCTGTGGCACCAATCGTGCCCCCCCCCCTAAGGCAACTTAATTGTTTGTCACGCACCCCCCCCTGAAAAAAACACACTTTATTTACGTACCCTGAATTTAGATATTGTTAAGGAGTTGATCATATTTATTCATTTTTACTCTGCCTCTCGCACCCTTGTGGTACCCTAATGTACCCCCCCCCCCCCTCTATGGCAACTTTAGTTTTTGTCACGCCCCCCCCCCCCCCCGAAAAAACCACACTTTATTTATGTACCCTGAATTTAAATTTTGTTGAGGAGCTGATCGTATTGATTTATTTTGACCCTTTCTCTCGCTTCCCTGTGGCACCTATCGTGCCCCCCCCCCCCCCCTCTAAGGCAACTTTACTTTTTGTCAAGCCCCCCCCCCCCCCGAAAAAAACCACACTTTATTTATGTACGCTGAATTTAAATGTTGTTGAGGAGCTGATCATATTTATCTATTTTTACTCTGCCTCTCGCACCCCTGTGGCACCCTAATGTACCCCCCCTCTAAGGCAGCTTCATTTTCTGTCATGTCCCCCCTAAAAAAAAACATTTTATTTACGTACCCTGAATTTAAATATTGTTGAGGAGCTGATTGTATTGATTTATTTTTACCCTGCCTCTCGCTTCCCTGTGGCACCTATCGTGCCCCCCCTCTAAGGCAACGTAATTTTTTGTAACGCCCCCCCCTGAAAAAAAAACACTTTATTTACGTACCCTGAATTTAAATATTGTTAAGGAGCTGATCCGGTTTCCGGTTTCAGGGCAAATCACTCTACGGAGACAGCCCTCGCAAAAATGACTAATGATCTACTGCTAACGATGGATTCTGATGCGTCATCTATGTTGCTGCTTCTTGATCTTAGCGCTGCTTTCGATACCGTCGATCATGATATTTTATTAGAGCGTATCAAAACACGTATTGGTATGTCAGACTTAGCTTTGTCGTGGTTTAACTCTTATCTTACTGACAGGATGCAATGCGTCTCCCATAATAATGTGACCTCGGACTATGTTAAGGTAACGTGCGGAGTTCCTCAAGGTTCGGTTCTTGGCCCTGCACTCTTTAGTATTTACATGCTGCCGCTAGGCAACATCATAGGCAAATACGGTGTTAGCTTTCATTGTTATGCTGATGACACCCAACTCTACATGCCCCTAAAGCTGACCAACACGCCGGATTGTAGTCAGCTGGAGGCGTGTCTTAATGAAATTAAACAATGGATGTCCGCCAACTTCTTGCAACTCAACGCCAAGAAAACGGAAATGCTGATTATCGGTCCTGCTAAACACCGACATTTATTTAATAATACCACCTTAACATTTGACAACCAAACAATTACACAAGGCGAATCAGTAAAGAATCTGGGTATTATTTTCGACCCAACTCTCTCCTTTGAGTCACACATTAAGAGTGTTTCTAAAACGGCCTTCTTTCATCTCCGTAATATCGCTAAAATGTGTTCCATTTTGTCCACTAGCGACGCTGAGATCATTATTCATGCGTTCGTTACGTCTCGTCTCGACTACTGTAACGTATTATTTTCGGGTCTCCCTATGTCTAGCATTAAAAGACTACAATTGGTACAAAATGCGGCTGCTAGACTTTTGACAAGAACAAGAAAGTTTGATCATATTACGCCTATACTGGCTCACTTGCACTGGCTTCCTGTGCACTTAAGATGTGACTTTAAGGTTTTACTACTTACGTATAAAATACTACACGGTCTAGCTCCATCCTATCTTGTCGATTGCATTGTACCATATGTCCCGGCAAGAAATCTGCGTTCAAAGAACTCCGGCTTATTAGTGATTCCCAGAGCCCAAAAAAAGTCTGCGGGCTATAGAGCGTTTTCTATTCGGGCTCCAGTACTATGGAATGCCCTCCCGGTAACAATTAGAGATGCTACCTCAGTAGAAGCATTTAAGTCCCATCTTAAAACTCATTTGTATACTCTAGCCTTTAAATAGCCCCCCTGTTAGACCAGTTGATCTGCCGTTTCTTTTCTTTTCTCCTCTGCTCCCCTTTTCCTTGTGGAGGGGGGGGGGGGGCACAGGTCCGGTGGCCATGGATGAAGTGCTGGCTGTCCAGAGTCGGGACCCGGGGTGGACCGCTCGCCTGTGCATTGGCTGGGAACATCTCTGCGCTGCTGACCCGTCTCCGCTCGGGATGGTGTCCTGCTGGCCCCACTATGGACTGGACTCTTACTATTATGTTGGATCCACTATGGACTGGACTCTCACAATATTATGTCAGACCCACTCGACATCCATTGCTTTTGGTCTCCCCTAGAGGGGGGGGGTTACCCACATATGCGGTCCTCTCCAAGGTTTCTCATAGTCATTCACATCGACGTCCCACTGGGGTGAGTTTTTCCTTGCCCTTATGTGGGCTTTGTACCGAGGATGTCGTTGTGGCTTGTGCAGCCCTTTGAGACACTTGTGATTTAGGGCTATATAAATAAACATTGATTGATTGATTGATTGATCATATTTATTCATTTTTACTCTGCCTCTCGCACCCTTGTGGCACCCTAATGTACCCCCCCCCCCCCCCGCCCCCCTCTAAGGCAACTTTAGTTTTTGTCACACCCGCCCGAAAAAAACACTTTATTTATGTACCCTGAATTTAAATTTTGTTGAGGAGCTGATCGTATTGATTTATTTTGACCCTTTCTCTCGCTTCCCTGTGGCACCTATCGTGCCCCCCCCCCCCCCCCCCTCTAAGGCAACTTTACTTTTTGTCACGCCCCCCCCCCCGAAAAAAACACACTTTATTTATGTACCCTGAATTTAAATGTTGTTGAGGAGCTGATCGTATTTATTTATTTTACCCTGCCTCTCGGACCACTGTGGCACCTATCGCACCCCCCCTCTAAGGCAACTTTATTTTTTCTCACGCCCCCCTGAAAACACACTTTATTTACGTACCCTGAATTTAAATATTGTTGAGGAGCTGATCATATTTATTTATTTTTATCCTGCCTCTCACACCCCTGTGGCACCAATCGTGCCCCCCCCCTCTAAGGCAACTTTACTTTTTGTCACCCCCCCCCCCCAAAAAAAACACACACTTTATTTATGTACCCTGAATTTAAATGTTGTTGAGGAGCTGATCGTATTTATTTATTTTACCCTGCCTCTCGGACCACTGTGGCACCTATCGCACCCCCCCTCTAAGGCAACTTTATTTTTTCTCACGCCCCCCTGAAAACACACTTTATTTACGTACCCTGAATTTAAATATTGTTGAGGAGCTGATCATATTTATTTATTTTTATCCTGCCTCTCGCACCCCTGTGGCACCAATCGTGCCCCCCCCCCCCCCCTCTAAGGCAACTTTACTTTTTGTCACGCCCCCCCAAAAAACCACACTTTATTTATGTACCCTGAATTTAAATATCGTTGAGGAGCTGATCGTATTTATTTATTTTACCCTGCCTCTCGGACTCCTGTGGCACCGATCGTGCCCCCCCCCCCCTCTAAGGCAACTTTATTTTTTCTCACGCCCTCCACCCCGAAAAAAACCACTTTATTTATGTACCCTGAATTTAAATATTGTTGAGGAGCTGATCGTATTTATTTATTTTTACCCTGCCTCTCGGACCCCTATGGCACCTATCGTGCCCCCCCTCTAAGGCAACTTTATTTTTTCTCACGCCCCCTTGAAAACACACTTTATTTACGTACCCTGAATTTAAATATTGTTGAGGAGCTGATCGTATTTATTTATTTTACCCTGCCTCTCACACCCTAATGTGCCCCCCCTCTAAGGCAATTTTATTTAGTTTCACGCTCCCCCTTTGAAAAAACACTTTATTTATGTACCCTGAATTTAAATATTGTGGAGGAGCTGATCGTATTTATTTATTTTGACCCTGCCTCTCTGTGGCACCTATTGTGCCCCCCCCCCCCCCCCCTCTAAGGCAACTTTATTTTTTGTCACGCCCCCCCCAAACAAAAACATTTTATTTTTTACTCTGAATTTAAATATTGTTGAGGAGCTGATCATATTTTTTTTATTTTTACCCTGCTTCTCGCACCCTAATGTGCCCCCCCCCCTCTAAATCAATTTTATTTTTTGTCACGCCCCCCTCCCCCCCTCCTGAAAAAAAGTACTTTATTTACATACCCTCAATTTAAATATTGTTGAGGAGCTGATCGTATTTATTTATTTTTACTCTGCCTCTCTGTGGCACCTATCGTAAGGCAAGTATCGTAAGGCAACTTTATTTTTTGTCACGCCCCCCCCCCCCCCCGCCTCCCCACATTACAGAAGTGCTTTTATGTCCCTGTAATTAAACAATGATACAAGTTCAAGATAATAATACACTCCCTGTCTCTCACACCCCTCCCCCATCACCTTAAGGCGACGCCCCCTTAGCAGCCCCCCCCCCGCCTTTTTTTTTGTAGCCCCCCCCCCCCCTTACAATACAGAATTGTATCACGTCCTCCGAAGTGGAATATTATTGACCAGCAGATGTATTTATTAAAATGTAAACTCAATAATTAAGTCCCCCCCAAACCCCGCCCGCCCCTCCCCGGGATGGGGTGTGGGTGGGGGGGGGGTGGACATCATCTGAGAAGTGGTGGACAAAACAAAGAAGGTGAAACAATAAAGTGTGATTTTATTACGCGAGTATTTAACACGCATGGAAGTAGGAGAAAGTCTCCAGCTTTCACTTTCACTTTCACTTTCTGCGAGAGGCGCCTGTGGCGACATAAATCTGCGGCCATAAATAATCGCCACACTTCCTCCGACATCGGACTTGTGCTCGCAGACAATAAAAGCTGAAACGAGCAGAGATTACGTGGAATTTATGGCCTCGTAAAAAAGGACACGAGGGTTCGTGTTCGGAGGGGAAAAGTCCGCCGGAGTCCGATTGTGGGCCAAAAAACACCAAATTAAAGGTTTTTAACTCAAATATTTTAGCAAAAACATCTCACTTGTTCACATTTTACACACAATAAGATCGTTTTATTAAGCAACTTGCCCAGAAAAGTCCAAGTTTATTTTTAGTCCAAAAATAAAGCAATGTAATTCAACTCAATTATCAAAAGTTAACATTAAGATTTTAACTTTAAAATTAGTTGGGGGTAGATAAGTCGATTCTTGTCTTATTTATTATTATTATTATTATTATTATTTTATTTTATTATTATTATTTTTTTCTTTATTTTTTTTTTTTATTGAAAATGTTAAAATGTTTTTTATTAAGAATCGTGTGCTTAAGTGTGTACGTGTGATCTTTAAGGCTCTTATTATCGTTCATGTAGAGAAAATAATAATAATAACACGTATTGCAGAAAGGTAACTAAAAGAGGAAAAGAAAAGCCAAATAAAAAGCATGTTAACCCTTTGTTGAACTCTTAGCACTAGCGAGTTAGAGTGAGAAGTTTTGTGCGACTTTAGAAGCACTTTTTGGAAAAAAAAAAAGTATTAATAATGTGGTTAAGCACTCAACTTAATGATGTGGTTAAACAAACAAAAACGTACAAATATGAACGGTTTTAAGCAAATAAAAACACTACAATCATTAATGTTAGCACTAGTAAGTTATAGTGAGATGTCACATGCCACTGATTAAGTTTTGTGCGATTTTAAAAGCACTTTTTGGAATAAACTTAAGTTGTGCTGAATACACAACTTAATGCTGTGGTTAAATACATGAAAAATTACAAATATGAATGATTTTAAGCACATAAAAAAACACTACAATCATATCTGTTAACACTAGTGAATTACAGTGAGATGTCGCATGTCAGTGTCAAAGTTTTGTGCGAATTTAAAAAGACTTTTTGTAATACAATTAAGTTGTGTTAAATACACAACTTAATGCTGTGGTTAAGTACACAAAAAATTACAAATATGAATGATTTTAAGCAAATAAAAAACACTCCTATCGTAACTGTTAGCACTAGTGAGTTACAGTGAGATGTCGCATGTCAGTGTCAAAGTTTTGTGCGACTTTAGAAGCACTTTTTGGAATAAAATGTATAAATAATTAGGTTGAATACACAAAAAAAGTACAAATATGAACTATTTTAAGCCAATTAAAAACACTACAATCATCTGTTGGCGCGAGTGAGTTAGAGTGAGATGACGCATGTCAGTGTCAAAGTTTTGTGCGAATTTAAAATGACTTTTTGAAATACAATTAAGTTGTGTTAAATACACAACTTAATGCTGTGGTTATATACACAAATAATTACAAATATGAATGATTTCAAGCAAATAAAATCACTACAACCATATATGTTAGCACTAGTAAGTTACAGTGAGATGTCACATGTCACTGATTAAGTTTTGTGCGACTTTAGAAGCACTTTTTGGAATAAACTTAAGTTGTGTTGAATACACAACTTAATGCTGTTGTTAAATACACAAAAAATTACAAATATGAATGACTTTAAGCACATAAAAAACACTACAATCATATCTGTTAGCACTAGTGAGATGACACATGTCAGTGTCAAAGTTTTGTGCAACTTTAGAAGCACTTTTTGGAATAACATGTATTAATGATGTGGTTAAGTACTCAACTTAATGATGTGGTTAAACACACAAAAATGTACAAATATGAACGATTTTAAGCAAATAAAAACACTACAATAATATCTGTTAGCACTAGTGACTTACAGTGAGATGACACATGTCAGTGTCAAAGTGTTGTGCGACTTTGGAAGCACTTTTTGGAATAAAATGTATTAATAATGTAGTTAAATATACAACTTAATGATGTGGTTAAATACACAAACATTTACAAATATGAATGATTTTAGGCAAATAAAAACACTACAAATGTGTTAGCACTAGTGACTTACAGTGAGATGT
>NC_084571.2:15677500-15692500 GCF_033978685.3 Nerophis lumbriciformis | reverse complement strand
ATAATAGATAGTGCATTAATACTCATAATCAGGACACAGATTAAACAATGCATATATAAGACAATTAAAACAACACTTTTTATTAAAAAATATAGGCTATTTTCTTTTTTTGTTTTATAATCAAATGTTAATGATGCATTTATTTTATATACATACTATTTGTATTAGTTTTTTTAATATGAAATATTGTGATTGATTAATTAAAAAACAAATAAATGTGTTATTTTTAAGTTAGGAAATAAATATAAATTACACAAAATTATTTTGAGTGATGATTGACTTTTTTCTCACGGTTAGACAATAAAATGCAGGAAGTGAAGACGTTTTAAATGAACATATGTCAACATAAACGTGGCAAAATATACAAAATAAATGAGCATTGATTATTAAGAGAATAATGTGTTCGTGGAGACTTTAGTAGATTTTGTGTCAAAACGCTGGTGTTTTGAAAGGGAATGTTGATGTTTTGTTTGGCGCGCCCACGCGGTCACGTGACGACTACGGCTCTTTTTGTCCCTGCGAACAATGCCGTGTTTTAATGCCACATATGAGCCTCCGTTCCCGACATTTCCCCCGACAAATACATTCTGCATCTTCCCAGCGTCCAAAGTCGCTGCCAGGCCGCGGCCTCCCATTGGCTCCCGCGGGTCACGTGAGCAGGAATCGGCTGCATTTTCGCCCCTGCGAGCTGGTGTTTGATGTCGCCGCTAGTCCCCGCGCGCCAATAATATCACAAATATACCGCGTTAGTGGCGTCATCCACGCCGGGACGTCGGGAGCAGGCGGGACGCGCCTCGGCCTTGGACGAGAGGTCTGCGGGAAGCGATGAATTTTGAGGTGGAGAGAGAGATGGGATTCATCAACAGCCAGCCGTCCCTTGCCGAGTGTCTGACGTCGTTCCCCGCAGTCCTGGACGCCTTTCACACTTCATCAATCAAGGAGTCGACAGTAATTCCGCCTCCCTTCGAACACATCATCCCCAGTCTCAGTCCGTGCGCCGCCGGCGGCCAGGCCACACCGCCGGCGTGCGGGAACCAGCGGCACCGCCGCAGGGTCCACGGTCCGCCGGCGGGGCCCCTGGCGCACGAGTTCCCGTGGATGAAGGAGAAGAAGTCGGCCAAGAAATGTCCGAAAGCCGCTGCTGGAGCCGCCGTCCCGCCCGCCTCGTCCTCGCCGTCGCACGCCGCCTCCGGGTACGCTTCGGCGGGCGCCGAGTCCCCCTCAGGTCGGTACTCGTGACGGGAATGCAAGCTGACATTTTGTCCTCGCCCACTACCCAAATGTGCTTTTTTTTGTTTTTGATGTGTTTTACTTTTCAATCATGCATTTATACATTTGATTATTGCATGTATGAAGCATGATATGGCTGCATTATTAACATAGAACAATAATAAACATTAATAGACATTAATAGACATTAATAAACATTGATAAACATTAATAAACATGAATACATATTATTAAACATTATTAAACATTATTAAACATTATTAAACATTATTAAACATTATTAAACATTATTAAACATTAATAAACATGATTAAACACTATTAAACATTATTAAATATTAATACACATTAATAAACATTAATAAACATTAACAAACATTAACAAACATTATTAAACATCATTAAACATTATTCAATATTATTAAACATTATTAAACGTTATTAAACATTATTAAACAATATTAAATAATATTAAACATTATTAAACACTATTAGATATTATTAAACATTATTAAACATAGAACATTATTACACGTATTAATATAATCTTTATGTTCATGCTGATAGTTGCCATGTTGGATGCTAATAACATAAACATAGTCTTTATGTTCATGCTAATGGTGGCCATGTTGGATGCTAATAATATAAACATAGTCTTTATGTTCATGCTGAAGGAGGCCATGTTGGATGCTAATAACATAAACATAGTCTTTATGTTCATGCTGAAAGAGGCCATGTTGGATGATAATTACATAAACATAGTTTTATTGATATGCTGAAGGAGGCCATGTTGGATGCGAAAAACATGAACATAGTCTTTATATTCATGCTGAAGGAGGCCATGTTGGATGCGAAAAACATGAACATAGTCTTTATATTCATGCTAAAGGAGGCCTTGTTGGATGCTAATAACTTAAAGATAGGCTTTATATTCATGCTGAAGGAGGCCATGTTGGATGCGAAAAACATAAACAGTCTTTGTATTCATGATGAAGGAGGCCATGTTGAATGCTAATAACATAAACATACTCTTTATGTTCATGCTAATGGTGGCCATGTTGGATGCTAATAATATAAACATAGTCTTTATGTTCATGCTGAAGGAGGCCATGTTGGATGCTAATAACATAAACATAGTCTTTATGTTCATGCTGAAAGAGGCCATGTTGGATGATAATTACATAAACATAGTTTTATTGATATGCTGAAGGAGGCCATGTTGGATGCGAAAAACATGAACATAGTCTTTATATTCATGCTGAAGGAGGCCATGTTGGATGCGAAAAACATGAACATAGCCTTTATATTCATGCTGAAGGAGGCCATGTTGGATGCGAAAAACATAAACAGTCTTTGTATTCATGATGAAGGAGGCCATGTTGGATGCTAATAACATAAACATACTCTTTATGTTCATGCTGAAGGAAACCATGTTGGATGCTAATAACATAAACATAGTTTTTATGTTCATGCTGAATGTGACCATGTTGGATGCTAATAACATAATCATAGTCTTTATGTTCATGCTGAAAGAGGCCATGTTGGATGCTAAGAATATAAACGTAGTGTTTATGTTGATACTGAAAGAGGCCATGGTGGATGCTAATAACATAAACATAGTCTTTATGTTCATGCTGAAGGAGGGCAGGTTGGGTGCTAATAATATGAATATAGTCTTTATGTTCATGCTGAAGGAGGCCATGTTAAATGCTAATAACATAAACATAGTCTTTGTGTTCATGCTAATGGTGGCCATGTTGGATGCTAATAATATAAACATAGTCTTTATGTACATGCTGAAGGTGGCCATGTTGGATGCTAATAACATAAACATACTCTTTATGTTCATGCTGAAAGAGGCCATGTTGGATGATAATTACATAAACATAGTCTTTATTGATATGCTGAAGGAGGCCATGTTGGATGCGAAAAACATGAACATGGTCTTTATATTCATGCTGAAGGAGGCCATGTTGGATGCGAAAAACATGAACATAGTCTTTATATTCATGCTGAAGGAGGCCGTGTTGGATGCAAAAAACATAAACAGTCTTTGTATTTATGATGAAGGAGGCCATGTTAGATGCTAATAACATAAACATACTCTTTATGTTCATGCTAAAGGAAACCATGTTGGATGCTAATAAAATAAACATAGCCTTTATGTTCATTCTGAAGGAAGCCATCTTGGATGCTAATAACATAAACATAGTTTTTATGTTCATGCTGAATGTGACCATGTTGGATGCTAATAACATAATCATAGTCTTTATGTTCATGCTGAAAGAGGCCATGTTGGATGCTAAGAATATAAACGTAGTATTTATTTTCATACTGAAGGAGGCCATGTTGGATGCTAATAACATAAACATAGTCTTTATGTTCATGCTGAAGGAGGGCAGGTTTGATGCTAATAATATAAACATAGTCTTTATGTTCATGCTGAAGGAGGCCATGTTAAATGCTAATAACATAAACATAGTCTTTATGTTCATGTTGAAATAGGCCATGTTGGATGATGATTACATAAACATAGTCTTTATTGATATGCTGAAGGAGGCCATGTTGGATGCGAAAAACATGAACATAGTCTTTATATTCATGCTGAAAGAGGCCATGTTGGATGTTAATAACTTAAAGATAGGCTTTATATTCATGCTGAAAGAGGCCATGTTGGATGCGAAAAACATAAACAGTCTTTATAATCAGGCTGAAAGAGGCCATGTTGGATGCTAATAACATAAACATTCTCTTTATGTTCATGCTGAAAGAAACCATGTTGGATGCTAATAACATAAACGTAGTCTTTATGTTCATTCTGAAGGAAGCCATCTTGGATGCTGATAACATAAACATAGTTTTTATGTTCATGCTAAATGTGACCATGTTGGATGCTAATAACATAATCATAGTCTTTATTTTCATGCTGAAAGAGGCCATGTTGGATGCTAAGAATATAAACGTAGTATTTATGTTCAGGCTGAAGGAGGCCATGTAGGATGATAATAACATAAACATAGTCTTTATTGTTATGCTGAATAAGACCATGTTGGATGCTAAAAACATAAACATAGTCTTTATTGATATGCTGAATAAGACCTTGTTGGATGCTAATAACACAAACATAGTCTTTATTGATATGCTGAATAAGACCATGTTGGATGCTAATAACATAAACATAGTCTTTATGTTCATGCTGAATAAGGCCATGTTGGATGCTAATAACATAAACATAGTCTTTCTTGTTATGCTGAAGGTGGCCATATTGGATGCTAATAACATAAACTTAGTCTTTATTGATATGCTGAAGGAGATATTGTTGGATGCTAATAACATAAACATAGCCTTTATGTTCATTCTGAAGAAGGCCATGTTGGATGCTGAAAACATAAACATAGTCTTTCTGTTCATGCTGAAGGACGCCAAGTTGGATGCTAATAACATAAACATAGCATTTATGTTCATGCTGATGGTGGCCATGTTGGATGCATATAACATAAACATAGTGTTTATGTTCATGCTGAATAAGGACATGTTGGATGCTAATAACATAAACATAGCCTTTATGTTCATTCTGAAGAAGGCCATGTTGGATGCTGAAAACATAAACATAGTCTTTCTGTTCATGCTGAAGGACGCCAAGTTGGATGCTAATAACATAAACATAGTATTTATGTTCATGCTGATGGTGGCCATGTTGGATGCATATAACATAAACATAGTGTTTATGTTCATGCTGAATAAGGACATGTTGGATGCTAATAACATAAACATAGTCTTTATGTTCATTCTGAAGAAGGTCATGTTGGATGCTGAAAACATAAACATAGTCTTTCTGTTCATGCTGAAGGACGTCAAGTTGGATGCTAATAACATAAACATAGTATTTATGTTCATGCTGATGGTGGCCATGTTGGATGCATATAACATAAACATAGTGTTTATGTTCATGCTGAATAAGGCCATGTTGGATGCTAATAACATAAACATAGTATTTATGTTCATGCTGATGGTGGCCATGTTGGATGCATATAACATAAACATAGTGTTTATGTTCATGCTGAATAAGGCCATGTTAGATGCTAATAACAAAAAAGTTAGTATTTATTGTTATGCTGAAGGTGGTCATGTTGGATGTTAATAACACAAACATAGTTTTTTTGTTCATGCTGAAAGAAGCCATGTTGGATGCTAATAACGTAAACATGGTCTTTATGTTCTTGCTGAAGGAGGCCATGTTCAATGCTAAGAAAATAAACATAGTATTTATGTGCATGCTGATGGTGGCCATGTTGGATGCTAATAATATAAACAAAGTATTTCTTGTTATGCTGAGGATGGCCATGTTGGATGCTAATAATATAAACAAAGTATTTCTTGTTATGCTGAGGATGGCCATGTTGGATGCTAATAACACAAACATAGTCTTTATGTTCATGCTGAAGGAAGCCATGTTGGATGATAATAACATAAGCATAGTCTTTTTGTTCATGCTGACAGAGTTCATGTTGGATGCATACAACACATACATAGTTTTTATGTTCATGCTGAAGAAAGGCATGTTGAATGCTAATTATATAAACATGGTCTTTATGTTCATGCTGTAAGAGGCCATGTTAAATGCTAATAACATAAGCATAGTATTTATGTCCATGCTGATGGTGGCCATGTTGGATGCTAATAACATAAACATAGTTTTTATGTTCATGCTGAAGACGGCCATGTTGGATGCTAATAACATAAACATAGTCTTTATGTTCATGCCGAAAAAAAGCCATGTTTCTTTATTATCATGCTAAAGGAAGCCATGTTGGATGCTACTAACACAAACAGTCTTTATGTTCATGCTGATGGAGGCAATGTTGGATGCATATAACAAAAACATAGTCTTTACGTCCATGCTGAAGGAAGCCATGTTGGATGCTAATAACATAAACATAGTCTTTATGTTCATGCTGAAGGAGGCCATGTTGGATGCTAATAATATAAACATAGTCTTTATGTTCATGCTGAAGGAGCTCATGTTGAATGCAAAGAACATAAACATAGTCTTTATGTTCATGCTGAAAGAGGCCCTGTTGGATTCTAAGAACATAAACATAGTATTTATTTTCATGCTGATGGTGGCCGTGTTGGATGCTAATAACATAAACATAGTCTTTATTGATATGCTGAAGGGGGCAATGTTTGATGCTAATAACATAATCATAGTTGTTATGTTCATTCTGAAGGAGGCCATGTTGGATGCTAATAACATAAACATAGTCTTTATGGTCATGCTGAAGGAGTCCATATTGGATGCTATTAACATAACCATAGTATTTCTTGTTATGCTGAAGGTTTCCATGATGGATGTTTATAACATAAACATAGTCTTTATGTTCAGACTGAAGGAGGCCATGGAGGATGATAATAACATAAACATAGTCTTTATTGATATGCTGAATAAGACCATGTTGGATGCTAATAACATAAACATAGTCTTTATGTTCATGCTGAATAAGACCATGTTGGATGCAAAGAACATAAACATAGTATTTATGTTCATGCTGATGGTGGCCTTGTTGGATGCTATTAAGATGAACATAGTCGTTATGTTCATTCCAAAGGAGGCAATGTTGGATGCTAATAACATAAACGTAGTTTTTATGTTCATTCTGAAGACGGCCATGTTTGATGCTGATAACATAGACATGGTCATTCTTGTTATGCTGAAAGTGGCCATGTTGGATGCTAATAACATAAACATAGTCTTTATTGATATGCTGAAGGAGATCTTGTTGGATGCTAATAACATAAACATAGTCTTTATGTTCATGCTGCTGGTGGCCATGTTGGATGCATATAACATAAACATAGTGTTTATCATCATGCTGAAAGAGGCCATGTTAGTATTTATTGTTATGCTGAAGGTGGTCATGTTGGATGTTAATAACATAAACATGGTCTTTTTGTTCATGCTGATGGATGCCATGTTGGATGCATATAACTTAACAGTTTTTAGGTCCATGCTAAAGGAAGCCTTTATGGATACCAATAACATATACATGGTTTTTATGTTCATGCTGATGGTGGCCATGTTGGATGCTAATTACATACACATAGTGTTTATGTTCATGCTGAAGGAAGCCATATTGGATGCTAATAACATAAACATGGTCTTTATGTTCATGCTGATGGTGGCCATGTTGAATGCTAAGAACATAAACATAATATTTATGTTCATGCTGATGGTGGCTGTGTCGGATGCATATAACATTAATATAGTCTTTATGTTCATGCTGAAAGAAGCCATGTTGGATGCTAATAACATAAACATGGTCTTTATGTTCTTGCTGAAGGAGGCCATGTTCAATGCTAAGAACATAAAATAGTATTTATGTTCATGGTGATGGTGGCCATGTTGGATGCTAATAACATACACATAGTATTTCTTGTTATGCTGAGGGTGGCCATGTTGGATGCTAATAACATAAAGATATGATTTATATTCATTCTGAAGGAGAACTTGTTGGATGCTAATAACATAAACATAGTATTTATGTTCATGCTGAAGGAGGCCATGTTGGATGCTAATAACACAAACATAGTCTTTATGTTCATGCTGAAGGAGGCCATGTTGGATTCTAAGAACATAAACATAGTCTTTATTTTCATGCTGATGGTGGCCATGTTGCATGCTAATAACATAAACATAGTCTTTATTGATATGCTGAAGGAGGCAATGTTTGATGCTAATAACATAATCATAGTTGTTATGTTCATGCTGAAGGAGTCCATGTTGGATGCTATTAACATAAACATAGTCTTTCTTGTTATGCTGAAGGTTTCCATGTTGGATGGTCTTTATGTTCATGCTAATGGTGGCCATATTGTATGCTAATAACATAATCATACACTTTATGTTCATGCTGAAGGAGGCCATGTTGAATTCTAAAAATATAAACATAGTCTTTATGTTCATGCTAATAGTGGCCATGTTGGATGCTAATAACATAATAACATAAATATAGTCATTATGTTTATGCTGAAAGAGGCCTTGTTGGATGCTAATAACGTAAACATATTATTTATGTTCATGCTGAAGGTGGCCATATTGGATGCTAAAAACATAAAAATAGTATTTGTGTTCATGCATATTGTGGCCAAGTTGGATGCTTATAACATAAACATTGTCTTTATGTTTGTGCTGATGGTGGCCATGTTGGATGCCATCTATCCATCCATCCATCTTCTTCCGCTTATCCGAGGTCGGGTCGCGGGGGCAGCAGCCTAAGCAGGGAAGCCCAGACTTCCCTCGCCCCAGCCACTTCGTCCAGCTCCTCCTGTGGGACCCCGAGGCGTTCCCAGGCCAGCCGGGAGACATAGTCTCCCGAACGTGTCCTGGGTCTTCCCCGCGGCCTTCTACCGGTCGGACGTGCCCTAAACACCTCCCTAGGGAGGCGTTCGGGTGGCATCCTGACCAGATGCCCGAACCACCTCATCTGGCTCCTCTCGATGTGGAGGAGCAGCAGCTTTACTTTGAGCTCCCCCCGGATGGCAGAGCTTCTCACCCTATCTCTAAGGGAGAGCCCCGCCACCCGGCGGAGGAAACTCATTTCGGCCGCTTGTACCTGTGATCTTGTCCTTTCGGTAATAACCCAAAGCTTATGACCATAGGTGAGGATGGGAACGTAGATCGACCGGTAAATTGAGAGCTTTGCCTTCCGGCTCAGCTCCTTCTTCACCACAACGGATCGATACAGCGTCCGCATTACTGAAGACGCCGCACCGATCCGCCTGTCGATCTCACGATCCACTCTTCCCTCACTCGTGAACAAGACTCCGAGGTACTTGAACTCCTCCACTTGGGGCAAGATCTCCACCCCAACCCGGAGATGGTACTCCACCCTTTTCCGGGCGAGAACCATGGACTCGGACTTGGAGGTGCTGATTCTCATCCCAGTCGCTTCACACTCAGCTGCGAACCGATCCAGTGAGCGCTGAAGATCCTGGCCAGATGAAGCCATCAGGACCACATCATCTGCAAAAAGCAGAGACCTAATCCTGCAGCCACCAAACCGGATCCCCTCAACGCCTTGACTGCGCCTAGAAATTCTGTCCATAAAAGTTATGAACAGAATCGGTGACAAAGGGCATCCTTGGCGGAGTCCAACCCTCACTGGAAACGTGTCCGACTTACTGCCGGCAATGCGGACCAAGCTCTGGCACTGATCATACAGGGAGCGGACTGCCACAATCAGACAGTCCGATACCCCATACTCTCTGAGCACTCCCCACAGGACTTCCCAAGGGACACGGTCGAGCACAGCCCGAAGAGGCAACGTGGGTCCCCCCTCCAATGGGCTCACCACCCATAGCAGGGGTCATAGAGGTCGGGTGCGATGTGAGCTGGGCGGAAGCCGAAGGCAGGGCACTTGGCTGTCCGATCCTCGGCTACAGAAGCTAGCTCTTGGGACGTGGAACGTCACCTCGCTGGGGGGGGGGGGCCCTGAGCTAGTGCGCGAGGTGGAGAAGCTAGATATAGTCGGACTCACTTCGACACACAGCAAGGGCTCTGGAACCAGTTCTCTCGAGAGGGACTGGACTCTCTTTCACTCTGGCGTTGCCGGCAGTGAGAGGTGACGGGCTGGGGTGGCAATTCTTGTTTCCCCCCGGTGGACGAGAGGGTAGCTTCCCTCCGCCTTCGGGTGGGGGGAAGGGTCCTGACTGTGGTTTGCGCTTGCGAGCCTAACCGCAGCTCGGAGTACCCACCCTTTTTGGATTCACTCGAGGGAGTACCTGAGAGTGCTCCCCCGGGTGATTCCCTCGTTCTACTGGGGGACTTCAATGCTCATGTTGGCAGCAACAGTGAAACCTGGAGAGGCGTGATTGGGAAGAATGGATGCCCGGATCTGAACCCGAGCGGTGTTTTGTTATTGAACTTTTGTGCCCGTCACAGATTGTCCATAACGAACACCATGTTCAAACATAAGGGTGTCCATATGTGCACTTGGCACCAGGACGTCCTAGGCTGCAGTTCCATGATCGACTTTGTAGTTGTGTCATCGGATTTGCGGCCTCATGTTTTGGACACTGGGGTGAAGAGAGGGGCGGAGCTTTCTACCGATCACTACCTGGTGGTGAGTTGGCTGCGATGGTGGGGGAGGATGCCGGACAGACCTGGCAGCCCCAAACGCATTGTGAGGGTTTGCTGGGAACGTCTGGCAGAGTCTCCTGTCAGAGAGAGTTTCAATTCCTACCTCCGGAAGAACTTTGAACATGTCACGAGGGAGGTGCTGGACATTGAGTCCGAATGGACCATGTTCCGCGCCTTTATTGTCGAGGCGGCTGATTGGAGCTGTGGCCGCAAGGTAGTTGGTGCTTGTCGTGGCGGTAATCCTAGAACCCGTTGGTGGACACCGGCGGTGAGGGATGCCGTCAAGCTGAAGAAGGAGTCCTATCGGGTTATTTTGGCTCATAGGACTCCTGAGGCAGCGGACAGGTACCGATAGGCCAAGCGGTGTGCGGCTTCAGCGGTCGCAGAGGCAAAAACTCGGACATGGGAGGAGTTCGGGGAAGCCATGGAAAACGACTTCCGGATGGCTTCGAAGCAATTCTGGACCACCATCCGCCGCCTCAGGAAGGGGAAGCAGTGCACTATCAACACCGTGTATGGCGAGGATGGTGTTCTGCTGACCTCGACTGCGGATGTTGTGGATCGGTGGAGGGAATACTTCGAAGACCTCCTCAATCCCACCAACACGTCTTCCTATGAGGAAGCAGTGCCTGGGGAGTCTGTGGTGGGCTCTCCTATTTCTGGGGCTGAGGTTGCTGAGGTAGTTAAAAAGCTCCTCGGTGGCAAGACCCCGGGGGTGGAAGAGATCCGCCCGCAGTTCCTTAAGGCTCTGGATGCTGTGGGGCTGTCTTGGTTGACAAGACTCTGCAGCATCACGTGGACATCGGGGGCGGTACCTCTGGATTGGCAGACCGGGGTGGTGGTTCCTCTCTTTAAGAAGGGGAACCGGAGGGTGTGTTCTAACTATCGTGGGATCACACTCCTCAGCCTTTCCGGCTGAGTTCCGATTCTTATTTATCCTATTCTAAATCCATTCATAATTTTCAGAAATTGATTTTAAAAATCTGACACTTTTTGGCCATCTCCATGCAAACATAAGGATATTTTCTAACCTGTAATCTGTTTTGAAAAGTTTCATTATAATTATTATAACAAATATGTCATTGCGAGAATGGGTGTGAATCAGGAATTGATTCTGAGTCGAATCGTTAACCCAGGAACGATCATAACGATTCACATAATGAAGATTAAAAACGAATTACAAACAAAAAATTTAAAAATAATAAAAAAATAACTAAAAGCAGTCTTTTTATCACAATGTGTCGACTATTTTCTTATTAAATTGGGAACAATTTCTCATATTTTGTGTTTCTGTTTCTGTAATATTGCAATATTTTCTCGTAACATTTTTACTTTTTTAATGTAAAATTTTTACTTTTCAATGCAAAATGGCAACATTTGTCATATAAAACTCTGACCTTTATCAAAAAATTGCCAATGTTTTTGTTGTCCTTGTAAAATAGTGAAATCTTTTGAGTAAAATTATGACTTTTGTCATAATTTTGCCAAGTAAAATTCCGACTATTATATAATATTGCCAACATTTTAAAATGTTCTTATAAAATTGTGACTTTTGTCGAGTAAAATTACGACTCTTTTCAAAACAATTCAAAATGTTAAGCTTTTCTTGTAAAATTGCGACTATTATTGACTAACATTCTAACTTTTATCATATTATTGCACAAATGTTCAGTTTTTCTTGTAATATTTTGACTTGCGTTGACTAAAATTACGACTTCTATTATATTACCGCCAAAATTGTTACTTTTTAATGTAAAATTATTACTTTATAATGCAAAATGGCGACATTTGTCATCTAAAATTTGGACTTTTATCACAATATTGCCAATTTTGTTTGTTGTTCTTGTAAAATAGTGACATTTTCTGAGTAAAATGATGACCTTTGTCATAATTTTGCCAAGTAAAATTCGACCATCATTATAATATTGCCAACATTTTAAAATGTTCTTATAAAATTGTTACTTTTGTCGAGTAAAATAACGACTCTTTTCATGAAATTGTCAAAATGTTAAGCTTTTCTTGTAAAATTGCGAGTGTTATTCAGTAAAATTCCAACTTTTATCATATTATTGCACAAATGTTCAGTTTTTCTTGTAACATAACACTGCCAAAATTATTACTTTTTAATGTAAAATTATTACTTTATAATGCAAAATGGCGACATTTGTCATCTAAAATTAGGACTTTTATCACAATATTTCCAATTGTTTTGTTGTTCTTGTAAAATAGTGACATTTCTTATTATTATAATATTGCCAAAATGTTTACGTTTTCTTATAAAATTGTGACTTTTGTTGCGTGAAATTACAACTCTTTTCATAAAATTGCCAAAATTCTAAAGTTTGCTTATAAAATTGTGACTTTTGTTGAGTACAATTATTTAAAATTACGACTCTTTTCATAAAATTGCCAACATTTTAGGCTTTTCTTGTAAAATTGTGACTGTTATTGAGTAAAATTCCAACTTTTATCATAATATTGCACACATTTTTATTTTTTTCTTGTAAAATTTTAAAATGACGACTTTTATTTTAACACTGCCAAAATTCTAAGTTTTTCTTGTGAAAATCCGGCTCATTTTTCACAACAAGCTTTTTTATATTTGCATAGTATGTATATATTATTAATGTTGTAAATACAAATCTTTTATATATATATAGAAAGGGTGGTCCTAAAGTGGTAGGCATTTTTCTCAGTTCTCAAAAAGGTAACAAATACAAGAATGTGTATGTGCGTGCGTGTGCATGTGCGTGTGTGTGTGTGTGTGTGTGTGTGTGTGTGTGTGTGTGTGTGTGTGTGTGTGTGTGTGTGTGTGTGCGCGCGTGCTAATGATGTATTTTTATGTATTTTATTATTTGATATATTTTATTTCTTTTAACCAATTCCATAGCCCCAATAGTAAACCGCTATACATATATATATATATGTATGTATATATATATATATATATATATATACATATATATATATATATATATATATATATATATATATATATATATATATATATATATATATATATATATATATATATATATATATATATATATATATATATATATATTGGGACTGTCAAAGTTACCGCGATAATAAGTTCCTTTAACGGTAATTTTTTTTTAACGCACACTCCTTTTTGACCCTCGGCCCCTTCCGTAGTTTAAGGAAATGTGTAATAGTTACTGTGGAGCCTGTCAAAGTTGAATAACTACGAGGTCCTTTAACAATGATAATTTTTTTAACGCGCGATTAACGTCCTGACCCTTTAGACCCTCGGCCCGTTCCGTAGTGTGGTACTGCGTAATGGCGTCCGGTTACTGTGGAGCCACAAGCTGGAAAATAGCGAGCAGAAAATGCAGAAATAAAATGGACCTTATAAAAATCTCAGATCCAAAACCATGACAAGCATATTTTCGCGTGTTTTTGACGGCGGTCCATGCGACCATGTTTTATTGTTCATTATTATGATTATTATTTTGTTTTTCCACAAATTAACATTTTAATTATCTCCGTCCTTTCCCCCGCGTGCTCAGATCCCAACCAGGCCGGCTCGGAGGCGGGGGGTTCGGCCTCCCGCCGGCTGCGCACCGCCTACACCAACACGCAGCTGCTGGAGCTGGAGAAAGAGTTCCACTTCAACAAATATCTGTGCCGGCCTAGGAGGGTGGAGATCGCCGCCCTGCTGGACCTGAGCGAGCGGCAGGTGAAGGTGTGGTTCCAGAACCGGCGGATGAAGCACAAGCGGCAGACGGTGCACCAGTCGTCCGGCAGCCTGGAACCGCTGGAAGGCGCCGACGCCTCGTCTCCGTACCAGCCAGCAGGGGAGGACTCGGACGGCGAGGCGGGGAGCGGCCATCCATCTTCCGCCCACGCTCGTGACAGCGGGGACAATGCGCGTCCCACGCGGGAGGGCGGGGGCTTACCGGCGCCCGTCGGCGAGGACTCCGACACGCTCGCCGCCGCCCAGAAGCGCGGCGGGGACGGGAGCTGCGAGTCGTCACGTGGGCCGTCCACGACCTCCAAGGTGTGCGAGCTGGGCTTCTTCTCCGACGAAGACGCGATTTTGTCTCTGCAAAGTTCCCTGAACAGTCCGGTGAACTTCTCGGAGGAGGACTTGGACTTGTTCACCAGCACTTTGTGCACCATCGACCTGCAGCACCTCAACTTCTGATCCCGCGTGACGTCACGGGATTTTTTTGGCCCTTTTCTCATTCCAGGTATTTATTATTATCTTTTTTTTTTTTTTTTACGACGAACAATTATTAGATCGTTTTTTTATATTATTTTTGTTGTGCAATCGTGTATTTATTTATGATGTTTTGCTCCAAAAGCTCTCAGGAACTGCGTGGACTCGTTAGAGGATCTAAACTGAGGAACAACACAAATAAAAATAAAAAAAGACCTACTGATGATTTCAATTAGTTTATTTATTGCGATTCTTGAATAGTGAAATCCAAATTATTTATTGTACACATATTTTCATAGTGGAATACTGATATGATAATAAAAGACAAATAGACATTTAACACGTGCTTTTGTCTTCTTCTTCCTGGGATGTCATTGTTTCATTCAATATCCACTCACACGTTATATTTACATTCATTTTGCAATTAATGACAAACAATATTTTGCCTT
>NC_084571.2:15655000-15675000 GCF_033978685.3 Nerophis lumbriciformis | reverse complement strand
CACATATATTGCTTATATGTAATAATATGTCACCTATATTACATATATGTACTAATATGTAACATATATTACATATATGTAATAATATGTCACCTATATTACATATATGTACTAATATGTAACATATATTACATATATGTACTAATATGTCACATATATGTGCTAATATGTCACTTATCTTACTTATATGTACTAATATGTCACATATATTACATATATGTACTAATATGTCACATTTATTAAATGTATGTGCTAATATGTCACATTGACTGTAAATATTGTCATTCCCATACTTTATTTCATTCAGCTGCAGCTCATTTGCACACAAACAGCCTTCTCTAGAGATAGTAGTATGCTATAGTATTATCATTGTTATTATTATTATTATTATTAGTAATAGTAGCAGGAGTAGTAGTATTATTATAATGCCATAGTATTATTTTTGTTATTCGTGGCGCAGTGGGAGAGTAGCCGTGCGCAACCCGAGGGTCCCTGGTTCAATCCCCACCTAGTACCAACCTCGTCATGGCCGTTGTGTCCTGAGCAAGACACTTCACCCTTGCTCCTGATGGGTGCTGGTTAGCGCCTTGCATGGCAGCTCCCTCCATCAGTGTGTGAATGTGTGTGAATGGGTAAATGTGGAAGTAGTGTCAAAGCGCTTTGAGTACCTTGAAGGTAGAAAAGCGCTATACAAGTACAACCCATTTATCATTATTATTTATCATTTATTGTTAGTAGACGTAGTAGTAGTAGTAGTAGTAGTAATAGTAATACTATAGTGCTGTAGTATTTGTATTGTTATTATTATTAGTACTGTAGTTGTACTATACGGCTGTACTATTATTATTGTTATTATTATTTGTAGTAGTAGTAATAATAGTAGTAGTAGTAGTAGTAGTAGTAGTAGTAGTAGTAGTGCTATACTGCTATTGTAATATCATTGTTATTATTATTATTATTATCATTATTATTATTATTATTATTATTATTATTAATATTATTATTATAATTAGTAGTAGTAGTAGTAGTAATAGTAGTAGTAGTAGTAGTAATATACTGCTATAGTATTAATATTGTTATTATTATTATTAGTAGTAGTAGTACTATACTGCTATAGTATTATTATTGTTATTGTTAGTAGTAGTAGTAGAACTATACTGCTGTAGTATTATTACCGTTACTATTACTAGTACTGTAGTTGTACTATACTGCTGGACTATTATTATTGTTATTATTATTTGTAGTAGTAGTAGCAGTAGTGTTAGTAGTAGTAGTACTATACTGCTATAGTATTATTATTATTATTATTATTATTATTATTATTACTATTATTATTATTAGTAGTAGTAGTAGTAGTAGTACTACACTGCTATAGTATTATTATTATAATAATAATAATAATTATTATTATTAGTAGTAGTAGTAGTACTATACTGCTATAGTATTATTATTGTTAGTAGTAGTAGTAGTAATACTATACTGATATAGTATTGTTGTTATTATTATTATTAGTAGTACTGTAGTTGTACCATACTGCTGTACTATTGTTATTATTGTTATCATTATTTGTACTAGTATTAGTGGTAGTAGTAGTAGTAGTAGTAGTAGTAGTAGTATTATACTTCTATAGCGTTATTATTATTATTATTATTATCATTATTATTATTATTATTATTATTATTAGTAGTAGTAGTAGTAGTAATAGTAGTAGTACTATACTGCTATAGTAGTATTATTATTATAATAATAATTATGCATTCGGTCTCCCTAGAGGGGGGGGGTTACCCACATATGCGGTCCTCTCCAAGGTTTCTCATAGTCATTCACATCGACGTCCCACTGGGGTGAGTTTTTCCTTGCCCTTATGTGGGCTATACCGAGGATGTCGTTGTGGCTTGTGCAGCCCTTTGAGACACTTGTGATTTAGGGCTATATAAATAAACATTGATTGATTGATTGATAGTAGTAGTAGTACTATACTGATATAGTATTATTATTGTTATTATTATTAATAGTAGTAGTACTATAATGCTATAGTATTATTATTGATATTATCAATAGTAGTAGTAATATCATTGCTACTATTATCATCATTAGTAGTAGCATTATACTGCTAGAGTAATTTCATTGTTATTATTATTATTAGTAGTACTATAACTAGTAGTAGTACTATACTGCTATAGTATTATAATTGTAATTATTATTATTATTATAATTATTAGAGAGTTGGACTTCCTTTTATTGCCATTCAAATTTGAACTTTACAGTACAGATAAGAGCAAAATGTTGTTGCACTAGCTCGTTGTAGTGCAGGATAAAAGAGCGATAGTAGTACTATACTGCTATAGTATTATTATTATTATTAGTAGTAGTAGTAGTAGTAGTAGTAGTAGTAGTAGTAGTAGTAGTACAATATTAGCAGAGTAATATTATTGTTATTATTATTATTATCATTTGTAGTGGAAGTAGTATACTGTTATAGTATTATTGTTGTTATCATTATTATCAATATTAATATTATTTCTAGTACTATAAGTAGTAGTAGTAGTAGTAGTAGTACTATACTGCTATAGTATTATAATTGTTATTATTATTATTATTATTACTAGTAGTAGTAATAGTAGTGGTACTATACTGCTATAGTATTATTATTGTTATTATTATTATTATTAGTAGTAGTACTATATGTAGTCATAGTAGTAGTAGTACTATACTGCTATAGTATTATTATTGTTATTATTATTATTAGTAGTAGTAGTAGTAGTAGTACTATACTGCTATAGTATTATTATTTGTATTATTATTGTTATTATTATTATTATTTTAGTAGTAGTAGTAGTAGTATCAGTAGTAGTAGTAGTACTATAAGTAGTAGAAGTAGTACTATACTGCTATAATATTATTATTGTTATTATTAGTAGTAGTAGAACTAGTCCTACTACTACTACTACTACTACTACTAGTAGTAGTAGTAGTACTATACTAGTAGTACTATACTCCCATTGTATTATTATTGTATTTTATTTTTATTATTATTATTATTATTATTATTATTATTATTATTACTATTATTACTACTATAAGTAGTAGTAGTAGTACTGTACTACATAGTATTAGAAATGTTGTTATTATTATTATTATTCGTAATAGTGGTACTATACTGCTATAGTATTATTATTGTTATTATCATTATTAGTAGTAGTAGTAGTAGTACTATACTGCTAGAGTAATATTATTGTTAATATTATTATCATTCGTAGTGGTAGTACTATGCTGCTAGAGTAATATTATTGTTATTGTTATTATTATTATTTTTATTATTATTATTATTAGTAGTACTATAAGTAGTAGTAGTAGTAGTACTATACTGCTATAATATTATTATTGTTATTATTAGTAGTAGTAGAACTAGTCCTACTACTACTTTTACTACTACTACTTAGTAGCAGTAGAAGTAGTAGTAGTAGTAATACTATACGGCTATAGTAATATTATTGTTTTTTATTATTAGTAGTAGTAGTAGTAGTAGTACCATAAGTAGTAGTAATAGTAGTACTATATTGATGTAGTAATATTATTGTTTTCATTATTATTATTATTATTATTATTAGTAGTAGTAGTAGTAGTAGTAGTAGTAGTAGTAGTTCCATAAGTAGTAGCAGTAGTAGTACTTTACTGCTATAGTATTATTATTAGTAGCAGTAATAGTACTATAAGTAGTATTATTATTATTAGTAGTAGTAGTAGTTTTATAAGTAGTAGTAATATAAGTAATAGTAGTAGTACTATACCGCTATAGTATTAATATTAGTAGCAGTAGTAGTACTATAAGTAGTAGTAGTAGGAGTACTATACTGCTATAATATTATTATTGTTATTATTATTTATTATTAGTAGTAGTAGAACTAGTCCTCCTCCTACTACTACTACTACTACTACTAAGTAGTAGTAGTAGTAGTAGGACCCTAGTGGTGTAAAAGTACAAACTCCACAGTCCTTTTTTGCAGATGGTGCAAGTTTGATTTCAGCATGGAGCCTTTTGGAGATGTCCATGCAGTCCTGGAAGTTGGAAGTAGGACCAGGAAGGAACCCAATGAAGAACCAAGCCAAATCAACAATGCCATGACCCCCCAAAATAGTAGTACTTTATATGATAGTAGCACTGCATATGATAGCAGTACTGTATATGACAGTAGTACTGCATATAATAGTAGTACTGTATATGATAGTAGTACTGCATATGACATTAGTACTGTATATTATACTAGTTCTGTATATGATAGTAGTACTGCATATGATAGTAGTACTGTATATGATAGGAGTACTGCATATGACAGTAGTACTGTATATAATAGTAGTACTGTATTTGATAGTAGTTATGTATATGATATTAATTCTGTATATGATAGTAGTACTGCATATGATACTAGTGCAGTATATGATAGTAGTACTGTAAATGATAGTAGTACTGTATTTCATAGTAGTTCTGTATATGATAGAAGTTTTGTATTTGATAGTAGTACTGCATATGATATTAATGCAGTATATAATAGTAGTACTGCATATGATAATAGTACTGCATATAATATTACTGTATATGATAGTAGTACTGCATATGGTAAATAAATGGTAAATGGGTTTTACTTGTATAGCGCATTAGCACACTGATGGCTGCCATGCAAGGCGCTAACCAGGTTCCATCAGGAGCAAGGGGTGAAGTGTCTTGCTCAAGGACACAACGAACGTGACTAGGATGGTAGAAGTTGGGGATTGAACCAGTAACCCTCAGATTGCAGGCACGGCCACTGTCCCAACTTCGCCACGCCGTCTCCAATACTGCATATGGTATTAGTACAGCATATAGTGTGTGTATATACTGTATGTATATATATATATATATATATATATATATATATATATATATATATATATATATATATATATATATATTTATTTATATATGCCAGCAACTTCTTTGTCACGTGTTGCTGGCATCAAATTCTAAAGTTAATGATTATTTGCAAAAAAAAAAAATGTTTATCAGTTTTGTATATATATATATATATATATAACAAGGTCAAAAATTGTATATATATATATATATATATATATATATATATATATATATATATATATACATATGTACAAACCCCGTTTCCATGTGAGTTGGGAAATTGTGTTAGATGTAAATATAAACGGAATTCAATGATTTGCAAATCATTTTCAACCCATATTCAGTTGAATATGCTACAAAGACAACATTTTTGATGTTCAAACTGATAAACATTTTTTTTTTGCAAATAATCATTAACTTTAGAATTTGATGCCAGCAACACGTGACAAAGAAGTTGGGAAAGGTGGCAATAAATACTGATAAAGTTGAGGAATGCTCATCAAACACTTATTTGGAACATCCCACAGGTGAACAGGCAAATTGGGAACAGGTGGGTGCCATGATTGGGTATAAAAGTAGATTCCATGAAATGCTCAGTCATTCACAAACAAGGATGAGGTGAAGGTCACCACTTTGTCAACAAATGCGTGAGCAAATTGTTGAACAGTTTAAGAAAAACCTTTCTCAACCAGTTATTGCAACGAATTTAGGGATTTCACCATCTACGGTCCATAATATCATCAAAGGGTTCAGAGAATCTGGAGAAATCACTGCACGTAAGCAGCTAAGCCCTTGACCTTCGATCCCTCAGGCTGTACTGCATCAACAAGCGACATCAGTGTGTAAAGGATATCACCACATGGGCTCAGGAACACTTCAGAAACCCACTGTCAGTAACTACAGTTGGTCGCTACATAAGTAAGTGCAAGTTACAACTCTCCTATGCAAGGCAAAAACCGTTTATCAACAACACCCAGAAATGCCGTTGGCTTCGCTGGGCCTGAGCTCATCTAAGATGGACTGATACAAAGTGGCGAGTCTACATTTCAAATTGTTTTTGGAAACTGTGGACGTCGTGTCCTCCGGACCAAAGAGAAAAAGAACCATCCGGATTGTTATAGGCGCAACGTTGAAAATCCAGCATCTGTGATGGTATGGGGGTGTATTAGTGCCCAAGACATGGGTAACTTACACATCTGTGAAGGCGCCATTAATGTTGAAAGGTACATACAGGTTTTGGAGCAACATATGTTGCCATCCAAGCAACGTTACCATGGACGCCCCTGCTTATTTCAACAAGACAATGCCAAGCCACGTGTTACATCAACGTGGCTTCATAGTAAAAGAGTACGGGTACTAGACTGGCCTGCCTGTAGTCCAGACCTGTCTCCCATTGAAAATGTGTGGCGCATTATGAAGCCTAAAATACCACAACGGAGACCCCGGACTGTTGAACAACTTAAGCTGTACATCAAGCAAGAATGGGAAAGAATTCCACCTGAAAAGCTTAAAAAATGTGTCTCCTCAGTTCCCAAACGTTTACTGAGTGTTGTTAAAAGAAAAGGTGATGTAACCCAGTGGTGAACATGCCCTTTCCCAACTACTTTGACACGTGTTGCAGCCATGAAATTCTAAGTTAATTATTATTTGCAAAAAAAAGATAAAGTTTATGAGTTTGAACATCAAATATATTGTCTTTGTAGTGCATTCAATTGAATATGGGTTGAAAAGGATTTGCAAATCATTGTATTCCGTTTATATTTACATCCAACACAATTTCCCAACTCATATGGAAACGGGGTTTGTATATATATATATGGAGCCTATCTCAGCTGCATTCGGGCCGAAGGCGGCGTACATCCTGGACAAGTCGCCACCTCATTATAGGGCCAACACAGATAGACAGACAATATTCACACTCACACTTCTGCTGTAAAAAGGGCAAAATTTCATCTTCAAATACTAACATGAGCGAGCGAGGAGACATGTTGCATCATGGCAGTGTTCCAATAATGTCTCTCTTCTGGCTGTCAGCTTTATCTCCTCCTTCAGCGTCGCTGCATGATTCCTGCCTGCAGGTGAGATGTTGCGTAACTCAGGTGTGACACACCAACAAGTCAGCTGTTTTGTCTTCGATGTTTAAAGAAGCGATTTTTCTTTTTCTTTTTCCTCTTTGGACTGAAGCACGTGACCAAACAGAACCATCTTGATGAGCTAGCCTAATGCTAACGTTTGCTCCTTTTTTTTAAAAAATATACATTTTATTTTTTTATATAAGTTTTAATGATATATTATATTACTTTACATTACATTATAATAAATCATTTTACATTATAAGTCATATCATTATTGTTATTGTTTTTTAAATTATTATTTTTGTAAATATTAATATTCATAGGAAATAATTGCTTTAGATTATGCATTATATTACACTTTATATCATGTCATTATTTACATTTTGGGTATGTATTTGGTTTGTCAATGTATATATATATATATATATATATATATATATATATATATATATATATATATATATATATACATATATATATATATATATATATATATATATTTTTATATATATATATATATATATATATATATATATATATATATATATATATATATATATATATATATATATATATATATATATATATAGTCGTGGTCAAAAGTTTACATACACTTGTAAAGAACATAATGTCATGGCTGTCTTGAGTTTCCAATTATTTCTACAAATCTTATTTTTTTGTGATAGAGTGATTGGAGCACATACTTGTTGGTCACAAAAAACATTCATGAAGTTTGCATCTTTTATGAATTTATTATGGGTCTACTGAAAATGTGAGCAAATCTGCTGGGTCAAAAGTATACATACAGCAATGTTAATATTTGCTTACATGTCCCTTGGCAAGTTTCACTGCAATAAGGCGCTTTTGGTAGCCATCCACAAGCTTCTGCTTGAATTTTTGACCACTCCTCTTGACAAAATTGGTGAAGTTCAGCTAAATGTGTTGCTTTTCTGACATAGACTTGTTTCTTCAGCATTGTCCACATGCCAGGACTTTGGGAAGGCCATTCTAAAACCTTCATTCTAGCCTGATTTAGCCATTACTTTACCACTTTTGACGTGTGTTTGGGGTCATTGTCCTGTTGGAACACCCAACTGCGCCCAAGACCCAACCTCCGGGCTGATGATTTTAGCTTGTCCTGAAGAATTTGGAGGTAATTCTCCTTTTTCATTGTCCCATTTACTGTCTGTAAAGCACCCGTTCCATTGGCAGCAAAACAGGCCCAGAGCACAATACTACCACCACCATGCTTGACGGTAGTAAGGGTGTTCCTGGGATTAAAGGCCTCACCTTTTCTCCTCCAAACATATTGCTGGGTATTGTGGCCAAACAGCTCCATTTTTGTTTCATCTGACCACATAACTTTCCTCCAGAATATCTTATCTTTGTCATGTGATGTCATATATATATATATATATATATATATATATATATATATATATATATATATATATATATATATATATATATATATATATATATATTTTTTTTTTTTTTTTTTTTTTTTTTATAACAACATAACAACATCAGCAAATATGATGGTAAAAGTGATAGCAAAGAAGAAGTTAGTGAAATCAATATTAATAATACAGAAATGACAATGAACAGTATTACACTACAAATGGATCAATACAAATACCAACAGAAATATCACTATTGATAATGAATAATAACAATAATTAACTCTATTATCAACAATACAGTTGTTCAAAAGCAACAATACATATATGTAATGATAACTTGAAATACAAAAGAAAGCAGATAAATGGAGGGGAATAAAAAGAAGCCAACTGTATTAACCTTGTAGATTGTTATAGTAACAATAGGCTAAGCTTTGTCAGTGTGCCACGTGTTACCCAGTTTACCCTAGGGCAACAATGTTAATATATGTTTGATGAAAGGTGATTATATGCATGAGTGTATGTATATACAGTATATGTACTTGTATATGTACAACCAACACGACAACAAACAATTCCGCCAGTCAATGACCACGCGCTGCCACAAAACACACCAGTGTCCACCCCCTTGCACCAGACCCAGCAGCCACTGGCACCACAGAGTTCTCACAGGAAGACGTGTAGGTGGGATTGAGGATGTCTTTCAAATATCCGATCCACAACATTTTGAGTCCAGGTCAGCAGCATGCCGTCCCCACCCTACACAGTGTTGACCGTGCACGGCTTCCCCAAACAAACTATCCTTGTCTCACCCTACACGTTCCAACTTTTGCAAAGCAATTAAAAGTACCTGCTGCCACCTACTGATATGGAAAAGTATTACATGGTCACACATTATTTGCAGATTATATTTATTGATTTGCAAAAAATGTTTTTTGCACCAATTAGGTGAAGTTGCATCATTTCCCACGAGCTTGCAGTACCTCTGCTGACCTCCTGATGGCGAAATGTTTGATACTCGTCACGTTTGTTGTTGTACTTTTAAAAAATCTCGTTTTCATTCAATACTTTTCCTGCTTTGTTGCAATATTGATGTGTTTATTTGTTTACTTTTTTTTTTTTTTTTTTTTTACAATCCAGCATGAGTTATTACTTCAGACTACACGCATATGCTAAAGGTTTTAAGTGTTGTACAAACATACAACAGTTTTAAACGAGAAGGAAATCTTTTTAGCATTTTCAAAAAAAATCCCTCTTTTCCTGAAATTCCCAAATTTTGGGGAAATTCCCTTTGAAATCAATGGGACATTCTTCAAAGTTCCACAATTCCCACATTTTTCATCTGATTCAAACTGTTTCAAACTGCTCAGTGGCCTAGTGGTTAGAGTGTCCGCCCTGCGATCGGTAGGTTGTGTCATACCAAAGACTATAAAAATAGGAGCCATTACCTCCCTGCTTGACACTCAGCATCAAGGGTTGGAATTGGGGTTTAAATCGCCAAAAAGTATTCCCGGGCGTGGTCACCGCTGCTGCTCACTGCTCCCCTCACCTCCCAGGGGGTGATCAAGGGTGATGGGTCAAATGCAGAGAATAATTTCTCCACACCTAGTGTGTGTGTGACAATCATTGGTACTTTTAACTTCAAAATATTCAGCCTGTTTGGGAATTGTGTGCTCTCCTTCAACAATTATAACAAACATTTCCTGGATTTCCCCAAATTCCCTTTTTTTGTTTCATTTTCCCCATTCAAAATGAATTGTGCATTTTTCAAAATTCCACAATTCCCACATTCTTTAACCGATTGAAACCATTCCACCTTCAACACATTCAATTCATCCTAGACATTCAAACAACCATTTTCCCACGCTCAACACATTTCCAGGAATTCCTGTTTTTTTCTAACCTTATTTCCCACCTTTTTTAATACGATGAATCCTTTCACATTTTTCAACCCACTTCAACAATCAAAACATTCCTCTTAGTCAGGACAAAAACCAAAGTTGGTTTGAGAACTTGAAAAATTCCCGGTTTTCCCCAAATTCCGATATACCATTTTTCAATTTAAAAAACTGTACTTCTTCAACATTTCTTGACCGATTTAAACATTTCCAACACCAACCAATTCAGCTCATTCAGGACATTCATGCTCCTAATCATTTTTTCAAAAATCCCACTTTTCCCCAAATTACCAAATTTCCAGGAAGTTCCCATTAAAATGAATGGGACATTTTTCCAAGTTGCACAATTCCCACGTTGTTCAACCTATTAACCATTCCAACATCAATACATTCCACTCATCCTGGACATTCAAACTAACACTTTCCCAAGTTGCAAACCAAATTCTGGTTTTCCTGGAAATTCAAATTCAAACCATTCCAACTATCAAACTATTCTTACATTCATGCTACATTCTGTCAGCATTTCAGTTCAACTTCAGTATTGGAGCATTCACACCTCATCTAGTTGTAAATTATTGCCGTTATGTCTGACGGGATGCCAGACGTCGGACCCCAAAGCAGAGATGGAGATGTCAAGTAGAACTGGAACAACACTTGGAGAGCGCAAACCTCCCACCAGGCACAACAGAGTGATCCGGATCAGACCCAAAATCGAATCACTTGTTCCTTTTCTCATTTTTGATATTTCTTAAACGTTTCACCAAAAATTGTCCATACCTTTTTGGAGTTATTTGAACAAACTAACTAGCATTCCCTCCTGGTGGAGGTATTTTCATGGAGAACAAAAATGCACTAAAATGGAATTAATTCATTTTTGTCCTCAAAATTCTACACACAATACCCCATAATGACAAAGTGAAAAAGTTTAGTTGTAAATGTTTGCAAACTAATTAATACTGAGAAGTCACATGTACATAAGTACATAGCCACTTCATGCTAACGAGGTGCAATGCTAAGTAGCGACACACTCTGCTGATGGACTTCATCTTCGTCTTCAACATCGTCTTCATCACATGACATTGGTGAGTCTTTGATGTGGGCCATGTGGAGTGAATACACGGGACATGCAATGCTAACAGCCCACAATGCTAACAACACCGCTAATAGTCATAGCTGTGACTGTCAGGGTGTCCCATAGTTTTACAGAAGAACTTACACTTACATAACTTCAGTTGCATTCTGATTGTTACATTGTAATTGTTACATTCTGGTTGTTACATTTCGATTGTTACATTCTGAATAATACATTCTGATTAATACATTCTTATTGTTACATTCGAATTGTTAAATTCTGGTTGATGAAGTTTGATTGTAGCATTCGGATTATTACAGTGTGATTGTTACATTGGTATTGTTACATTCTGGTTGCTACAGGTGGAATGTTACAATCTATTTGTTACATTCTGGTTAATCAGAATCAGAATCAGAATCAGCTTTATTGTCATTACGCAAGGTAACGAGATTGAGGCCATTCCATACAGTGCGATGTGTGCATGCTAGAAAAACAATGTGCAAATATATAAAAATATAAAAAATGTAGAAGTGCAATGAATATGGTGTGAAATGAATATATACATGAAAAAAACAAAAACAAAAACAGGGTGGTTGGTGGAATGGGTTATTGCACCGAAGAGAAGGCAGTTATGAGGGACAATGGGGCAGTCCGTTCAGGATGGTTATGGCCCTGGGGAAGAAGCTGTTCTTTAGCCTGTTTGTTTTGGTTTTAATGCACCTGTAGCGCTTCCCAGAGGGCAGCAGGTGGAACAGGTCAGAGCCAGGGTGGGTGCTGTCCTTGATGATGGCACTGGCTCTGTTGAGGCAGCGGGAGGTGTAGATGTCCGTCAGAGAGGGGAGAGGGCGGCCGATGATCTTCTGAGCCGTCTTGACCACTCTTTGCAGCCTCTCCCTGTCTGCTGCAGTGCAGCTGCCGTACCATACCGTAATACAGTAGGTCAGCAGGCTCTCGATGGACGAGCGGTAGAAGGTCAGCAGCAGGTCAGGCTTCAGGTTGTACTTCCCGAGGACTCTAAGGAAGTGTAGCCGCTGCTGAGCCTTCTTGATGATTGATGTGGTGTTGACTGTCCAGGAGAAGTCATTAGAGATGTGGACTCCAAGGTACCTGAAGGTGTGGACCCTCTCTACACGCTCGCCGTTGATGTAGAGGGGGGCAGGGTCGGTGCTGCTCCTCCTGAAGTCGACGATGTAAACATCATTCTGAATGTAACATTCTGAATGTAACATTCTGATTGTAACATTCTGTTTGTTTCATTCTGGTTATTACATTCTTATTGTTAAATTCTGGTTGTTGAAATCTGATTGTAACATTCGGAATGTTACATTCTGATTGACAACGAAGAGTGGGATGAAGATTGGGATGAAGATGATGATGAAGATTGGGATGAAGAAGTGAAAGAAGAAGAGGAAAAAGACAAAGAAAAAGAAGAAGACGAAGTGGAAGAAGAAGGGGAAGAAGAAGAAGAACTGGAAGAAGAAGTAAATACAGAAGAACAAGGAAAAGATACAGAAGAACAAGGAAAAAATACAGAAGAAGAACAAGGAAAAGATACAGAAGAAGAAGAAAAGGACACAGAAAAAGAAAAGGACACGGGAGAAGAAAAAGACACAGAAAAGGAGAAGACCGGGGGCACAGATGCTCGTGGCCGTCTTTACTTCCCGCTCCCTCAAAAAGGGGGGGGAGGAGTAGGCTTAGCCGGTCGGACTCCCGGCTTGCGTCCGGCGATGGAGGACTATGGGGAGGCGGGGCCGGCAGACCGACAGCGAGGCGTGCCACACCGGAGCCCGCTCCAAGATGGCGGCGAGGTGGCGTGGCCGGCGAAGCCGCGCCCAAATGGACTACAGGTGCATGGATCGCGCAGCTGGGCACAATCTATTAATCCTCTCTCAGTGTTCAAAAGGACGGCAGTCGAGAACGACGGGGCAGAAGGAGGTGGAGAGCCAGCAGCAGATGCAGCGCGACACAGAGCGAGAGACAGACGGCGAGCAGTGGATGCAGAGCGGAAGCGACCGAGAGCGAGACGAAGACGCGGAAAGCTGAAAGCAGACGACGGAGCAAGCAGCAGAGGGATGCGCAGCTGAAAAGCGACCCGAACTAAGCTCAGCTTTATTGAAAAATAAAGAAGTCAACCCTGCTCATCAGAATGTCCTCCCTTGATGGTCCTGAGAACCCACAAGACTGCATGAGTCTTTCACAGTTATATTCTAATTTTTACAGTCTGATTGAAACATGTTGACTGATACTGTCAGAATATATGTATATAAATTATCCCACAACTTGTTGTTCAGGTTGCTCTGCGTGAAGACCGGTGGCCCTGGTTACTATCTACTTGTGCTCACAAAGCTTTCTGTGGAGTTTGCATGTCCTCCCGGTGACTGTGTGGGTTCCCTCCGGGTACTTTGGCTTCCTCCCACCTCCAAACACATGCACCTGGGGATAGGTTGATTAGCAACACTAAATGGTTCCTAGTGTGTGAATGTGAGTGTGAATGTTGTCTGTCTATCTGTGTTGGCCCTGGGATGAGGTGGCGACTTGTCCAGGGTGTACCCCGCCTTCCGTCCAAATGCAGCTGAGATAGGCTCCAGTCCCCCCGCGACCCCAAACGGGACAAGCGGTAGAAAATGGATGAATGGATGGTTACATTCTGGTTCTTACAGTCAGAATGTTACAGTCGCTTTGTTACAGTCTGATTTTTACGGTCTGATTGTTACATTCTGGTTTTTACAGTCGGAATTTACAGTTTGTTTGTTGCAGTCTGATTGTTACATTCTGATTGTTACAGTATGATTTTTACAGTAAAATTGTTAAAGTCTGATTGTATGATTGTTCCATTCAGAAGGATATTTTTAAATGTTTATGTTCTGATTGTTATTTTCTAATTGTTGCAAATGAATTGTTACAATCTGATTGTTACAGTATGAGCATTACATTTTGATTGATACATTTTAAATATTAAGGTCTGATTGTTACATTTGGATTGATGTTAAAATACATTCTCATTGTTACATTCTTATTTTTACAGTCGGAATGTTACAGTCCGTTTGTTACAGTCTGATTGTTACATTCTGGTTGTTACATTCTGATTGTTACAGTCAGAATGCTAAAGTCTGTTTGCTACAGTCTGGTTGTTACATTTTGGTTGTTACAGTCTGGTTGTTACATTCTGATTGTTTTATTCGGTTTGTTACAGTCGGAATGTTGCAGTCTGATTGTTGCAGGCTGATTGTTACATTCTGTTTTAGAGTTGGAATGAATACACCAGACATGCAATGCTAACAGCACACAATGCTAACAACACCGTTTATGGTCATAGCTGCGACTGTCAAGTTGTTCACATTTTTACAGAACAACTTACGTTTACGTAACTTCAGTTGCATTCTGGTTGTTACATTGTAATTGTTAGACTATATGTGTTACATTCTAATTGTTACATTCTGATTGTTACATTCTGATTGTTAGATTCTGGTTGTTACAATCTGATTATTACATTCTGATTGTTACATAGTAATTGTTCCTTTCTGGTTAATACATTCTGTTTGTTACATTCTGATTGATACATTCTGGTTGTTACAGTGTGTGATGATCTGTCACATTCACGTCTGGTTGTGTTTCCTTAGTTTGTGTTTATCTGCTGTCAACGCTCTTATTTTAGTTCATTTTCTGCATGTCTCCCTGAGCGCTTGTTTCCCTCACCTGTCCCTGATTGGCAGCCTGGCACACCTGGTTACAGTTGTCAATCAGGCTGCGAGGCAGGCATAAGTGCTTTCCAGTCAGGGTTCGATGATTGTTTCCTGTTATCCTGTTTTCCTATTTCCTTTTTGACATTAAAGTCATGTTTACCTGCGCTACGCCTGCCATCTCTGCATCTTGGGGTTCAACACCAATAGCACCCGACAGAAATTGCGGATAAAACGACGATGAAAGTTTACAAAACATAAACACCTTCTGCCGAGTGCTGTTGTCCCAAGATACAGAGATGGCAAGCGTAGCGCAGGTAAACATGACTTTAATGTCAAAAAAGAAATAGGAAAACAGGATAACAGGAAACAATCATCGAGCCCTGACTGGAGGGCGAGGCAGGGATAAATAGCAGCCTGATTGACAACTGCAACCAGGTGTGACAGGCTGCCAATCAGAGACAGCTGAGGGAAACGAGCACCCAGTGAGACATGCAGAAAATAGAACTAAAATAAGAGCACTGACAGGAAATAAACACAAACTTAGGAAACACAACCGGACGTGAATGTGACAGATTGTCAAAGTCTGATTGTAACATTTCGGATTGTTACATTCTGGTTATTCATTCTGACTGTTACATTCTGGTTATTCATTCTGATTGTTGCATTCTGTTTGTTGCAGTCTGATTGTTACAGTCTGATTGTAAAATTCTGATTGTTACATTCTAGTACATTAATTCTGATTGTTACAGTCTGATGGTTACAGTCTGATTGTAACATTCGGATTGTTACATTCCAGTAAATTCATCCTGATTGTTGCATTTGTTTGCTACAGTCTGATTGTTACTGTCTGATGGTTACAGTCTGATTGTTACAGTCTGATCGTTACATTATATTTGTTATAGTCGGAATGTTTGAGTCTGTTTGTTACAGTCGGAATGTTACAGTCTGATTGTTACAGTCTGATTCTTCCAGTCTGATTGTTATATTCTGATTGCTATATTCTGATTATTTGGTTGTAATTGTTACATTGTGATTTGTAAATTGTTATTGTTACATTGTGATTGTTACAGTTGGAATGTTGTAGTCAGTTTGTTACATTATGATTGTTATTCTAATTGATACAGTTTCATTTATTTATTCTGATTGTTACAGTTTGACTGATACATTCTGATTGTTGTATTCTAATTGTTTGATAATGTTTGTTACAGTCTGATTGTTACAGTTTGATTGATATATTCTGATTGTTACAGTTTGATGGATATATTCTGATTGTTACAGTTAGATTTTTACATTCTGATTAATACAGTCTAATTGTTATATTCTGGTTGTTACAGTCATAATGTTACAGTCTTATTGTTACATTCTGATTGCTACAGTCTGATTGTTACATTCTATTTGTTACACTATGTCTGTTAGAGTCAAATTGTTACATAGTGATTGTTACATTCGGTTTGTTATAGTTGGAATGTTACAGTTTGATTGTTATATTCTGATTGATACATTCTGATTGTTACATTCCGATTGTTTGGTTGTAATTGTTGCATTGTGATTTGTACATTTTTATTGTTACATTGTGACTGTGACAGTTGGAATGTTTTAGTCAGTTTGTTACAGTATGATTGTTACATTCTGATTGATACCGTTTCATTGATATATTCTGATTGTTAATTTTTGATGGTTACATTCTGATTGATACATTCTGATTGTTATATTCAGATTGTTTGATTACGATTGTTACATTATGATTGTTACAGTTGGGGTGTCACAGTTTGTTTTGTTCCAGTCGGAATGTTACATTTTGATTGATACATTCTGATTGTTATATTCCGATTTTTTTTATTGTGGTTTTTGCATTATGATTGGTACATTGTCATTGTTGCATTGTGATTATTACATTGTGATTGTTACAGTTGGAATGTTGAAGTCAGTTGGTACACTATTTTTTTTACATCCTGATTGTTACATTCTGATTGACACAGTTTAAGCTTTACATTCTGGTTGTTACAGTTTGATCATTATATACTGATTGATACATTTTGATTTTTACAGTCTGATTGTTATAGTTTGAACGTCCAGTCTGATTAGTATAATTTCAATGCACATTCTGATTCATATATTCTGATTGATACATTCCGATTGTCACATTCCGATTGTTTAATTTTGATTGCTGCATTCTGATTTGTACATTTTCATTGTTACATTGTGAGTGTTACATTGTGACTGTTACAGTTGGACTGTTACAGTATGATTGTTACATTCTGATTGCTACAGTCTGAGTGTTACATTTTGATTGATACTTTCTGATTGTTGTACTCTGATTCTTTGATTCTGATTGTTGCATTCTGATTTGTACATTTTTATTGTTACACTGTGATTGTTACAATTGGAATATTTTAGTCAGTTTGTGACAGTATAATTGTCACATTCTGCTTGTTACATTCTGATTGATACAGTTTAACTGATACATTCTGATTGTTACAGTTTGATTGTTACATACTGATTGACACATTATGATTGTTACAGTTGGAATGTCACAGTCTGTTTGTTCCAGTCTGATTCTTACAGTCTGATTGTTACATTCTGATTGAGAACTTCTGATTGATACATTCTGTTTGTCACATTCCGATTGTTTGATTCTGATTGTTGCATTTTGATTTGTACATTTTCATTACATTGTGATTGGTACATTTTCATTACATTGTAATTGGTACATTCTGTTTGTTACAGTCTGGTTGTTACATTGTGTTTCTTACATTCTGATGGTTACAGTTGGAATGTATTAGTCGGTTTGTTACAGTAAGATGTTCAGACAGGCCTGCCTGACAAGCCTGTAAATGTGTTGGTGCTGTCACTGTCATGTATGATGTCTTTTTGTCCGTGATGTGTAATGTTTATTGTCTAAATGTACGGTTAGTGAAAATGAATTTCCCCACCTGGACCAATAAATCTAAATCTAAATCTAAAAAAATCTAAATTGATTGTTACAACCTGATTTCTTTCAGAGTAAAAATATGATTTGCCACCAAAGTCTGCAACTCAACTCAATCGCAGATTTTGTTGTTGTTGTTGCTGTTGTTGTCATTGTTGTTGTTCTATGTCTTTTTTTCTACAAATTGTTTTGCCTAGAATGAGCATTTTCGAGCATAAAAATGGCTGAATGAAGTATCAATATCTATAAAAAGTAATAGAGAAAATAAAAGAAGTGTTTTTAAAATGTATAAATTATCCAAATATCTTCTTTGATCTTTCAGTTTGTGGGCCTTAGTGGAAAAAGTTTGGATACGTCTGACTTAGTTTTTATTTTTATTGTTAGACATCCTGTAATAACTTTATTTGAAGACAATGTTTGCACGTTTACTCTAGTCGCCGTTGAACAAACAACAACATCCATCTGACTTTGTCCTTGTCTCCTCTTCCTGAAACAATGCCAACACCTTTTAGCACATGTTGAAGGTCTGCTGCTTGTCACTCTGCACCTCGCAGACGACCGTGTGGGCGACGCTTCCTCCTCGTCTCGTTTCTGCCCACTGCCTTGTCTCCGCTCCTTTCAGGCCTCCTGAGATCATTAACCTCCATCTTTGTTCCACGCCCACACCTCTCGCCAACACGGCCTCGGGGTCGCTTGTCAGGACCAGTTGGAGGAGACGAAGTGAATTATATTTATATAGCGCTTTTCTCTAGTGACTCAAAGCGCTTTACATAGTGAAACCCAGTATCTAAGTTACCTTTAAACCAATGTGGTAAAGTGTCTTGCCCAAGGACACAACGGCAGTGACTAGGATGGTGGAAGCGGGAATCGAACCTGGAACCCTCAAGTTGCTGGCACGGCCACTCTACCAACCGAGCTATACGGCCCTTTTACCTTCTTCTGACTTCTTGCAACCTGTGTGTGTATGTGTGTGTCACTTACACACACGTACACACACACACACACACACACACACACACACACACACACACACACACACACACACACACACACACACATGCGCGCGCGACATGGCCTTCCCGTCCTGCTGCTCCAACAAGGTCTGTTGATCCAGAAGGTCTCCTGTCGACTTTAATGTCATTTCTACAACACATCAGTGGATTTATTTCATTAGTTGACATATGTTCAAATGTTGCCTAAATGGATTTTGTCCAATCAGAGTCCTGACACTGATTTATCCTTCCTCGTTTATAACAAAGTAGGAATTATTAACGAAAATCCAATGTTTTCATAGTTACAGCATAAAAACATGTTAAGATATGTTTTTAAACATAAATATGCTACTTCAGATAAGAAATAAAATATATGTAGTCACCTGTACACACTTGTTACCCAATTTATGATAATAGAAATTATTAGATATACAAATAAGAAAATATCCAGTAACAAACGTGTCTGCATCATTCAAGTTGACAATAATAATAATAATGGATTACATTTATATGGCACTTTTCTATTAGATACTCAAAGCGCTCACAGAGAAGAGCGAACCCATCATTTGTTTGCTTCTCTTAGAAAGTATCCAGTAACAAACGTGTCTGCATCATTCAACTTAATAATAATGGTAATAATGGATTAAATTTATATAACACTTTTCTATTAGATACTCAAAGCGCTCACAGAGAAGCGAAAACCCGTCAATTCTTCACTCCTATTAGAAAGGACTATTAGAAAGTTTCCAGTAACAAACGTGTCCGCATCATTCAACTTAATAATGATGGATTAGATTTATATAGCACTTTTCTTTGAGATACTCAAAGTGCTCACAGAGAAGTGAGAACACATTATTCACTTCTATTAGAAAGGACTGTTAGAAAGTATCCAGTAACAAACGTGTCTGCATCATTCAACTTAATAATGATAATAATGATGGATTATATTTATATAGCACTTTTTTTTAGATACTCAAAGCGCTCAGAGAGAAGCAAGAACCCATCATTCATTCACTCCTATTAGAAAGGACTATTAGAAAGTATCCAGTAACAAACA
>NC_084571.2:15615000-15650000 GCF_033978685.3 Nerophis lumbriciformis | reverse complement strand
ATTATGTATGATAATCATCATTATTGTCATTCATTCATGTGTATTTGTATTCATTTGTATTATTATCATCAGCATTCATTCATGTTTATTATTATTATTATTATCATTATTATTATTATTATTATTATTATTATTATTATGTATTATTATTAATATTATTAATATCAGCATTCATTCATCCATCCATTTTCTACCGCTTGTCCCTTTTGGGGTGTTGGGGGGTGCTGGGGCCTATCTCAGCTGCATTCGGGCGGAAGGCGGCGTACACCCTGGACAAATCGCCACCTCATCGCAGGGCCAACACAGATAGACAGACAACATTCACACACATTCATGTTTATTATTATTCAATTATATTATTAGCATCAGTATTCATTCATGTTTATTATTAATATTATGTATTATTAGTATTATAATCATCAGCATACATTCATGTTCATTATTAATATTATCATTATGTACTTTTAGCATCATTATTATCATTCGTTTATGTTAATTTTTATTCATTTGTATTATCATCAGCATTCAATCATGGTTATTACTCATATTATTATTATGTACTATTATTATCATCATTATTATTATGAGCATTCATCCATGTTTATTATTATTCATTTGTATTTTTATTATCAGCATTAATTCATGTTTGTTATCATTATTATAATGTATTATAATCATCATTATTGTCATTCATTCATGTTTATTTTTATTCATTTGTATTATTATCATCAGCATTCATTCATGTTTATTATTACTATTATTATTATTATGTAGTATTATTAATACCAGCATTCATTCATGTTTACTGTTATTCATTTATATTATTATCATCAGCATGCATTCATGTTCAATATTAATATTATTATTATGTACTTTTAGCATCATTATTATCATTCATTCATGTTAATTTTTATTCATTTGTATTATCATCAGCATTCAATCATGTTTATTGTTATTATTATTATTATTATTATTATTATTATTATTATTATTATTATGTACTATGATTATCATCATTATTATTATCAGCATTCATTCATGTTTATTTTTACTCATTTGTATTGTTATCATTAGCATTCATTCATGTTTATTTTATTCAATTGTATTATTATCATCAGTATTCTTTCATGTTTATTATTAATAGTATTTGTATGTGCTATTATCATCGTTATTATTATCAGCATCCATTCATGTTTATTATTAATAGTATTATTATGTACTATTATCATCATTATTATTATTAGAATTCATTCATGTTTATTTTTATTAATTTGTATTATTATCATCAGCGTTCATTCATGTTTATTATTATTATTATGCATTATTGTTATTATCATCAGTATTCATTTATATTTATTATTATTATTATTGTTATTATTATTATTATTATTATTATTATCAGCATTCATTCATGTTTATTATTAATATTATTATTATGTAATATCATCATCATTATTATTATCAGAATTCATTCATGTTTATTTTTATTAATTTGTATTATTATCATCAGCATTCATTCATGTTTATTATTATTATTATTATTATTATTATTAGCAGCATTCATTCATGTTTATTATTATTATTATTATTATTATTATTATTATGTACTATAATCATCAGCATTCATTTATTTGTATTATTATTATGTGATATTATCATCAGCATGCATTTATTATTTTTATTATTATTATTATTATTATTATTATTATTATCATCATCAATATAATTATTGTTGTCATTGTTCTGTCAGAAGGCCTTAGCGATTATTAATTTTCAATGTGTGACACTTTATTTGTCTGCTCAGCATTTTCTTATTTCCCACATTTGAATATTCAAAATCACCACAAAAAAAACAAAAAACATTAAGCTTTTTATGATTTTTATAATGATATTAATTATTGGACTTTATTTAAATTAGAGACAAAATGTGTTTATTAAAACAAGCAACAGAGGAATATACTGAAAGGGTGTTTTTATTATTTCTTTATGTGGAAAACTTTTTGAATTACAGTAAATACAATAAAACATTTTGATTTTTTTTAGTAATTGTTTCAACATTCTGGCTGAACATTTTTTAGCGGTTATATGTCAAATGTTCTTACAGCAACAAAGTAAATAAAATATTACACATATTATTATTAATTTTATAATTTTACATCCAGGCAGCATTACCACAGACTTCATGTCTGTTTATGTTACATAAAGATCAATAATTTATTATGTTCAACAAACGATGTAAACATGCATTATTAAATACATGTTCACATTTTAGGAGAACTTTGAAAGATGTTGATGAATATTTTCAGAATAAAACACAGGATGAAGTTGTTAGGCAGCAAAAATGTTTATCAAGAAACTCATTTGTAAACAATTGAACAAAATATAAATAGAACAACATAATACAATGGAAGAGTATTAACAACAATATTATTTTTAAACTCATACAATAAAAACAAAATAAATTCATTCGTGCAAAAAAATTAATAAAAAAAAAACCCGCGAATGATAATTTAAATCCCTAAAACAATGGAAGAACTTATTGACAAACAATATAACAATATAAAAGTTTAACAATATCAACAATTTAACATAATGAAAACACCAAATATTGGTCCAAATAAATATACAAGATTACTGAAAAATATCATGAAAAATATCATGTAATCGTGTTAGTATCGATCCGATATTAATTTGTGCAACACAAACGCCAAAACTAAAAATATAAAAATGTGATCAAACAAACATGATAGAAAATGCTGCGGATTCAAAATGATGATGATTAAAAATTTTAAAATTACTAAAATGCTGCAGGAAACATTTCAAAAGAAAAATGCTTCAAAGGACAAACACACAAAGTTCTTTAAACACAGAACCAAACAGAAGTGAGCCAGGCTATAGCAGGAAGTTAACCACACTACCAGGAAGTTAACCAGGAAGTTAGCCTGGCTATTCCAGGAAGTTAACCACACTATCAGGAAGTTAACCAGGAAGTTAACCAGGCTATAACAGGAAGTTAAACACATTACCAGGAAGTTAACCAAGAAGTTAGTCTGGCTATACCAGGAAGGTAACCACACTACCTGGAAGTAACCAGGAAGTTAGCCAGGATAAACCAGGAAGTTAACCACACTACCAGGAAGTTAGCCAGGAAGTTAGCCAGGCTATACCAGGAAGTTAACCAGGAAGTTAACCTGGCTATACCAGAAAGTTAGCCATGCTAAACTAGAAAGTTAGTCATGCTATACCAGGAAGCTAGCCATGTTCTACCAGGAAGTTAGTCTGGCTATTCCAGGAAGTTAACCACACTATCAGGAAGTTAACCAGGAAGTTAGCCAGGCTATAACAGGAAGTTAAACACATTACCAGGAATTTAACAAATAAGTTAGCCTGGCTATACCAGGAAGGTAACCACACTGCCAGGAAATAACCAGGAAGTTAGCCAGGATTAACCATGAAGTTACCCACACTACCAGGAAGTTAGCCAGGAAGTTAGCCAGGCTATACCAGAAAGTTAGCCATGCTAAACTAGGAAGTTAGACATGCTATACCAGGAAGCTAGCCTGGCTATACCAGGAAGTCAACCACACTACCAGGAAGTTAACCAAGAAGGTAGCCAGGCTAAACCAGGAAGTTAACCACATTACCAGGATGTTAGCCAGGCTATACCAGGAAGTTAACCACACTACCAGGAAGTTAGCCACATTACCAGGAAGTTAACCATGAAGTTAGCCTGGCTAACCCAGGAAGGTAGCCACACTACCAGGAAATTAACTAGGAAGTTAGCCAGGAAGATAGCCAGACTATACCAGGAAGGTAACTACACTACCAGGAAGTTAACCAGAAAGTTAACCAGGCTATACCAGAAAGTTAACCAGGATATACCAGGAAGTTAACCACACTACCAGGAATTTAGCCAGGCTACCATGAAGTTAACCACAATACCAGGAAGTCTGTCTAACTATACCAGGAAGTCAACCACACTACCAGGAAGTTAGCCAGGCTATACCAGGAAGGTAACTACACTACCAGGAAGTTAACCAGAAAGTTAACCAGGCTATACCAGAAAGTTAACCAGGATATACCAGGAAGTTAACCACACTACCAGGAATTTAGCCAGGCTACCATGAAGTTAACCACAATACCAGGAAGTCTGTCTAACTATACCAGGAAGTTAACCACACTACCAGGAAGTTAGCCAGGCTACCATGAAGTTAACCACAATACCAGGAAGTTAACCAGGAAGTTAGTCTAACTATACCAGGAAGTTAACCACACCACCAGGAAGTTAGCCAGGCTACCATGACGTTAATCACACTACCTGGAAGTTAACCAGGAAATTAGCCTGACTATACCAGGAAGTTAACCACACTACCAGGAAATTAACTCGGAAGTTAGCCAAGAAGATAGCCAGGCTATACCAGGAAGACAACCACACTACCAGGAAGTTAGACATGCTTTACCAGGAAGTTACACATGCTATACCAGGAAGTTAAGAGGCTATACCAGGAATTTAGACATGCTGTACTAGGAAGTTAGCCATGTTATACCAGAAAGTTAGAAATGCTATACCAGGAAATTAAACATGCAATATCAGGAAGTTAGACATGCTATACTAGGAAATTACATATTCTATACCAGGAAGTTAGCCATGCTAAACTAAGAGGTTAACCAGGAAGCTAGCCAGGCTATACCAGAAAGTTAACCACTCTACCAGCAAGTTAGCCAGGAAGTTCGACATTCTATACCAGGAAGTTAAAAGGCTATACCAGGAAAAGCGTCTCTAAAAAAGTTCTTAGAGGAGAGAGAATACTGGCTGCATAAACCAACATCCCTTCTGCTCCGTCTTCTTATTCTCTGGCAGAGCAGGTGATTATGAGGTGCTAACACGCCCCCTTCTGTACAGGCTGGACTGGCAGACAGTCCCATGATCAAGTGTTGATGATTGTTTGTGTTGTCGTGCAGTCCAATTGTAGACTGGCAGACAGTCCCGTGATCAAGTGTTGATGACTATTTGACTGTGTTGTCGTGCAGTCAAAGTGTCGGACATGAACAACGCCAACATGCGCACCAACTTCACCACTCGGCAGCTGACTGAGCTGGAGAAGGAGTTCCACTTCAGCAAGTATTTGACGCGAGCTCGACGTGTGGAGATCGCCGCCACGCTGGAGCTGAACGAGACGCAGGTGAAGATCTGGTTCCAGAACCGACGCATGAAGCAGAAGAAGCGCGACAAGGAAGGAACGTCTGTGGGCACCGCTTCTTCTTCTGCTGCTTCCTGTCACGGCAGCAAGGAGCAGGACACCGACCAATCATCTGCCTCCTCCTCACCAGGAACCTCCCCCGAGTCCTGACAAGTACGCCGTGTTACATCATCGCCTTGATGACACGACGTGTTACATCATCGCTTTGATGATGAGACATGTTACAGCATCGCTTTGATGACACGCCATGTTACATCATCGCCTGGATGACACAACGTGTTACATCATCGCTTTGATGACAAGACGTGTTACATCATCGCCTTGGAGATACAACATGTTACGTCATTGCTTTGATGACACGACATGTTACGTCATCGCTTTGATGACAAGACGAGTTACATCATCGCTTTGATGACACGCCATGTTACATAATCGCCTGGATGACACAACGTGTTACATCATTGCTTTGATGACAAGATGTGTTACATCATCGCCTTGGAGATACGTGTTACGTCATCACTTTGATGACACAACGTGTTACATCATCGCTTTTATGACACAGCGTGTTACGTCATCGCCTTGATGACAAGGCATGTTACATCATCACCTCAATGATACAACGTGTTACATCGTTGCTTTGATGACACGTCGTGTTACATCATCGCCTTGATGACACGTCGTGTTACAATCATCGCTTTGATGACACAACGTGTTATATCATCGCTTTGATGACACAAAGTGTTACATCATCGCTTTGATGACACAAAGTGTTATATTATCGCTTTGATGACACAAAGTGTTACATCATCGCTTTGATGACACAACGTTTTACATCATCGCTTTGATGACACGACGTGTTGCATCATCGCTTTGATGACACGATGTGTTACATCATCGCTTTGATGACAGTGTGTTATGTAATCTCTTTGATGCAACACACAATCATCACCTTGATGACACGCCATGTTACATCATCGCTTTGGTGACACGACGTGTTACACCATTGTCTTGATGACACAACGTGTTACATCATCGCTTTGATGACACGACGTGTTACATCATCGCCTTGATGACACGTTGTGTTACATCATCGCCTTGATGACACAACATGTTACATCATCACTTTGATGACACGGTGTGTTGCATCATCGCTTTGATGACACATCGTGTTACATCATCGCCTTGATGACACGACATGTTACATCATCGTCTTGATGACACGACATGTTACATCATTGCATTGATGACGCGGCGTGTTACATCATCGCTTTCATGACACGTCGTGTTACGTCATCGCTTTGATGACACAACGTGTTACATCATCGCTTTGATGACACGTCGTGTTACATCATAGCCTCATCACCACTCAGGATGTCTCACTTTGTGCACTTACACTTTTGAGTGCATACTGTAAGAAGTACACACCGTAAGAAGTGCACACTGTAAGAAGTAAACACTTTAAGAAGTAAACACTGTAAGAAGTCCACACTGAGTAATGAGTACACACTGTAAGAAGTACACACTGTAAAAAGTACACACTGTGAGAAGTACACGCTGAATAATGAGTGCACTGTACTCGGTGGTCACCATTTTGGTGTCAGCACTAATGTGAGTGGTTGCAATTCAGCGTTAAAAAGAAGAAAAGTATTTAAATGTTTCTAGTAGGACTTTTTTTTATTTGTATCAATTTGTGAAAATTGTGTGTCAATTTGGAATGGCGATGATTAAGATGTGAATCATCTTTCCATGCACTCGTTAAACACACACTTTTGCCAAAAGTTGTTTTATTTTCTTCCAGAAGTTTCTGTAGCAACTCTCAGGATGTCAGACATGATTTCATTTCTTTGTCATCACATTCATCAGCAACATGGAATATTTATAAAGTCTTTTCACTCATGAGGTTATTTAAAAAAAAAACATGTTGAGGGAGTTATTACCAAAGTATTGTTTAGTTTTTAGTATATTTGGGACACATACGTATTAATATTCACTTTAAAACTAATATTCACAATGAAATGAATATTCACAATGAAATGAATATTCACAATGAAATAATATTCACAATAACATTAATATTCACAAAAAAATAATATTCACAATGAAATTAATATTCACATTAAAATAATATTCACAATAACTTAATATTCACAATAAAAATTATATTGTACATTAAATTAATATTCACACTCAAATTAATATTCTAAATTAGATTAACATTCACAATAACATTTATATTCTAAATTAAATTAATATTCACAGTAAATTAATTTTCACAATAAAAGTAATATTCACGATGAAAAGCAGAATTTGTACAAAATAGAGACGACTAGTTTGAAAGTGAGTGATTGTTTTTTAGTGTAATGATGTTTGTATGATGACTTTATGTGGTGGGTACAATTTGTATATATATATATATATATATATATATATATATATATATATATATATATATATATATATATATATATATATATATATATATATATATATATATATATATGTATGTATAGTAGTACCTTGGGATAGAATTTTAGTTAATTGCTCATACTTTGAAAAATAAATTAAATTGGTGCTTGTCCTTTTCGATAATAAATATTGTAGACAAACAATACAACAACAGTACAGTAGTTCTGTACAGTATTTACCTTGGAGAGTGGACTTATACAGTATCTCTTTCCATCAGCAGCCAGTTATGGACTCATCGTGATTCAGTACGGTGCAGACGAGCGGCGCTACGCTCAAACAAGTTAGCTGCTCTGCCGTCTCTTTGATGACTTCTTTTTTTAATTCAATTCTTCTTCTTCTTCACACTCACTATTTTTCCACAACAATGCTTGGAAAAAGCTTAGTTTGTCCATCTTTAACGGTGAGCTAATGCTAGCTGTGAGCTAATGCTAGCTAGACGGGATGTTTTGGTGGCTAAATTGTCACAAGAAGACGGCTCATCTTCCAAAAATCGTGTCAGCTTTTATCCCGAGGTACTACACACATATCCAAATAGTCTTTGATGTGCGCTAACAGGACTTTTAAATCAATCATTCTCCAATTAGTCCTGACAAACTCTGTAATTGATCTCCACCATTTTAGTACGGACTCAGGGATTTCCAGTGTGTGTGTGTGTGTGTGTGTGTGTGTGTGTGTGTGTGTGTGTGTGTGTGTGTGTGTGTGTGTGTGTGTGTGTGTGTGTGTGTGTGTGTGTGTGTGTGTGAAGACCAATGACCATGATTGGATGATTAGTGCTTGTGATATTTCTGTGTTTTGTCATTGACAACATGAGAATAAATACTTTTTTATTCACTTTTCAATGGGAGTCTTGTCTTTGTCGTGATTGTCGTTATAGTCTGTGATTGTCCAGCAGGTATTAATTTATCTCTGTCATGTTTGGAACCAGTTAACAGCAATAAACAAGCATTTATTTTATTTTTTACCAACAAATTGTCAAGTTGACAAGCAGATGTTTTCATTTGTATATATTTATTTATTTATTTATTTTACAGTTTCTTTTTTTAAATATTTTTTTATTGACATCCAGTATTAGACATTCATATCATGTCATCATATTTGCATACATCATTCATCTATTGTCTGCCCTAAATGTCAAAATAATATTTTTTTTGTTTATATCCCAACGATGCCTCCCCTCCCCCAAAAGAAAAAAAAGAGAAAAACAGCAAAAAAAAACACCAACAACAATGTAATAATAATTATAATAAATAAATACATTACAATATTAATAATAATAATAATGATAATAATAATGATAATAATAATAATAATAATAATAATAATAATGTTTTGATGTTTAGCGATTATATTTTTTTATACATTTTTTTTTTACATTTACTTTTTTTTTTCTTTTTTTTTATTGACATCCAGTATCAGACATTCCTATCATGACATCATATTTGCATACATCATACATCGATTGTTTGCCCTGTCAAAATAAAAATGTTTTGTTTATATCCCAACGATGCCTCCCCTTCCCCAAAAGAAAAAAAAGAGAAAAACAGCAAAAAACAAACAAACAAAAAAGTCATAATAATAACAAATAAATACATTAAAATAATAATAATCAATGTCAATCAATGTTTATTTATATAGCCCTAAATCACAAGTGTCTCAAAGGGCTGCACAAGCCACAACGACATCCTCGGTACAAAGCCCACATAAGGGCAAGGAAAAACTCACCCCAGTGGGACGTCGATGTGAATGACTATGAGAAACCTTGGAGAGGACCGCATATGTGGGTAACCCCCCCCCCCCCCCCCCCCCCCCCCCTCTAGGGTAGACCGAAAGCAATGGATGTCGAGTGGGTCTGACATAATATTGTGAGAGTCCAGTCCATAGTGGATCCAACATAATAGTAAGAGTCCAGTCCATAGTGGGGCCAGCAGGACACCATCCCGAGCGGAGACGGGTCAGCAGCGCAGAGATGTTCCCAGCCAATGCACAGGCGAGCGGTCCACCCCGGGTCCCGACTCTGGACAGCCAGCACTTCATCCATGGCCACCGGACCTGTGCCCCCCCCCCCCTCCACAAGGAAAAGGGGAGCAGAGGAGAAAAGAAAAGAAACGGCAGATCAACTGGTCTAACAGGGGGGCTATTTAAAGGCTAGAGTATACAAATGAGTTTTAAGATGGGACTTAAATGCTTCTACTGAGGTAGCATCTCTAATTGTTACCGGGAGGGCATTCCATAGTACTGGAGCCCGAATAGAAAACGCTCTATAGCCCGCAGACTTTTTTTGGGCTCTGGGAATCACTAATAAGCCGGAGTTCTTTGAACGCAGATTTCTTGCCGGGACATATGGTACAATGCAATCGACAAGATAGGACGGAGCTAGACCGTGTAGTATTTTATACGTAAGTAGTAAAACCTTAAAGTCACATCTTAAGTGCACAGGAAGCCAGTGCAGGTGAGCCAGTATAGGCGTAATATGATGAAACCTTCTTGTTCTTGTCAAAAGTCTAGCAGCCGCATTTTGTACCAATTGTAGTCTTTTAATGCTAGACATAGGGAGACCCGAAAATAATACTTTACAGTAGTCGAGACGAGACGTAACGAACGCATGAATAATGATCTCAGCGTTGCTAGTGGATAAAATAGAACGGATTTTAGCGATATTACGGAGATGAAAGAAGGCCGTTTTAGTAACACTCTTAATGTGTGACTCAAAGGAGAGAGTTGGGTCGAAAATAATACCCAGATTCTTTACTGATTCGCCTTGTGTAATTGTTTGGTTGTCAAATGTTAAGGTGGTATTTTTAAATAAATGTCGGTGTTTAGCAGGACCGATAATCAGCATTTCCGTTTTCTTGGCGTTGAGTTGCAAGAAGTTAGCGGACATCCATTGTTTAATTTCATTAAGACACGGCTCCAGCTGACTACAATCCGGCGTGTTGGTCAGCTTTAGGGACATGTAGAGTTGGGTGTCATCAGCATAACAATGAAAGCTAACACCGTATTTGCGTATAATGTCGCTTAGCGGCAGCATGTAAATACTAAAGAGTGCAGGGCCAAGAACTGAACCCTGAGGAACTCCGCACGTTACCTTAACATAGTCCGAGGTCACATTATTATGGGAGACGCATTGCATCCTGTCAGTAAGATAAGAGTTAAACCACGACAAAGCTAAGTCTGACATACCAATACGTGTTTTGATACGCTCTAATAAAATATTATGATTGACGGTATCGAAAGCAGCGCTAAGATCAAGAAGCAGCAACATAGATGACGCATCAGAACCCATCGTTAGCAATAGATCATTAGTCATTTTTGCGAGGGCTGTCTCCGTAGAGTGATTTGCCCTGAAACCGGATTGAAAAGGTTCACAGAGATTGTTAGACACTAAGTGTTCATTTAGCTGCTGTGCGACAATTTTTTCGAGGATTTTCAAAATAAAGGGAAGGTGGGACACCGGTCGGTAGTTTACCATGAGGTCAGGATCAAGGTTAGGTCTTTTGAGCAGAGGATGAATAACCGCTTTCTTGAATGCTAGGGGAACAGTGCCAGAGGAAAGTGATAAGTTTATAATATTTAGCACTGATGATATTAATCATATTAATAATATTAATAATTATAATCATAATAATCCTAATCATAATAATGTTTTCATACGTAGCTATTTTATTTATTTGGAAAAACTTTTTTTTTTTGGATTTTCTTTTTTTTATTTAAACATTTTTTATTGACATCCAGCATCAGACAGTTCTATCATTACATCATATTTGTCTGCCATAAATGTCAAAATGTTTTGTTTTTGTTCATATCTCAACAATGCCACCCCTTCCCCATAATAAAAAAGAAAACCAGCAAAAAAACAACACAAAAAAACCAAAGTAATAATGATAATAATAATACATACGTAAATTAAAATAATAATAATAATAATGATAATTTATTGATATTTAACTCTTTTTTTTCAACATCCAGCATCAGACATTCCTATCTATGACATCATATTTGCATACATCATACTTATATTGTCTGCCTTAAATGTCAAAATAATATTTTTTGTTTATATCCCAATGATGCCACCCCTCCCCCCCAAAATAATAAAAAAAAGAGAACAACAGCAAAAAAACAAAAATAAAACAAAGTAATAATAATATTAAAAATAAATAAACAATAATAATAATAATAATAATAAATCCATTAAAATTATAAAATAATAATAATAATAATAATAATAATAATAATAATAATAATAATAATAATCCCTCCATCCATCCATTTTCTACCGCTTATTCCCTTCAGGGTTGCGGGGGTGCTGGAGCCTATCTCAGCTACAAGGCGAGGCACACCCTCGACAAGTCGCCACCTCATCGCAGGACCAACACAGATAGTAATAATAATTATTATTATTATTATTGTAAGTATTATTATTATTATTATTATTATTATTATTATTATTATTATTATTATTATTATTATTTATTGATGTTTAACATTTTCATTAATTATTATTATTTATTATTTTTACTTTTTTTAAATTATTTTTTTTATTACATTTTTATTGACAACCAGCATCAGAGATTCCTATTCATGACATCGTATTTGCATACATCATACATCTGTTGTCTGCCCTAAATGTCAAAATAATATGTTTTTGTTAACATCCCAATGATGCCACCCCTCCCCCCAAAAAATTTTAATTTTTTTTTTTTAAAACAGCAAAGAAACAAAAATAAAACAAACCAAAGTAATAATAATAATAATAATAATAATAATAATAATAATAATGATAATAATAATAATAATTTTGGGATATTTAGCGATTTCAATAACTACAAATGCAAATAATATCTTGTTACATAATCAGATATCATTTGTTTGTATTATTATTTGTGATTGTTGTGATATGTAGAAAGGTTTTATTCAAACGTGTCTGCCAGCTCTTCTGCATGTTGGACATAAAAGTAGAGACAAATATGTAACATAGCATTGTGTAGTTTGAATAAAATGTTTTATTGCCAATGAAGTGGCCGACAAATGCAAATATTTATTATTAACTTAACTCCACAGACACCAAAATAATCATAATAATAATCAGCAACTGCTAGCAGTCTTTTTTTTAGTAACAGCCAACATTAAAGTTACAGTACCTGTAACTTTATTTGTTTGAAATAAGATTTAACCTCAAATAAAACCCCCGCTGTTCTTCTTTTCCCTGAATCCACCTTTGAGCTTTAAGAGATGAAGTTGTGGTTTTATTGGACATGAAGTTGTGGTTTTATAACGCAAGTTCTCCAAAATGCAGAGATGGTAGGCGACGTGCAGGTAAGAGGGTCCTTTCATTAGGGACAAGGCAGGCAAAATCTCATTGGGTCAACAATAAAGTCTCCTTATTAGTGAGCCGAGGCGGTGTGGGGAACAGGACTCAGAAACGGTCACTTAAAGACAAAACCAAAACCGTAAGTAATAATAATAATAATAATGGATTAGATTTTATATCGCGCATTTCTATTTTTAGATACTCAAAGCGCTCACAGAGAAGTGGGAACCCATCATTCATTCACACCTGGTGGTGGTAAGCTACATTTGTAGCCACAGCTGCCCTGGGGTAGACTGACGGAAGCGAGATTGCCAGTTGGCGCCTACGGCCCCTCCCACCACCACCTATCATTCATTCATCATTCATTCACCAGTGTGAGCGGCACCAAGGGCAAGGGTGAAGTGTCCTGCCCAAGGACACAACGGCAGCGATTTGAATGTCAGGAGGCGGGGAGCTAACTTGCAACCCTCAGGTTTCTGGCACAGCCGCTCTACCCACTACGCCATACCACCGCCAGGAAGTGAAACACAAATAAGAGCGGGGGACAGGAAGAAATATTGAACACAGAAAAAACACACAAAGACCTTGAAAAGTGAAATACAGTTCAAGATATGAGGATCAATATCGAGTTTGACTTAGTCATGTATGTACAATACACATGTTCACCCCTCCCCCGCTCTCACCTGGTTGTTTTATGAATTTAAATAAGTTTGTATTTGTGTGACAAGGACTAAAAAATGTAGACATCAACCTGCTCAGTGGCCTAGTGGTTAGAGTATCCGACCTGAGATTGGTAGGTCGTGAGTTCAAACCCCGGCTGAGTCATACCAGACTATAAAAATGGGACCCATTACCTCCCTGCTTGACACTCAGCATCCAGGGTTGGAATTGGGGGTAACATCAACAAAAATGATTCCCGGGTGCGGCCACCACTGCTGCTCACTGCTCCCCTTACCTCCCAGGGGGTGATATAAGGGTGAAGGGTCAAATGCAGAGAATAATGCCGCCACACCTAGTGTGTGTGTGACAATCATTGGTACTTTAACTTTAACTTTACAGACTGTGTTGTTAGCATTGTTGCTATTGCGACAAATATTTTCATATAAAATCACAAAAAGGAAACATTTAAAGACTGTGTTGCTAGCATTGTTGCTATTATGACACATATTTTCATGTCAAATCCCAAAAAGTGTACATTTAAAGACTGTGTTGTTAGCATTGTTAGCATAGTTATTGTGACACACATTTTCATGTCAAATCACAAAAGTATACATTTAAAGATTGTGTTGTTAGCATTGTTGCTATTGTAACACATATTTTCATGCAAAATCCCAAAAAGTGTACATTTAAAGATCGTGTTGTTAGCATTGTTGCTATTGTGACACATATTTTCATGTAAAATCACAAAAAGTGTACATTTAAAGACTGTTGTTAGCATTGTTGCTAATTATGACACATATCTTCATGTAAAATCACAAAAAGGGTACATTTAAAGATTGTGTTGTTAGCATTGTTGCTATTGTGACACATATTTTCATGCAAAATCACAAAAAGTGTACATTTAAAGACTGTGTTGTTAGTATTGTTGCTATTATGACACATATTTTCATGTCAAATCACAAAAGGTGTACATTTAAAGATTGTGTTGTTAGCATTGTTGCTATTGTGACACATATTTTCATGCAAAATCACAAAAAGTGTACATTTAAAGATTATGTTGTTAGCATTGTTGCTAATTTTGACACATATTTTCATGTCAAATCACAAAAAGTGTACATTTAAAGACTGTGTTGTTAGTATTGTTGCTATTGTGACACATATTTTCAAGTCAAATCACAAATAGTGTACATTTAAAGATTGTGTTGTTAGCATTGTTGCTATTGTAACACATATTTTCATGTAAAATCACAAAAAGTATACATTTAAAGATTGTGTTGTTCGCATTGTTGCTATTGTGACACATATTTTCATGTAAAATCACAAAAAGTGTACATTTAAAGACTGTGTTGTTAGCATTGTTGCTATTATGACACATATTTTCATGTCAAATCCCAAAAAGTGTACATTTAAAGACTGTGCTGTGCTAAATATGTCACGTCAGGCTTGCCTTGTTAAAGAAGGACTTTTAAGGGTTGGTCTAATTTTGTGACATTTAAATAAAAAAATATAAGTTCTGATGTGGGACAATAAAGGTTAGCGGTTAGCAGCCATGCTAGCCATGACGAGGTGAATGTGGTCTTTAAAGAAGATAAACGTTGGACGGCTGACAACAAATATGAAGAATGGACCTGAAAGAACTGTTCCTGGGATCATGGGTCCTATGATGGGTCCGTGGGGACTGATGCCGTGGACCACATCGATCCAACACACCAGTCAGATGATGTCGCCATGATGACTGCTGACCTCTAACGCTGAAGGACATTTACTTGTTGATGTCGGCCATGTTTGTCTGCTCCTGTTGATGACATCATGTTGATGTTGGTCATGTTTGTCTGCTCCAAGTGCAGCTCCTGTTGATGACATCATGGTCGCCATCAATCACTTTAATTCATCTCTGCTGTGACAAACTGACTTTATTTCCTGACATGACCACAAATACACAGTTTTTGTAATATGTTGTGAATATATATATGTTGTAATATGTTGTAATATGTTGTAATATTGTGTAATATGTTGTAATAGTTTGTAATATGTTGCAATATTTTGAACTATTTTGTAATATGTTGTAATATTTTTTAATATGTGGTAATATGTTGTAATATGTTATAATATTGTGTAACATTTTATAATATGTGGTAATATGTTGTAATAATTTAAAATATTTTGTAATATGTGGTAATATGTTTTCATATTTTGTAATATGTGGTAATAGTTTGTCATATTTTGTAAAATGTTGTCATATGGTGTAATATTTTGTAATAAGTGGTAATATGTGGTACTATGTTGTAACATTTTGTAATATGTTGTAATATGTGGTAATATTTAGTAATATGTTGTAATATTTTGTAATATGTTGTAATATGTTATACTATTTTGTAACATTTGATAATATGTGGTAATATGTTGTAATATTTTGTAATATTTTGTAATATGTGGTAATATGTTTTCATATTTTGTAATATGTGGTAATATGTTTTCATATTTTGTAATATGTGGTAATAGTTTGTCATATTTTGTAATATGTTGTTATATGTTGTAATAGTTTGTAATATGTGGTAATATGTGGTAATATGTTGTAACATTTTGTAATATGTTGTAATATGTTGTAATATTTAGTTATATTTTGTAATATTTTGTAATACGTGGTAATATGTTTTAATATGTTATAATATTTTGCAATATTTTATAATATGTGGTAATATGTTGTAATATTTTTAAATATTTTGTAATATGTGGTATTATGTTGTCATATGTTGTCATATTTTGTCATATGTTGTAATATGTGGTAATAGTTTGTCATATTGTGTAATATGTTGTCATATGTTGTAATATTTTGTAATATGTTGTCATATGTGGTAATATGTTGTAATATTTTGTAATATGTTGTACTTTTTTGTAATATTTTGTAATATGTGTTAATATATTGTTATATTTTGTAATAACAAAGTATTATTTGGCACCAATTTAAATTCATCAAAGAGTTTCTGATCAAACTCCCTCAATAAACGTATCAACCTTTTATTGATCAATAGCCACGCCTACTTCCTGTTCCTGTCTGCAGCGCTAAGCCTTCTGGGTAAGTTAGCACATGGCATGTAATTATTATATGTATGTGCATACTTGCCAACTCTCCCGATTTTCCCGGGGGACTCCCGAATTTCAGTGACCCTCCCGAAAATCTCCCGGGGCAACCTTTCTCCCGAATTTCTCCCGATTTCCACCCGGACAACAATATTGAGGGCGTGCCTTAAAGACACTGTCTTTGGCATCCTCTACAGCCTTTGGTCACGTTTGCCTTTCCTCCATTCAAACAGCGTGCCAGCCCAGTCCCATAATATATGCGTTTTTTACACACACATGAGTGACTGCAAGGTATACTTGATCAACAGCCATACAGGTCACACTGAGGGTGGCCATATGAACAACTTTAACACTGTTACAAATGTGCGCCACACTGTGAACCCACACCAAACAAGAACGACAAACACATTTCGGGAGAACATCCGCACCGTAACACAACATAAACACAACAGAGCAAATACCCAGAATCCCTTGCAGCACTAACTCTTCCGGGACGCTACAATATACACCCCCCCCCCCCCCCCCTCCCCCGCTACCACCAAACCCCGCCCCCCTCTAACCCCGCCCACCTCAACCCCAACCCCCACCTCAAACCCCCCGCCCCCTTCTCCCGAACTCGGAGGTCTCAAGGTTGACAAGTATGTGTACGTGTGTATTTATTATATGTACGTGTGTATTGATTATATCCATCCATCCATCCATATTCTTCCGCTTATCCGAGGTCGGGTCGCGGGGGCAGCAGCCTAAGCAGGGAAGCCCAGATTTCCCTCTCCCCAGCCACTTCGTCCAGCTCGTGTGAATTTATTATATGTACATGCGTATTTATTATATGTACATGTGTATTTATTATATGTACGTGTGTATTTACTATATGTACATGTGTATTTATTATATGTACATGTGTATTTATTATATGTATGTGTGTATTTATTATATGTAGGTGTGTAGTGATTATTTGTGCGTGTGTATTTATTTTATGTACATGTGTATTTATTATTTGTGCATGTGTATTTATTATATTTACATGTGTATTTATTATATGTACGTGTGTATTTATTATATGTACGTGTGTATTTATTATATGTACATGTGTATTTAGTATATGTATGTGTGTATTTACTATATGTACATGTGTATTTATTATATGTATGTGTGTATTTTTTATATGTACATGTGTATTTATTATATGTTTGTGTATGTTTGTGTGTATTTATTATATGTACATGTGTATTTATTATATGTATGTGTGTATTTATTATATGTATGTTTGTATTTATTTATTGTACATGTGTATTTATTATATGTACGTGTGTATTTATTATATGTACGTGTGTATTTATTTATTGTACATGTGTATTTATTATATGTACGTGTGTATTTATTATATGTACGTGTGTGTTTATTTTATGTACATGTGTATATATTATATATATGTGTGTATTTATTATATGTACATGTGTATTTATTATATGTACGTGTGTATTTATTATATGTAGGTGTGTATTTATTATATGTATGTTTGTATTTATTTATTGTACATGTGTATTTATTATATGTACGTGTGTATTTATTTATTGTACATGTGTATTTATTATATGTACGTGTGTATTTATTATATGTACATGTGTGTTTATTATATGTACATGTGTATATATTATATATATGTGTGTATTTGTTATATGTACATGTGTATTTATTATATGTACGTGTGTATTTACTATATGTACGTGTGTATTTATTATATGTATGTGTGTATTCATCATATGTACGTACATGTGTATTTATTATATGTACATGTGTATTTAGTATATGTATGTGTGTATCTATTATATGTACATGTGTATTTATTATATGTATGTGTGTATTTTTTATATGTGCATGTGTAATTATTATAAGTACATGTGTATTTATTATATGTACATGTGTATTTATTATATGTATGTGTGTATTTATTATATGTATGTGTGTATTTATTATATGTACGTGTGTGTTTATTATATGTACATGTGTATATATTATATATATGTGTGTGTATTTATTATATGTACATGTGTATTTATTATATGTACTGTACGTGTGTATTTATTATATGTACATGTGTATATATTATATGTACGTGTGTATTTATTATATGTACATGTGTATTTATTATATGGACATGTGTATTTATTATATGTACTGTACGTGTGTATTTATTATGTGTACATGTGTATATATTATATGGACATGTGTTTTTATTATATGTGCATGTGTATATATTATATGTACGTATGTATTTATTATATGTACGTACATGTGTATTTATTATATGGACATGTGTATTTATTTATTGTACATGTGTATTTATTATATGTATGTGTGTATTTATTATATGTACATGTGTATTTATTATATTATATTATATTACCATGAATTGATTAACATGGACAAGTTGAAAAACTTATTCGGGTGTTACCATTTAGTGGTCAATTGTACGGAATATGTACTTCACTGTGCAATCTACTAATAAAAGTTGCAATCAATCAATCAAAAATATGTACATGTTTGGTCTCCTGGTCTTTGTCACTAAGAAAGAATGTTGGCCTGATAACCTTTGACTCCAAACATTCCTGCTGACTCAGCAGAATGTGTGACAGACATTTTCTTCCAACAACAAGAAGAAGAAAGTTGTGTTACGTGTAATGTGGTCTTCTTCTATGATGAATACTTCTTCACCTGTTTGACCATCAAACCCAAAGTAAATGTTCTATATAGCTGACTTCATTTTGATTGATTGATTGAGACTTTTATTAGTAGATTGCACAGTGAAGTACATATTCCGTACAATAGGTTTGGTTGTTATCATCATTTCAGTCATCAACAATTGAGAACAGAAAAAGAAATGGACATTGAAACAGTGTAAGTCTGATTTGGTAGAATATGTACAGCAAGTAGTGGACATAGACAGAGAGAGAGATCAGAAAGCTTAAGAAAAAGTATCTACATTTGATTGTTTACATTTGATTATTAACAATCCGGGGAGGGTGTTAGTTTAGGGTTGAAGTTGCCTGGAGGTGTACTTTTATTGCGGTTTTGAAGGAGGATAGAGATGCCCTTTCTTTTACACCTGTTGGGAGCGCATTCCACATTGATGTGGCATAGAAAGAGAATGAGTTAAGACATTTGTTAGATCGAAATCTGGGTTTAACGTGGTTAGTGGAGCTCCCCCTGGTGTTGTGGTTATGGCGGTCATTTACGTTAAGGAAGTAGTTTGACATGTACTTCGGTATCAGGGAGGTGTAGCGGATTTTATAGACTGGGCTCAGTGCAAGTTGTTTTACTCTGTCCTCCACCCTGAGCCAGCCCACTTTGGAGAAGTGGGTAGGAGTGAGGTGGGATCTGGGGTGGAGGTCTAGAAATAATCTGACTAGCTTGTTCTGGGATGTTTGGAGTCTAGATTTGAGGGTTTTGAAGGTGCTCGGGTACCAGGAGGTGCATGCATGATCGAAAAAGGGTTGAACGAGAGTTCCCGCTAGAATCCTCATGGTGCTTTTGTTGACCAGAGAGGAGATTCTATAGAGAAATCTCGTTCGTTGGTTGACCTTTTTGATTACCCTGGTTGCCATTTTATCACAGGAAAGATTAGCCTCTAGAATGGAACCTAGGTAGGTGACCTCATCCTTCCTGGTGATAACAATGTCACCCACTTCTATAGTGAAGTCACTGACTTTCTTAAGATTGATGTGGGACCCAAACAGGATGGATTCCGTTTTACCCAAGTGTATGGATAGCTTGTTGTCAGCAAGCCAGGTGCAAGTTCTACAGAGTTCAGCACTGAGGATTTTTTCCACCTGTGACTTGTCCTTGTCTGATACCAGCAGGCCCAAGTCATCCGCAAACAGGAACAATTCACAGTCGCATGCTGATGACAAGTCGTTTATGTATACTAGGAACAGTAAAGTCCCTAATATACTGCCTTGGGGGACTCCACAGCTTACTGAGGGGGGGGGGACACGGTGCCGTTCACCTCTACCACCTGTTCCCTCCCCTCCAAGTAAGATTGCATCCAGCTCGATGAGGTTTTGTCAAATTCGATTGCTCTGAGCTTATCCAAGAGTATAGCGTGGTTAACAGTGTCAAAGGCCTTCTGAAGGTCCAGCATGACCATGCCGCATTATTTGCCCGCTTCCACCTCATGTTTGATGTGGTCGGTCAGATAGAGAAGGCATGTGTCAGTGGAGTGGTTAGTTCTGAAGCCGGATTGGAATTTGTACATGAGTTTATTGGTGGCAAGGTAACTATCGACCTGTTCATAAACTATTTTTTCCATTACTTTCGAAATGGAACTGAGAATAGAAACAGGTCGGTAGTTGCCAGGTTCCAATTTGCTTCCTTTTTTAAAGAGGGGAGTTACTCTTGCTATCTTAAAATCTTTTGGTACTTGGCCTTGTGAAATTGAGAGGTTTATTATTGTTTACTGTTTTTAATGTAACCTTGCTGCTGCCCTCTTGGCCAGGTCTCCCTTGGAAAAGAGATCTTTGATCTCAATGGGATTTTTACCTGGTTAAATAAAGGCTAATAATAAATAATAATTATGTGCGTGATGATTGGGGCAATGATGGAGGCAGAGTCCCTGAGGAATCTGTAGGGGATATTGTCAAGGCCGATGGCCTTGTTTGGGTGGAGCGCGCTCAATTTTTTAAGCACCTCATCAGCTGAGACCATTTCTAATTTGAAATCATTGTTGGATACTCCTTGTTTTCTGTAGAAGGCTTTAATGTGTTCTACACCAAAGCGACCAGAGTGGTGAGACAGCTTGTTGACAAGAGTTGCAACTATGCTGGTGAAAAAGGTGTTATATCTGCTTGCTACCTCCATTTTGTCTGTAATGAGGGAGTCACCCTCCTTGATGTTGATGTTGGTGAGTCTGGTTTTAAGTTATTGGCTGCAACCGGGAAGCTGGTTGTTGAGGATTTTCCAGAGCTCACGTGGCTTATTTGTGTTTTTCTCTATTTTGTCGTTAATGTAATTTTTTTTAAGGATTTAGTCAGGTTGGTTGTCTTATTTCTTAATTTATTGTATTGCTTTTTGAGAGTTGAAAGGAGTGATTTGAGGTTATTATTGGGTTGTTTATCTACTTCTGTTTTACACTTTTGGTATTCTGAGTATTTTCTGTCTCTGTCTTTTATGGCAGCTAATAGGTCCGGATTCATCCATGGTTCAGAGCGGGCTTTGATTCTGACTGTTCTCACGGGTGCCGTGTCATTTAGTATCTTTAGGAACGCTGTTTTGAAGCAATCCCATATTGTTGGGAACTGGCATGGCTGCAGTATTTGTGACCCCAGGATGCAGGAACCAGGGGAAGGAGGAGAAGGTAAGAGGATTTGAATATATTTACCAGAGTCATGTATACAACAGAGGTTCTTAACATAGACAATCCTCGAGCAGCGAGGAACAGGCGAGGCAGGCATAAATAGCCGCCTGATTGGCAACTGCAAGCAGGTGTGCCAATCAGGGACAGGTGAGGGAAACGAGCGCTCAGGGAGACATGCAGGAAATGGAACCAAAATATGAGCTTTGACAGAAAATAAGCGCAAAACAAGGAAACACAAACCGAAGAGTGACAGATCGTCACACGTATTTCTACACAAACTTTCTCATTGAAGTCACTTCACTAAATCATTTATTCCTTTGACTAATCTAATCCTAATCTAATCCACTTTAATGTAAACATTTACACCAAAATAATGCAAACAATAATTCATCATGGTTGTTACATTTTTACACTCATCTGATTAAAAATGAAATACTTTGAGTAAATGTGGGGAGTAACACACTACATTCACTTAGTTACAATTACTTAGTTACGTTTTATCATCTACATTCACTTAGTTACAATTACTTAGTTACTTGTAATCATCTACATTCACTTAGTTACAATTACTTAGTGACTTTTAATCATCTACATTCACTTAGTTACAATTACTCAGTTACTTTTAATCATCTACATTCACTTAGTTACAATTACTTAATTACTTTTAATCATCTACATTCACTTAGTTGCAATTACTTAATTACTTTTAATCATCTACATTGACTTAGTTACAATTACTTAGTTACTTTTAATCATTTCAATTAATTTAGTTACAATTACTTAGTTACTTTTGATCATTTTCATTCACTAAGTTACAATTACTTAGTGACTTTTAATCATCTACATTCACTTGGTTACAATTACTCAGTTACTTTTAATCATCTACATTCACTTAGTTACAATTACTTAATTACTTTTAATCATCTATATTCACTTAGTTACAATAACTTAATTACTTTTAATCTACTACATTTGCTTAGTTACAATTACTTAATTACTTTTAATCATCTACATTCGCTTAGTTACAATTACTTAGTTACTTTTAATCATTTGCATTCATTTATTTACAATTACTTAGTTACTTTTAATCATTTACATTGACTTAGTTACAATTACTTAGTTACTTTTAATCATTTACCTTAATTTAGTTACAATTACTTAGTTACTTTTAATCATTTCCATTCACTTAGTTACGATTACTTACATTCAAGTCATTACATTTAGTTAGTTGCAATTTTAGTTACATTCCTGTATCCAAATGTACATAGGTACATTCAAGTAGTTACATTTAGTCAGTTACATGTTAAGCTACAGTTACATAGTTACATTTAGTTAGTTACAATCTTAGTTACATTCCCATATCTAAATGCCCCTTGTCTAATTTACAGTTACATTTAAGTAGTTAATTTTAGTTACATTCCCTTATCTAAATGTACATAGTTACATTCAAGTAGTTACATTTAGTTAGTTACAATTGTAGTTACATTCCCTTGTTTAATTTACAGTTACATTCAAGTAGTTACATTTGGTTAGTTACATTTTAGTTACATTCCCTTACCCACATTTACATAGTTGCATTCAAATTGTTACATTTAGTTAGTTACATTTTTAGTTACAGTTGCTTATCTAAATTTACATAGTTACATTCAAGTAGTTACATTTAGTTAGTTACATTTTACACTTCATCCTTTAAGAATAACTCTTCAATGTTGACTCACAAAGTGTGACAAAGAACATGCATGTATATCATCGTGTGCAGGAACATCACTTTTCAGCTTCATGGCAAAGGCTGTCAATACCTACGTAAATGTCATTTATTCCTTTTTTTTAATTATTATTAAATTTGCCAACATTTATAAAAAAAAATAAAAAATCACTTTGTCCTTCTAAGGTTTTGTGTGTAGAATTTTGAGGGAGGAAATTAATTTACTCCATTTTGGAATAAAGCTGACAAAATGTGACAAATGCACTGTATCTTATCTTTGTACTCTTTGTGTACAATGATCTAGTCATTTTAAAGTTGCACTATTTAACTTTTATTTGGCTATTTATGAAAAAAAAAAAAAAAGGCTCAGCCCTTTTTTTTGTTGTGTATAATTTAAAAAAAACATTTTTTTATGTAATTTGCTTTTCTACTTAAAATTGGTGTGACCTGCTGGTTGGTGTATGTGTGTGTGTGTGTGTGTGTGTGTGTGTGTGTGTGTGTGTGTGTGTGTGTGTGTGTGTGTGTGTGTGTGTGTGTGTGTGTGTGTGTGCACGCAACGAAGTGATGAGTGAGTTTGCCACCCAGAGTGACTTTTCCACAGCAGCAGAACGGAGTGGGTGATGAAGACGACGAGGAAGACTTTGTTGACATGTTTAGATATCCTGGAGGTTTCCACAGGTCAGAGAAGCACCATTCCTTACCTTGTGTGTGTGTGTGTGTGTGTGTGTGTATGTGTGTGTGTGTGTGTGTGTGTGTGTGTGTGTGTGTGTGTGTGTGTGTGTGTGTGTGTGTGTGTGTGTGTGTGTGTGTGTGTGTAGAGGTGTAGAGGTCAGAGAGTTAAGGGTTACGGGGAGGACAGGCACATGCTGGCTGCAGCAAGGCATGCTGGGTAATGTGAGAGGAGAGCAGGAGGGGATCAGAGGAGGTCAGCTTGTCATCACATCTTGTTATCTGAGATGGGAGGAGGAGGAAGTTTGTGGAAGGACGACGGAGAAGAAGAATACATCTGATGAAAGACATCAATGTTTAAGTGACTGGAGACCAAGGAAGTCTTCAAAAAGTCAAACATTCTGATTGGATGATTCTGATTGGATGATTCTAATTGGTCCGTTTTGATTGGATTATTCTAATTGGACCATTCTGATTAGATGACTCTAATTGGTCCGTTTTGATTGGATGATTCTAATTGGACCATTCTGATTGGACCATTCTGATTGGACGATTTTGATTGGACTTTCAAGCCTACACCTAAATGTTGGACATGAAACATCCACCACTCCTCCTTGTGTGGGAAGGAAGGGGTTAATACCTGCTGAGAGACAGGTACAGGTGTGGTGTTGTTATGTCCATCATGGAATATTAGTACCGTATTATTGTGTGCAAACTAATAATATATATATATATATATATATATATATATATATATATATATATATATATATATATATATATATATATATATGTATATACATATATATGTGTGTGTGTGTACGGTACATATATTTACACGTATATATAAGTGAATGTAACTGAATGATTAAAAGTAACTAAGTAAATGTAATTAAGTAGATGTAACTAAGTGAATGTAACTAAGTAAATGTAGCTAAGTAAGTGTAGCTAAGTAACTGTAAGTAAGTGTAAGTAAGTAAATATAATTAAGTGAATATAACTAAGTAAATGTAACTAAGTGAAGGTAACTGAGTGAATGTAACTGAGTGAATGTAATTACGTAAATGTAATTAAGTAAATGTAACCATCCATCCATCCATCCATCCATCCATCTTCTTCCGCTTATCCGAGGTTGGGTCGCGGGGGCAGCAGCCTAAGCAGGGAAGCCCAGACTTTCCTCTCCCCAGCCACTTCGTCCAGCTCCTCCCGGGGGATCCCGAGGCGTTCCCAGGCCAGCCGGGAGACATAGTAAATGTAACTAAATAAATGTAATTAAGTAAGTGTAATTAAGTAAATGTAATTAAGTAAGTGTAATTAAGTAAATGTAACTGAGTGAATGTATGTGAGTGAATGTAATTAAGTAAATGTAACTAAGTGAATGTAACTGAGTGAATGTAATTAAGTAAATGTAACTATGTAAATGTAACTAAGTGACTGTAATTAAGTACATGTAATTACGTAAATGTAACTAAGTAAATGTAGCTAAGTGAATGTAACTGAGTGAATGTAACTGAGTAAATGTAACTAAGTAAACGTAACTAAGTGAATGTAACTGAGTGAATGTAACTGAGTGAATGTAATTAAGTAAATGTAACTAAGTGAATGTAACTGAGTGAATGTAATTAAGTAAATGTAACTAAGTGAATGTAACTGAGTGAAAGTAATTAAATAAATGTAATTAAGTAAATGTAACTAAGTAAATGTAATTAAGTAAGTTTAATTAAGTAAATGTAATTAAGTAAATGTAACTAAGTAAATGTAATTAAGTAAGTGTAATTAAGTAAATGTAATTAAGTAAGTGTAATTAAGTAAATGTAACTAAGTGAATGTAACTGAGTAAATGTAACTAAGTAAATGTAACTAAGTGAATGCAACTAAGTAAGTGTAACTAGGTAAGTGTAGTACATTACTGTGTTTACATACTTTGATAATCTGAAAACAAACAAGCAGTCAAATGTAATGAATAATTTCATTAAAAACAAACTTTGTTTAAAGTTTTTAAAATAGAAGCCATCTTTTGTCAGAACATATTTGCGATTGTTATGAAGACACATTGATGAAGTTGTACGACCTTGAAGGTAAAACATCACTCAAAATAATCTTACATCATACAAGCCCAGCCAGAGGCAGGTGGACCCCAGGGTGCAGATCCTCCTGGAGGCAGGTGGACCCAGGGGTGCAGATCCTCCTGGAGGCAGGTGGACCCCAGGGTGCAGATCCTCCTGGAGGCAGGTGGGCCCCAGGGTGCAGCTCGTTCTGGAGGCTGTGTGGCCTGTGCTCCATTCATCACTGAGCCGACACATTCCTGCTGCTGCCTGAGGCTGATGTTCACACAGCAGGCTGTTGTTCTCCTCCCCCTCACACCCAAAGTAGAACCTTATAGTTCATGAACCTCCTGAGTCCTGAACTCTGCTTCTCCTTATCAAATTCAGTCTGGTATGAAACATACCAGCGTGATATCAAACATTCATTTTCATGCTCTTCTGGTTTCTTGTCAGGTGACTTTTAGGATTGAACCAATCAGAGTGGCAAACTGTGACCAAGGCCCGCCCCCTCCTTTTTACCAATGAAAGCAACAAGCAGAACTACATGCTAAAATGAGCTTGGTATCAAAGAGAAGGAGACAACACACACACACACACACACACGCACGCACGCACACCACTACAAGGGCATAATGATCAACAAATGGATGATTGAAGTGACAAACAATCCTACAATACACACTCTGCTCTCATGAAACATCTTACCTGCTAGATATTTGAAGGTGTTTTTCAAAGTAACTCAATCATTCCTTCCCATAGTAATTAGTTACATTTATTAAGAAGTAATTCCTTTGATTTTGTCAAAGTAGTGAGTATCTATAATCAAATACTTTGATACTTTAAAAACTGGTAACGAAGAGGATTATATCTAAAGTCGAGGTTTGAATCTAGTAACCTAACCCTTAAATCAGGGAGAAGTTAGTGGAGAAAGACGTGTGATTTATTATTTATTATTATTATTGTCTATTGTGAGCGAACTGTGGTGCTGAATTTCCCCCAGGGATCAATAAAGTACTTTATATTCTATTCTATTTGGTAAAGTTCCCAATCACATTTGATGATCTCCGACTTGGACCATTTCCTAACTACATTTGATGATCTCAGACTTGGTAAAGTTCCTAATTACATTTGATGATCCCAGACTTGGTAAAGTTCCTAACTACATTTGATGATCTCAGACATGGTACAGTTCCTAAATACATTTGATGATCTCAGACTTGGTAAAGTTCCTAATTACATTTGATGATCTCAGACTTCATACAGTTCCTAAATACATTTGATGATCTCAGACTTGGTAAAGTTCCTAATTACATTTGATGATCTCAGACTTCGTACAGTTCCTAAATACATTTGATGATCTCAGACTTGGTACAGTTCCTAATTACATTTGATGATCTCAGACTTCGTACAGTTCCTAATTACATTGGATGATCTCAGACTTGGTAAAGTTCCTAATTACATTTGATGATCTCAGACTTGGTAAAGTTCCTAATTAGATTTGATGATCTCAGACTTGGTAAAGTTCCTTACTACATTTGATGATCTCAGACATGGTACAGTTCCAAATTACATTTGATGATCTCACACTTGGTAAAGTTCCTAATTACATTTGATGATCTCAGACTTGGTAAAGTTCCTTACTACATTTGATGATCTCAGACATGGTACAGTTCCAAATTACATTTGATGATCTCACACTTGGTAAAGTTCCTAATTACATTTGATGATCTCAGACTTGGTAAAGTTCCTAATTATATTTGATTATCTCAGACTTGGTAAAGTTCCTTACTACATTTGATGATCTCAGACATGGTGCAGTTCCTAATTACATTGGATGATCTCAGACTTGGTAAAATTCATAATTACATTTGATGATCTCAGACTTGGTAAAGTTCCTAATTACATTTGATGATCTCAGATTTGGTAAAGTTCCTAATTACATTTGATGATCTCAGACTTGGTAAAGTTCCTTACTACATTTGATGATCTCAGACATGGTGCAGTTCCTAATTACATTTGATGATCTCAGACTTGGACCATTTCCTAACTACATGTGATGATCTCAGACTTGGTAAAGTTCCTAATTACATTTGATGATCCCAGACTTGGTAAAGTTCCTAACTACATTTGATGATCTCAGACATGGTACAGTTCCTAAATACATTTGATGATCTCAGACTTGGTAAATTTCCTAATTACATTTGATGATCTAATACTTCGTACAGTTCCTAAATACATTTGATGATCTCAGACTTGGTAAAGTTCCTTACTACATTTGAAGATCTCAGACATGGTACAGTTCCAAATTACATTTGATGATCTTAGACTTGGTAAAGTTCCTAATTACATTTGATGATCTCAGACTTGGTAAAGTTCCTAATTATATTTGATGATCTCAGACTTGGTAAAGTTCCTTACTACATTTGATGATCTCAGACTTGGTAAAGTTCCCTACTTCATTTGATGATCTCAGACATAGTGCAGTTCCAAATTACATTGGATGATCTCAGACTTGGTAAAATTCCTAATTATATTTGATTATTTCAGACTTCATAAAGTTCTTAATTACATTTGATGATCTCAGACATGGTACAGTTCCTAATTACATTGGATGATCTCAGACTTGGCAAAGTTCCTAATTACATTTGATGATCTCAGACTTGGTAAAGTTCCTAATTACATTTGATGATCTCAGACTTGGTAAAGTTCCTAATTATATTTGATGATCTCAGACTTGGTAAAGTTCCTTACTACATTTGATGATCTCAGACATGGTGCAGTTCCTAATTACATTGGATGATCTCAGACTTGGTAAAGTTCCTAATTATATTTGATTATCTCAGACTTGGTAAAGTTCCTTACTACATTTGATGATCTCAGACTTGGTAAAGTTCCTTACTATATTTGATGATCTCAGACATGGTGCAGTTCCTAATTACATTGGATGATCTCAGACTTGGTGAAGTTCCTAATTATATTTGATGATCTCAGACTTGGTAAAGTTCCTTACTACATTTGATGATCTCAGACATGGTGCAGTTCCTAATTACATTGGATGATCTCAGACTTGGTAAAGTTCCTAATTATATTTGATTATCTCAGACTTGGTAAAGTTCCTTACTACATTTGATGATCTCAGACTTGGTAAAGTTCCTTACTATATTTGATGATCTCAGACATGGTGCAGTTCCTAATTACATTGGATGATCTCAGACTTGGTGAAGTTCCTAATTATATTTGATGATCTCAGACTTGGTAAAGTTCCTTACTACATTTGATGATCTCAGACTTCTTGCTGGCTTTCAACATGAAGACGTTTCTTCAAGGATTGAAGGAACTTGATTGTACACAACCGTAGTAGCCAGAGTAATTCCAGGGATGACCACAACATGGATGATTATTTACACGTAACAGGATATGAGTACAGTACATCAAAAGGAGCATAGGTACATAATAATGCATCATAAGGTTCCTTCAATCCTTCAAAACCACAAAGTTTGAAATGACTTTTGTTTTCCTAAAAGTGTTTTTTTTACTGAGCTTTTACCAAAGTGTCATCAAACAACAAAGATGAGGACAGTGTAATGGATTTACGGACGGCTACTCTTCACATTTGAACCGATACGGTGCCAATTACTCGGGGTACCAATTTTTGCTACTTTTGTGTGTGTCGAATCATTAATTGGTTCATGATAATAAAATCTGTGTTTTTATTGCAACATTCAAACATGAACTGATTATGACAACCATTGTCTCGTTGTTGTATATTGCTTTCTTGTCACGTGTCTGTGTCTCAGTGCAAAACATTAGATGGCAGTAGTGCGTAGTTTATACTGTGTTCGTCAGTCAATTCAGTCCTTTGTTGCGCCCTAAAACGTGTTAATACTGTAAGTATCGTACTTATTACGCATCAGCTATTGATTGTAGCGTGGCAGTTTTCATTAACATATTTGGAGGTGTTGGAATCGCCATGTAAAACCGCTAATGCTAATCAGTAGCAAGCCAATGTATATTTTTGGAAATGTTGTTTACCTGGCGTGCCATCATTTATATTATTTATTATTATTATATTAGTATTATATATGTTTAGATGTGTGCCGTAAAAGTAACATTAGATGTGTGCAGTAAAAGTACTTTTAAAAGTGTGCAGTAAAAGTACTTTTAGATGTGTGCAGTAAAAGTACTGTAAGATGTGTGGAGTAAAAGTACTTTTAGATGTGTGCAGTAAAAGTACTTTTAGATGTGTGCAGTAAAAGTACTTTTAGATGTGTGGAGTAAAAGTACTTTTAGATGTGTGTTGTAAAAGTACTTTTAGATGTGTGGAGTAAAAGTACTTTTAGATGTGTGGAGTAAAAGTACTTTTAGATGTGTGGAGTAAAAGTACTTTTAGATGTGTGGAGTAAAAGTACTTTTAGATGTGTGGAATAAAAGTACTGTTAGATGTGTGCAGTAAAAGTACTTTTAGATGTGTGCAGTAAAAGGACTTTTAGATGTGTGGAGTAAAAGTACTTTTAGATGTGTGGAATAAACGTACTGTTAGATGTGTGCAGTAAAAGTACTTTTAGATGTGTGCAGTGAAAGGACTTTTAGATGTATAAAAGTACTTTTAGATGTGTGCAGTTAAAGTACTGTTAGATGTGCGCAGTAAATGTACTTTTAGATGTGTGCAGTAAAAGTACCGTTAGATGTGTGGAGTAAAAGTACTTTTAGATGTGTGCAGTAAAGGTACCGTTAGACGTGTGGAGTAAAAGTACTTTTAGATGTGTGGAATAAAAGTACTGTTAGATGTGTGCAGTAAAAGTACTTTTAGATGTGTGCAGTAAAAGTACTGTAAGATGTGTGGAGTAAAAGTACTTTTAGATGTGTGCAGTAAAAGTACTTTTAGATGTGTGGAGTAAAAGTACTTTTAGATGTGTGGAGTAAAAGTACTTTTAGATGTGTGTTGTAAAAGTACTTTTAGATGTGTGGAGTAAAAGTACTTTTAGATGTGTGGAGTAAAAGTACGTTTGGATGTGTGTTGTAAAAGTACTTTTAGATGTGTGGAGTAAAAGTACTTTTAGATGTGTGGAGTAAAAGTACTTTTAGATGTGTGGAGTAAAAGTTCTTTTAGATGTGTGGAGTAAAAGTACTTTTAGATGTGTGGAATAAAAGTACTGTTAGATGTGTGCAGTAAAAGTACTTTTAGATGTGTGCAGTAAAAGGACTTTTAGATGTGTGGAGTAAAAGTACTTTTAGATTTGTGGAATAAAAGTACTGTTAGATGTGTGCAGTAAAAGTACTTTTAGATGTGTGCAGTAAAAGTACTTTTAGATGTATAAAAGTACTTTTAGATGTGTGCAGTTGAAGTACTGTTAGATGTGCGCAGTAAATGTACTTTTAGATGTGTGCAGTAAAAGTACTTTTAGATGTATAAAAGTACTTTTAGATGTGTGCAGTAAAAGTACTTTTAGATGTATAAAAGTACTTTTAGATGTGTGCAGTTAAAGTACTGTTAGATGTGTGCAGTAAATGTAATTTTAGATGTGTGCAGTAAAAGTACCGTTAGATGTGTGGAGTAAAAGTACTTTTAGATGTGTGCAGTAAAGGTACTTTTGGATGTGTGCAGTAAAAGTACTTTTAGATGTATAAAAGTACTTTTAGATGTGTGCAGTTAAAGTACCGTTAGATGTGTGGAGTAAAAGTACTTTTAGATGTGTGCAGTAAAGGTACCGTTAAATGTGTGCAGTAAAAGTACCGTTAGACGTGTGGAGTAAAAGTACTTTTAAATGTGTGGAATAAAAGTACTGTTAGATGTGTGCAGTAAAAGTACTTTTAGATGTGTGCAGTAAAAGTACTTTTAGATGTGTGGAGTAAAAGTACGTTTAGATGTGTGTTGTAAAAGTACTTTTAGATGTGTGGAGTAAAAGTACTTTTAGATGTGTGGAGTAAAAGTACTTTTAGATGTGTGGAGTAAAAGTACTTTTAGATGTGTGGAGTAAAAGTACTTTTAGATGTGTGGAATAAAAGTACTGTTAGATGTGTGCAGTAAAAGGACTTTTAGATGTGTGGAGTAAAAGTACTTTTAGATTTGTGGAATAAAAGTACTGTTAGATGTGTGCAGTAAAAGTACTTTTAGATGTGTGCAGAAAAAGTACTTTTAGATGTATAAAAGTACTTTTAGATGTGTGCAGTTGAAGTACTGTTAGATGTGCGCAGTAAATGTACTTTTAGATGTTTGCAGTAAAAGTACCGTTAGATGTGTGGAGTAAAAGTACTTTTAGATGTGTGCAGTAAAAGTACTTTTAGATGTATAAAAGTACTTTTAGATGTGTGCAGTTAAAGTACTGTTAGATGTGTGCAGTAAATGTAATTTTAGATGTGTGCAGTAAAAGTACCGTTAGATGTGTGGAGTAAAAGTACTTTTAGATGTGTGCAGTAAAGGTACTTTTAGATGTGTGCAGTAAAAGTACTTTTAGATGTATAAAAGTACTTTTAGATGTGTGCAGTTAAAGTACCGTTAGATGTGTGGAGTAAAAGTACTTTTAGATGTGTGCAGTAAAGGTACCGTTAAATGTGTGCAGTCAAAGTACCGTTAGACGTGTGGAGTAAAAGTACTTTTAAATGTGTGGAATAAAAGTACTGTTAGATGTGTGCAGTAAACGTACTTTTAGATGTGTGCAGTAAAAGTACTTTTAGATGTGTGGAGTAAAAGTACTTTTAGATGTGTGGAGTAAAAGTACTTTTAGATGTGTGGAGTAAAAGTACTGTTAGATGTGTGCAGTAAAAGTACTTTTATTTGTGCAGTAAAAGTACCGTTAGACGTGTGGAGTAAAAGTACTTTTAGATGTGTAGAGTAAAAGTACTGTTAGATGTGTGGAGTAAAAGTACTGTTAGATGTGTGCAGTAAAAGTACTTTTAGATGTGTGGAGTAAAAGTACTTTTAGATGTGTGAAGTAAAAGTACTTTTAGATGTGTGGAGTAAAAGTACTTTTAGATGTGTGGAGTAAAAGTACTGTTAGATGTGTAGAGTAAAAGAACTGTTAGATATGTGCAGTAAAAGTACTTTTAGTTGTGTGGAGCAAAAGTGCTTTTAGATGTGTAAAAGTACTTTTAGATGTGTGCAGTAAAGGTACCGTTAAATGTGTGCAGTAAAAGTACTGTTAGACGTGTGGAGTAAAAGTACTTTTAAATGTGTGGAATAAAAGTACTGTTAGATGTGTGCAGTAAAAGTACTTTTAGATGTGTGCAGTAAAAGTACTTTTAGATGTGTGGAGTAAAAGTACTTTTAGATGTGTGGAGTAAAAGTACTTTTAGATGTGTGGAGTAAAAGTACTGTTAGATGTGTGCAGTAAAAGTACTTTTATTTGTGCAGTAAAAGTACCGTTAGACGTGTGGAGTAAAAGTACTTTTAGATGTGTGAAGTAAAAGTACTTTTAGATGTGTGGAGTAAAAGTACTTTTAGATGTGTGGAGTAAAAGTACTTTTAGATGTGTGGAGTAAAAGTACTTTTAGATGTGTGGAGTAAAAGTACTGTTAGATGTGTAGAGTAAAAGTACTGTTAGATATGTGCAGTAAAAGTACTTTTAGTTGTGTGGAGCAAAAGTGCTTTTAGATGTGTAAAAGTACTTTTAGATGTGTGCAGTTGAAGTACTGTTAGCTGTGTGCAGTAAAAGTACTTTTAGATGTATGCAGTAAAAGTACTTTGAGATGATGAGTCTTGTGCACAAAGACTGAGGTGTGTCCACAGGACAGGAGGACACTCTGGTGTGTGAGCTTGTCTCATCAATAATCTTCATGTTGACGCAGGCAGGGACGCCCCCTCAGTGGGACGCCTCTTCAGTGGGGTGCCCCCACCCCCAGCCCTCCCCCAGTGGGACACATGTGTCTTTCACAGCTTCTGAAGGAGGAAACATCTCGGCTGCCTGAACAGCTGCTGGTCCTGATCTCATCACACTTGCAGCTTTCTGGACACACACAAAAAGTACCGTTACTCACTGTCAGTGCTGTGTGGTTGTCACCCGGCCACTACAACACAGCCACTCCCTGGAAATACTTCATCACATCCTGAGTAATTCCTCTAAGTAAGACCTGGGCTGAGACCACGAGTGTAAGTTGCTCTCCGAAAACTTGGTTAACTTGACAGTTGCCGTGGTGTTAGCATTGTTTACCCTCAACCTGGAAATCCCACTTGGTGAATTTCTTTATCGGTCACCACCACGTAATCCTACAAACTAAGACACATCCTGTTCATTAAGACTTCATTTAACACTTCTGGGTTGTTGTACTCACCCTCAAAGGTTGGAAAAACAACCTTACAGTCCAGGAAAGGTACTAACGCACGGTTCAATCAACACCAAGGAATCGGCACTTTTCAACTCACCACGCTGGGCCCAAGAAGCCTCCTGATTGACAACCAGGTACAGCTGTGCCTCCTGATCGACAACCAGGGACAGGTGTGTTCACTGATTGACAACCAGGGACAAGGGTGATTGCTGATTTAAAAACTAGAGACAGGTATGTCTCCTGATTGACA
>NC_084571.2:15337500-15605000 GCF_033978685.3 Nerophis lumbriciformis | reverse complement strand
GCGACATGTTTGCTCACGACTGGACCTCCCATGTTCTTCACGCACGTCTCAGGTGGGACACAACTTTGGCTTTTTCCACACCTGTGCGCCCGTGCACAGGTGTGCTGATTTCTCACACACTAGAATGTACGCGTGAAGGCCAAACTGAAACTCTCCCCTGAGCATGCTAACACGCTAACAGTCAGCATGCACCAAACAACAGAACATATGACTGAGTATGTATCCTGTAAAATAAGTTAGCATGCTAATGTTAAAATGCTAGCTTGATCATGCTAAACATTATCATGTGAAATGTCAGAACTAACTTTTGCATCCTATCAGTAATGACCAATCAAGTATGAACATACGTGGCTCAGAACTGTATCCTGTAAAGATCTGCTTGTCATATTATTGTTTGTCACATTGTTGTTTGTCACATTAGTGTTTGTCACATTGTTGTTTGTCATATTGTTGTTTGCTACATCTTTGTCTGTCATATTGTTGTTGGTCACATTGTTGTTTGTCGTATTGTTGTTTGTTACATCTTTGTCCGTCATATTGTTGTTTGTCATATTGTTGTGTGTCACATTGTTGTTTGTCACATTGTTGATTGTCATATTGCTGTTTGTCATATTGGTGCTTGTCAGTGTTGTTTGTCACATTTGTGTTTGTCACATTGTTGTTTGTCATATTGCTGTTTAACATATTGTTGTTTGTCAAATTGCTGTTTGTCATATTGTTTTTGTCACTTTGTTGTTCATCATATTATTGGTTGTCATATTGTTGCTTCTCATATTGTTGCGTATCACGTTGATGTTTGTCACATTGTTGTTTGTCATATTGTTGTTTGTTACATCTTTGTCTGTCATATTGTTGTTGGTCACATTGTTGTTTGTCGTATTGTTGTTTGTTACATCTTTGTCCGTCATATTGTTGTTTGTCATATTGTTGTGTGTCACATTGTTGTTTGTCACATTGTTGATTGTCATATTGCTGTTTGTCATATTGTTGCTTGTCAGTGTTGTTTGTCACATTTGTGTTTGTCACATTGTTGTTTGTCATATTGCTGTTTAACATATTGTTGTTTGTCAAATTGCTGTTTGTCATATTGTTTTTGTCACTTTGTTTGTCATATTGCTGTTTAACATATTGTTGTTTGTCAAATTGCTGTTTGTCATATTGTTTTTGTCACTTTGTTGTTCATCATATTATTGGTTGTCATATTGTTGCTTCTCATATTGTTGCGTATCACGTTGATGTTTGTCACATTGTTGTTTTTCAAATTGTTCTTTGTCACATTGTTGTTTGTCACATTGTTGTTTGTCACATTGCTGTTTGTCATATTGTTGTTTGTCACATTGTTGTTTGTCATATTGTTGTTTGTTACATCTTTGTTTGTCATATTGTTGTTTGTCACATTGTTGTTTGTCACATTGTTAATTTTCATATTGTTGTTTGTCAGTGTTGTCTGTCACATTGTTTTTGTCATATTGTTGTTTGTCACATTGTTTTTGTCATATTGTTGTTTGTCACATTGTTGTTTGTCATATTGCTGTTTAACATATTGTTGTTTGTCACATTGTTGTTTGTCATATTGCTGTTTAACATATTAATGTTTGTCACATTGTTGTTTGTCATATTGCTGTTTAAAATATTGTTGTTTGTCACATTGTTGTTTGTTATATTGCTGTTTAACATATTGTTGTTTGTCACATTGTTGTTTGTCATATTGTTGTTTGTCGTATTGTTTTTGTCACATTGTTGTTCATCATATTGTTGTTTGTCATATTGTTGTTTGTTGTATTGTTTTTGTCACATTGTTGTTCATCATATTGTTGTTTGTCATGTTGTTGTTTGTCACATTGTTGTTCATCATATTGTTGTTTGTCATATTGTTTTTTCTCACATTGATGCTTGTCACATTGTTGTTTGTCACATTGTTGTTTTTCAAAGTGTTGTTTTTCACATTGTTGTTTGTCACATTGCTATTTGTCACATTGTTTTTGTCACATTAGTGTTTGTCACAGTGTTGTCTTTCAAATTGTTGTTTGTTGTATCTTTGTTTGTCATATTGTTGTTTGTCACATATGTGTTTGTCACATTAGTGTTTGTCATATTATTGTTTGTCACAATAGTGTTTGTCATATTATTGTTTGTCACATTTTTGTTTGTCATATTGCTATTCAACATATTTTTGTTTGTCACATTGTTGTTTGTCACATTGCTGCTTGTCATTTAGTTTTTTGTCACTCTGTTTTTGTCGCATTGTTGTTTGTCATATAGTTGTTTGTCAAATTGTTGTTTGTTACATTGTTGTTTGTCACATTGTTGTTTGTTACATTGTTATTTATCATGTTGTTGTTTGACACATTGTAGTTTGTTACATCTTGATTTGTCACATTGTTGTTTGTCAAAATGTTGTCCATCACATTGTTGTTTGTCATATTGTTGTTCATCACATTGTTGTTGTTTGTTAAATCTTTGTTTGTCACATTGTTGATTTTCATATTGCTGTTTGTCACATTTATTTTTTGTCATATTGTTGTTTCATCACATTGTTTTTGTCACATCGTTGTTAGTCATATTGATGTTTTGTCACATTTGTTTTTGTCATATTGTTGTTTATCATGTTGTCGATTGTCATATAGTGGATTATCATATTGTTGTTTCTCCAATTGGTGATTGTAACATTGTTGTTTGTCATTATGTTATTTGTCACAGTGTTGTTTGTCACATTGTTGTTTGTCATATTGTTGTTTGTCACATTGTTGTTTGTTACATTTTTATTTGTCATGTTGTTGTTTGTCACACTGTAGTTTGTTACATCTTTGTTTGTCACATTGTTGTTTGTCACAATGTTGTCCATCACATTGTTGTTTGTCATATTGTTGTTCATCACATTGTAATTGTTTGCTAAATCATTGCTTGTCACATCATTGTTAGTCATATTGATGTTTTGTCACATTTGTTTTTGTCATATTGTTGTTTATCATATTGCCGTTTGTCATATAGTTGATTATCATATTGTTGTTTGTCACATTGGTGATTGTAACATAGTTGTTTGTCATTATGTTATTTGTCACAGTGTTGTTTGTCATATTGTTGTTTGTCATATTGTTGTTTGTAGCATTGTTGTTTGTTACATTGCTATTTTCCATGTTGTTGTTTGTCACATTGTAGTTTTTTACATCTTTGTTTGTCACATTGTTGTTTGTCACAATGTTATCTATCACATTGTTGTTTGTCATATTGTTGTTCATCACATTGTTGTTGTTTGTTAAATCTTTGTTTGTCACATCGTTGTTAGTCATATTGATGTTTTGTCACATTTGTTTTTGTCATATTGTTGTTTATCATATTGTCGTTTGTCATATTGTTGATTATCATATTGTTGTTGGTCACATTGGTGATTGTAACATTGTTGTTGGTCAATATGTTATTTGTCACAGTGTTGTTTGTCACATTGTTGTTTGTCATATTGTTGTTTGTCACATTGTTGTTTGTTATATTGTTATTTGTCATGTTGTTGTTTGTCACATTGTAGCTTGTTACATATTTGTTTGTCACATTGTTTGTCACACTGTTGTCTATCACATTGTCTTTTGTCATATTGTTGTTCATCACATTGTTGTTGTTTGTCAAATCTTTGTTTGTCACATCGTTGTTAGCCATATTGATGTTTTGTCACATTTGTTTTTGTCATATTGTTGTTTATCATATTGTCATTTTCATATTGTTGTTTGTCACATTGGTGATTGTAACATTGTTGTTTGGCATTATGTTATTTGTCACAGTGTTGTTTTTCATGTTGTTGTTTTTCATAGTGTTCTTTGTCACATTGTTGTTTGTCACATTGTTGTTTGTCACATTAGTGTTTGTCACAGTGTTGTTTTTCATTTTGTTGATTGTTACATCTTTGTGATATTGTTGTCTGTCACATTGTTGTTTTTCATATTGTTTGTCACATTGTCATGTGTCTTATTGTTGTTTGTCACATTAGTGCTTGTCACATTGTTGTTTTTCATTTTGTTATTTAAATGATAAATGATAAATGGGTTGTACTTGTATAGCGCTTTTCTACCTTCAAGGTACGCAAAGCGCTTTGACACTACTTCCACATTTACCCATTCACACACACATTCACACACTGATGGAGGGAGCTGCCATGCAAGGCGCTAACCAGCACCCATCAGGAGCAAGGGTGAAGTGTCTTGCTCAGGACACAACGGACATGACGAGGTTGGTACTAGGTGGGGATTGAACCAGGGACCCTCGGGTCATTTGCTATATCTTTGTATGTCACATCTTTGTTTGTCATATTGTTGTTTGTTACATCTTTGTTTGTCATTATGTTGTTTGTCATTATGTTGTTTGTCATATTGTTGTTTAACATATTGTTGTTTGTCATATTGTTGTTTGTCACATTCTTGTTTGTCATTTTGTTCTTTTACACATTGTTGTTTGTCAAACAGTTATTTGTCACATTGTTGTTTGTCATATGGTTGTTTGTCACATTGTTGTTTCTCATATTGTTGTTTGTCACATTAGTGTGTGTCACTTTGTTGTTTGTCATATTGTCATTTACCATATTGTTGTTTGTCATATTGTTGTTTGTCACATTTGTGTTTGTCATTTTGTTCTTTTTCACATTTTTGTTTGTCAAACTGTTATTTGTCACATTAGTGTTTGTCACATTGTTTTTTGTCATATTGTTGTTTGTCACATTAGTGTTTGTCACATTGTTGTTTGTCACATTGGTTTTTGTCATATTGTTGTTTGTCACATTGTTGTTTGTCATATTTATCTTTTGTCACATTGTTGTTTGTCATATTGATCTTTTGTCACATTTGTTTTTTGTCATATTGTTGTTCATCACATTGTCATTTGCAGTGACGTGCAGTCACTAGAGGCAGGTGAGGCGGGGCCTCACCTGCCATCATGGAAAGAAAAAAAATGGAAAAAGAAAAAAATTAATTAAATTGTTATATGTATCCAGTGATTATACTATAAAGTTATTTTCCATTTAACTTCACCAGTTTTAGATTATTTTTATTCAAAATCGCTGAATTTTCACATTTGCCATTCAAATACTGAGAAAAGACGGTGCGGTGAACAGCAGCCAGTTGAGGCACGTCACTCAGTGCCTCAACATGGATTCCGGACTCGGCTAACTGCTGGCCTGCTGTGCAGTGAGACTGTATTGCTATATGAATTATATTATACATTTCCATAGTTTAGTTTGCTGAAGTATATAATGTACGGTGTATTTTGTCAACAACTGTATGTGTGTAACGTATTTCTTGTGCTGAGCGATCATAAAACGGCTGCAAAAGACGCACTGGCTGAGGCTCCAGTAGCCTCAGCCAGAATTGTTATATCAACTAAAGCCCACACTTAAACTTTCCACGTGCAAGATTGAATCTATTTAAAAAAGTTATTTCATAAGAAGCCAAAAAGTGCAAAAACAATAATGTTCGTGTTGGAGGAGTTGTGAATGACTGCAGGGCCACAACATTAGGTACACCTGCAGACTGCAGGTGTATCTAATTCACAACTCCTCCAACACGAACATTATTGTTTTTGCACTTTTTGGCTTCTTATTAAATAACTTTTGTAACCTATTTGCATGGGCTTTCCTCTTTGTGATGTTAAGTTCCTGTTATGCGCTGTTATACAGTATATGCCTCGAGCTCTTATTTTGAAGGCGCTAAGAGCGGAAGTGATGACATGGGGTGGAGCGGAAGTTTTTGAAAGAAGGTAAATAAAGTGGTCCTCGTGTAAACTGGAGCCTCCGTGTTTGTTATTTTGTAGTTTCATACAGTATAGGCGACATTTATAAACTCTCGGTTACACTTTTTTAAATAGATTAAATCTTGCACGTGGAAAGTTTAAGTGAGGGCTTTAGTTGCGGCGCATGGACTTAATTTGTAAGTAAAGGTAAGACCATAATAACGTTTTTTTTATTAAATGTGCTTTTTTGTGTGCTACAGTTTGTATGTGTAAAGTTAAAGTTAAGTTAAAGTACCAATGATTGTCACACACACACTAGGTGTAATGAAATTTGTCGTCTGTATTTGACCGATCCCCTTGTTCACCCCCTGGAAGGTGAGGGGAGCAGTGGGCAGCAGCGGCGCCGCGCCCGGGAATCATTTTTGGTGATTTAACCCCCAATTCCAACCCTTGATGCTGAGTGCCAAGCAGGGAAGAATGCTGGTATGAGCTTTTAAACATAACCCGTTAACTGCTGCCAATCAAATGGTGAATAAGATACTCTTTAGGGTTCATATGTTTGTAAATCTGACTGTGATGAAGTCAGTGCCTCACCAGCCATGAACCTCACCGCACGTCACTGGTCATTTGTCATATTGTTTATTATCATATTGTTGTTTGTCGTATTGTTGATTGTCATATTGATGTTAGTCACATTGTTGTTTGTTACATCGTTGTTTGTCCCATTGTTGTTTGACAGTTTGTTCTTTGTCGTATTGTTGTTTGTCACATTGTTGTCATATTGTTTTTCATATGCTATCATTAACATATATTATTGTACTATTGTTGTTGTTTGTCATATTGTTCTTGGTTGTATTGTTGTTTGTTATATTGATGTTTGTTATATTGTTGTTTGTCACATTGTTGTTTGCCACATTGTTGTTTGTCAAATTGTTGTTTGTCATATTGCTGTTTAACATATTGTTGTTTGTCACATTGTTGTTTGTCATATTGCTGTTTAACATATTGTTTTTGTCAAATTGTTGTTTGTCATATTGTTGTTTGTCACATTGGTGTTTGTCATATTGCTGTTTAACATATTGTTGTTTGTCACATTGTTTTTGTCAAATTGTTGTTTTTCATATTGTTGTTTGTTATATTATTTGTCAGTATTTATGTGTATTTGTGACAGTAGTGTTTATTTGTATTCGAGACAGTAGTATTAGTGTGTATTTGTGACAGTAGTATTGATGTGTATAAGTGACAGTAGTATTTGTGTGTATTTGTGATAGTAGTATTTAGGTGTATTTGTGACAGAAGTATTTGTATTTGTGACAGTAGTATTTATGTGTATATGTGACAGTAGTATTTGTGTGTATTTGTGAAAATAGTATTGATGTGTATTTGTGATAGTAGTATTTATGTGTATATGTGACAGTAGTATGTATGTGTATATGTGACAGTAGTATGTATGTGTATATGTGACAGTAGTAATTATGTGTATTTGTGACAGTAGTAATTATGTGTACTTGTGACAGTAGTATCCATGTGTATTTGTGACAGTAGTGTTTGTCTGTACTTGTGACAGTGGTATTATGTGTATGTGTGACAGTAGTATGTATGTGTATTTGTGACAGTAAAATGTATGTGTATTGTGACAGTAATATGTATGTGTATTTGTGACTAGTATTATGTGTATTTGTGACAGTAGTCTTTATGTGTATTTGTGACAGTAGTATCAATGTGTATTTGTGACAGTAGTGTTGGTCTGTACTTGTGACAGTAGTATTATGTGTATGTGTGACAGTAGTATGTATGTGTATTTGTGACAGTAGTATTTATGTGTATTTGTGACAGTAGTCTTTATGTGTATTTGTGACAGTAGTATCCATGTGTATTTGTGACAGTACTAATTATGTGTATTTGTGACAGTAGTAATTATGTGTATGTGTGACAGTAGTATTATGTATATTTGTGACAGTAGTATTATGTGTATTAGTGACAGTAGTATTATGTGTATTTGTGACAGTAGTATTTATTTATTTTTTTGACAGTATTATTTATGTTTTTTGTGACAGTAGTATTTATGTGTATTTGTGACAGTAGTATTAATGTGTTTTTTGTGACAGTAGTAATTATGTGTACTTGTGACAGTAGTATTTATGTGTATTTGAGATTATAGTATTTATGTGTACTTGTGACAGTAGTATTTATGTGTATTTAAAATTATACTATTCATGTGTATTAGTGACAGTAGTATTATGTGTATTTGTGACAGTAGTAATTATGTGTATATGTGACAGTAGTATTTATGTGTATTTGTGACAGTAGTATTTATGTGTATTTGTGACAGTAGTATTTATGCGCATTTGTGATTGTAGTAATTGTTTGTATTTGTGATAGTAGTATTTGTGTATTTGTGACAGTAGCATTTATGTGTATTTGTGACAGTAGTATTTATGTGTATATGTGACAGTAGTATTTATGTGTATTTGTGACAGTAGCATTTATGTGCATTTGTGATTGTAGTAATTGTCTGTATCTGTGGTAGTAGTATTTGTGTATTTGTGACAGTAGTATAATGTGTATTTGTGACAGTAGAAATTATGTGTATTTATGACAGTAGTATTTATGTGTACTTGTGACAGTAGTATTTATGTGCAGTTGTGATTGTAGTAATTGTCTGTATTTGTGATAGTAGTATTTGTGTATTTGTGACAGTAGTATTTATGGGTACTTGTGACAGTAGTATTTATGTGCATTTGTGATTGTAGTAATTGTCTGTATTTGTGATAGTAGTATTTGTGTATTTGTGACAGTAGTATTTATGGGTATTTGTGACAGTAGTATAATGTGTTTTTGTGACAGTAGTAATTATGTGTATTTATGACAGTAGTATTTATGTGTATTTATGACAGTAGTATGTATGTGTATTTGTGACAGTAGTATGTATGTGTATTTATGACAGTAGTATATATATGTATATGTGACAGTAGTATTAATGTGTATATGTGACAGTAGTATGTATGTGTATTTGGAATGGCCGTGCGCGACCCGAGGGTCCCTGGTTCAATCCCCACCTAGTACCAACCTCGTCATGTCTGTTGTGTCCTGAGCAAGACACTTCACCCTTGCTCCTGATGGGTGCTGGTTAGCGCCTTGCATGGCAGCTCCCTCCATCAGTGTGTGAATGTGTGTGTGAATGGGTAAATGTGGAAGTAGTGTCAAAGCGCTTTGAGTACCTTGAAGGTAGAAAAGCGCTATACAAGTACAACCCATTTATTTATTATTTATTTATTTATGACAGTAGTATTTATATTTCATTATCACTTTGACAAACAAAAAACTGCACTGCTTAAAAAAAAGGTCTTAAACATCCTTCCCCGTGTAAAGACTGACCCCTGGTGTCCACTTTCTGCATCACACTCATATTTCAATGGCTGACCTCCTCGTCACCTTTGTCAGAGGTCAGCAGGAGTTGAAAGGTGACAAAGGTCATTGTCTGCTCTTTGGACACACACTTGTCACTTCCTATGTGTGTGTGTGCGTGCGTGTGTGTGTGTGTGTGTGTGTGTGTGTGTGTGTGTGTGTGTGTGTGTGTGTGTGTGTGTGTGTGTGTGTGTGTGTGTGTGTGTGTGTGTGTGTGTGTGTGTACTTTTGATGTTATTATTCATGTGTTAATACTACATATTACTACATACATGTTATATTATGATGTTATTATTCATGTGTTAATACTACATACAGGTAACATTATTGTTATTATTCATGTGTTAATACTACATATTACTACATACAGGTAATATTATTGTTATTATTCATGTGTTAATACTGCATATTACTACATACGTGTTATATTTTGATGTTATTATTCATGTGTTAATACTATATATTACTACATACATGTTATATTATGATGTTATTATTCATGTATTAATACTACATATTACTACATAAATGTTATATTATGATGTTATTATTAATGTGTTAATACTATATATGACTACATACATGTTATATTATGATTTTATTATTTATGTGTTAATACTACATATTACTAAATACATGTTATATTATTGTTATTCATCATGTGTTAATACTACATACATGTAATATTATTGTTATTATTCATGTGTTAATACTGCATAATACTACATACATGTTATACTTTGATGTTATAATTCATGTGTTAATACTACATATTACTACATACATGTAATATTATTGTTATTATTAATGTGTTAATACCACATATTACTATATATATGTAATATTATGATGTTATTATTCATGTGTTAATACTACATATTACTACATACATGTAATATTATTGTTGCTATTCATGTGTTAATACTACATATTACTACATACATGTTATATTATTGTTATTATCCATGTGTTAATACTACATACATGTAATATTATTGTTATTATTCATGTGTTAATACTGCATATTACTACATACATGTTATATTTTGATGTTATTATTCATGTGTTAATACTACATATTACTACATACATGTAATATTATTGTTTTTATTCAACTGTTAATTCTACATATTACGGTACTACATACATGTTATATTATGATGTTATTATTCATGTGTTAATACTACATACATGTAATAATATTGTTATTATTCATGTGTTAATACTGCATATTACTACATACTTGTTATATTTTGATGTTATTATTCATGTGTTAATACTACATAATACTACATACATGTAATATTATTGTTATTATTCATGTGTTGATACTACATATTACTACATACATGTTATATTATTGTTATTATTCATGTGTTAATACTACATACATGTAGTATTATTGTTATTATTCATGTGTTAATACTGCATATTACTACATACATTTTATATTTTGATGTTATTATTCATGTGATAATACTACATATTACTACATACATGTAAAATTATTGTTATTATTCATGTGTTAATACTACATATTACTACATACATCTAATATTATGATGTTATTATTCATGTGTTAATACTACATATTACAACATACATGTAATATTATTGTTATTATTCACGTGTTAATACTACATATTACTACATACATGTTATATTATGATGTTATTATTAATGTGTTAATACTACATATTACTGCATACATCTAATATTATGATGTTACTATTCATGTGTTAATACTTTATATTACTACATACATGTTATATTATGATGTTAATATTAATGTGTTAATACGACATATTTCTCCATACATGTTATATTAGGATGTTATTATTCATGTGTTAATACTACATATTATTCCATACATAATATATTATGATGTTCGTATTCATGTGTTAATACTACATATTACTACATACATTTTATATTATGATGTTATTGTTCATGTGTTAATACTACATAATACTACATACATCTGATATTATGATGTTATTATTCATGTGTTAATACTACATATTACTACATACATTTTATATTATGATGTTATTGTTCATGTGTTAATACTACATAATACTACATACATCTGATATTATGATGTTATTATTCATGTGTTAATACTACATATTACTACATACATTTTATATTATGATGTTATTATTCATGTGTTAATACGACATAATACTACATACATCTGGTGTTATGATGTTATTATTCATGTGTTAATACTACATATTACTACATACATAATATATTATGTTATTATTCATGTGTTAATACTACATATGACTACATACATGTTATGTTATGATGTTATTATTCATGAATTAACACTACATATTACTACATGCATGTTATATTATGATGTTATTATTCATGTGTTAATACTACATATGACTACATACATGTTATATTATGATGTTATTATTCATGTGTTAATACTACATATTACTACATACATGTCATATTATTATGTTATTATTCATGCGTTAGTACTATGTATTACTGCATACATGTTATATTATGATGTTATTATTCATGTGTTAATACTACATATTACTACATACATCTAATATTATGATGTTATATTAACATAAATGTTACTGTTATGTTATTATTAACACTGTTGTTGATTTGATATTTTAATACATATGTTATTGTCAGGACAGCACGGTGGAACAGGGGTTAGTGCATGTGCCTCACAATACGAAAGTCCTGAGTAGTCCTGAGTTCAATCCCGGGCTCGGGATCTTTCTGTGTGGAGTTTGCATGTTTTTTCCGTGACTGCGTGGGTTCCCTCCGGGTACTCCGGCTTCCTCCCATCTCCAAAGACATGCACCTGGGGATTGGTTGATTGGCAATACTAAATTGGCCCTAGTGTGTGAATCTGAGTGTGAATGTTGTCCGTCTATCTGTGTTGGCCCTGTGATGAAGTGGCGACTTGTACAGGGTGTACCCCGCCTTCCGCTCGAATGCAGCTGAGAAAGGCTCCAGCAACCCCGCGACCCCAAAAGGGACAAGTGGTAGAAATTGGATGGATGTTATTGTCAAAAAATATGTTTTCATGATATTATTAATATGCGTCATTGTATTATTTCTACATATATGATATCTTGATGTTATTGTAAATACATATGTCATGATGCTGTTATTAATATACATTACTGTACTATTTTAACACATTTGTGTTATTGTGACTTATTTTTACACATTAGTTAATATTTTGTTAACAATATTTTATTTTAACACAAATGTTTTCATATCCATATTAATACAGTTATTATTAGTATGTTATTTTTAACACTAATGTTATCATATTCACAATAATACGGTTATTATTATTTTATTTTTAACACAAATATTATCATATTCATATTAATACAGTTATGTTATTTTTAACACAAATGTTATCATATTCATATTAATACAGTTATGTCATTTTTAACACAAATAGTATCATATTCATATTAATACAGTTGTTATTATGTTATTTTTAACACAAATGTAATCATATACATAATAATATAGTTATTTACTTGTTATTTTTAACACAAATGTTATCATATTTATATTAATTCAGTTATTATTATGTTATTTTCAGCACAAATGTTATCATATACATATTAATACAGTTGTTGTTATTTTGTTAATTTTAACACAAATGTTATCATATTCATTGTAATACAGTTATGATGTTATTTTTAACACACATGTTATCATATTTATATTAATATAGTTAATATTATGTTTTTTTCACACAAATGTTATTATATTCATATTAATACAGTTATTATTATCATGTTATTTTTAACACAAATGTTATCATATTTATATTAATACAGTTATTATCATTATGTTATTTTAACACAAATGTTTTTAAATTCATGTTAATACAGTTGTTATTATTTTATTTTTAACACAAATGTTATCATTTTCATATTAATGCAGTTATTATTATTATGTTATTTTAACACAAACGTTATCATATTCATATTAATGCAGTTATTATTATTATGTTATTTTAACACAAATGTTATCATATTCATATTAATGCAGTTATTATTATTAAGTTATTTTAACACAAATGTTATCATATTCATATTAATACAGTTCTTATTATGTTATTCTTAACACAAATGTTATCATACTCATATTAATACAGTTGTTATAATGTTATTTTTAACACAAATGTTATCATATTCCTATTAATATAGTTGTTGATATTATGTCATTTTGTAACACATATTTTATTATTGTTATTATCAACACATGTGTTTATGTTATTTTAACACAGATGTTATATTCATATTAATACAGTTATTATTATATTATTATCAACACATGTTCTTTGTAATACAAATGTCATCATGTTATTATTATTACAGTTGTTAGTATATTATTTTTAACACATATGTAATATAATTTTGTTGTTTTTAACACCTATGTAATTATTTTAAAGTGTACACACATCATAATGTTATTTTTAACACGTACTGTATCTTACTTGTAAATGATTGATTACACCAAAAATATATGTATTATTATTATTATTATCATTATTATTATTATTATTATAATTATGTCCCACTTTAGTACATTTCCACAGTTCTTAGCTATCTTAACATTTAAATAAATAATCATATTTTAGACACAACTTCTCACCTCACACCACCATCCATCCATTTTCTACCGCTTGTCCCTTTTGGGGTCGCGGAGGGTGCTGGAGCCTATCTCAGCTGCATTCGGGCGGAAGGCCTCCCGGACAAGTCGCCACCTCATCGTAGGGCCAACACAGCTAGACAGACAACATTCACACTCACATTCACACACTAGGGCCAATTTAGTGTTGCCAATCAACCTATCCCCAGGTGCATGTTTTGGGAGGTGGGAGGAAGCTGTAGTACCCGGCGGGAACCCACGCAGTCACGGGGAGAACATGCAAACACCGCACAGAAAGATCCCGAGCCCGGGATTGCACGTTATATTTAAAACATTTCGGTATGAAATGTAATTTTAAAGTTATTTAAAATAAATAATTATATTTTGGGCACAACGTCTCACCTTTTCACCATTTTAATTCTTTAGTGGAATTATTGCATGAAATATGATATTTGGACATAATCAACGTGACCATTCATGACCTGGTCCTGGGTTCAAGATCGGGTCACAAGTTGAGCTGGAGGTCATCATCATCATCATCTTCCTCACATCACCTCTGCATGACACTGGGTGCTGGTGTTCGCATCAAACAATATATTGAAACATCAAACATTATAGTGACACATCAAACATTATGTTGAAACATCAAACATTATATTGAAACATCAAACATCAATCATATTGTGTTATTAAAAAAATGTGTGCAAAAAAAGAAAATTGTCTAGTTTATTTTCAACAATATGATTATTTAGTCAAGGTTATTTTCAATAAGAAGATTTTTGTAATTATTTAATATAGTTTTGTTTTCTAAACTGGCTAAAAGCCAACAAGGATATTTATTGGCGTTCTATGCATCCATATAATATTTACAAACATAACTGTTAATGGACAATTCAAAAAACATATTACTATCTTTATTCAATATGTATGTATTTGTTTATAATAAATAAGGTTAAATACTTTATTAAAAAAAAGTACAAATAAAAACAGTCCGTAGATTTTACACTTTAAAAAATGGCAGCTGAGTGGGCAGAATTTGCCAAAAAAAATAAGAATGACTTCGAAGCGATTCTGGACCACCATCCGCCGCCTAAGGGGGGGAAGCAGTGCACTGTCAACACCATGTATGGTGGGGATGGTGTGCTGCTGACCTCTACTGCGGCTTCGAATACTTCGAATACCTCCTCAATCCCACCAACACGTCTTCCTATGAGGAAGCAGTGCCTGTGGAATCTGTGGTGGGCTCTCCTATTTCTGGGGCTGAGGTTGCTGAGGTAGTTAAAAAACTCCTCGGTGGCAAGGCCCCGGGGGTGGATGAGATCCGCCCGGAGTTCCTTAAGGCTCTGGATGCTGTGGGGCTGTCTTGGTTGACAAGACTCTGCAACATCGCATGGACATCGGGGGCGGTACCTCTGAATTGGCAGACCGGGGTGGTGGTTCCTCTCTTTAAGAAGGGGAACCGGAGGGTGTGTTCCAACTATCGTGGGATCACACTCCTCAGCCTTCCCGGTAAGGTCTATTCAGGTGTACTGGAGAGGAGGCTACGCCAGATAGTCGAACCTCGGATCCAGGAGGAACAGTGTGGTTTCCGTCCTGGTCGTGGAACGGTAGACCAGCTCTATACTCTCGGCAGGGTCCTTGAGGGTGCATGGGAGTTTGCCCAACCAGTCTACATGTGCTTTGTGGACTTGGAGAAGGCATTCCACCGTTTCCCCCTGGAAGTCCTGTGGGGAGTGCTCAGAGAGTATGGGGTAACGGACTGTCTGATTGTGGCGGTCCGCTCCCCGTATGATCAGTGTCAGAGCTTGGTCCGCATTGCCGGCAGTAAGTCGGACCCGTTTCCAGTGAGGGTTGGACTCCGCCAAGGCTGCCCTTTGTCACCGATTCTGTTCATAACTTTTATGGACAGAATTTCTAGGCACAGTCAAGGCGTTGAGGGTATCCGGTTTGGTGGCTGCAGGACTAGGTCTCTGCTTTTTGCTGATGATGTGGTCCTGATGGCTTCAACTGGCCAGGATCTTCAGCTCTCACTGGATCGGTTCGCAACTGAGTGTGAAGCGACTGGGATGAGAATCAGCACCTCCAAGTCCGAGTGCATGGTTCTCGCCCGGGAAAGGGTCGAGTGCCATCTCCAGGTTGGGGAAGAGATCTTGTGGAGTTCAAGTACCTAGGAGTCTTGTTCACGAGTGAGGGAAGAGTGGATCGTGAGATCGACAGGCGGATCGGTGCGGCGTCTTCAGTAATGCGGACGCTGTATCAATCCGTTGTGGTGAAGAAGGAGCTGAGCCGGAAGGGAAAACTCTCAATTTACCGGTCGATCTACGTTCCTATCCTCACCTATGGTCATGAGCTTTGGGTTATGACAGAAAGGACAAGATCACGGGTACAAGCGGCCGAAATGAGTTTCCTCCGCCGGGTGGCGGGTCTCTCCCTTAGAGATAGGGTGAGAAGCTCTGTCATCCGGGAGGATCTCAGAGTAAAGCCGCTGCTTCTCCACATTGAGAGGAGCCAGATGAGGTGGTTCGGGCATCTGCTCAGGATGCCACCCGAACGCCTCCCTAGGGAGGTATTTAGGGCACGTCCGACCGGCAGGAGGCCACGGGGAAGACCCAGGACACGTTGGGAAGACTGTGTCTCCCGGCTGGCCTGGGAACGCCTCAGGATCCCCCGGGAGGAGCTGGACCAAGTGGCTGGGGAGAGGGAAGTCTGGGCTTCCCTGCTTAGGCTGCTGCCCCCGCGACCCGACCTCAGATAAGCGGAAGAAAATGGATGGATGGATGGAAATAAAAACTTTACACTTTTTATATTTGGATTTATTAATAATAAATAAAAACATCTTCTACTGTCGCAGGAGAACTCTAACACCCAGTTGTTGTTTTTGTTTGTAACATCTCCTAAATTTTTATTGTTTATTCTACTGACTTTTTATTGATTATTCTACTGACTTTTATTGATTATTCTACTGATTTTTTATTGTTTATTCTACTGACTTTTTATTTTTCATTCTACTGACTTGTTATTGTTTATTCTACTGAGATTTTATTATTTATTCTACTGATTTTTTTATTGATTATTTTATTGATGTTTTATTGATTATTCTACAGATTTTTTTATTGATAATTCTACAAATTTTTTATTGTTTATTCTACTGACCTTTTCTTTTTCATTCTACTGACTTTTTATTGTTTATTCTACTGATATTTAATGATTTGTTCTACTAACGTTTTATTGATTATTCTACTGACTTTTTTTTGGTTATTCTACTGACTTTTTATTGATCATTTTACAGACTTTTATTGATTATCTACTGACTTTTCATTGATTATTCTACTGACTTTTATCGTTTATTCTACTGATTTTTTATTGATCATTTACAGACTTTTATTGATTATCTACTGACTTTTCATTGATTATTCTACTGAATTTTTATCGTTTAATCAACTGACTTTTTATTGTTTATCCTACTGACTTTTTATCATTTATTCTACTGACTTTTTATTGTTTATTCTACTGACTTTTGTTGATTATTCTACTGACTTTTTATCGTTTATTCTACTGACTTTTTATCATTTATCCTACTGACTTTTTATTGATTATTCTACTGAGTTTTTATTGTTTATTCTACTAACTTTTTCCTGGTTATTCTACTGAGTTTTTATTGTTTACTCTACCGGCTTTTTGTTGATTATTCTAATGATTTTTTTGTTGATTATTCTACTGACTTTTTATCGTTTATTCTACTGACTTTTTATTGATTATTGTACTGACTTTTATTGATTATTCTACTGACTGTTTATTGTTTATTCTACTAACTTTTTATTGTTATTCTACTGATTTTTATTTATTATATTACTGACTTTTATTGATTATTCTACTGACTTTTTATCATTAATTCTACTGACTTTTTATCATTTATCCTACTGACTTTTTTGGATTATTCTACTGACTTTTTATTGTTTATTCTACTGACTCTTTATTGTTTATTCTATTGAGTTTTCATTGCTTATTCTATTGACTTTTTATTGATTATTGTAATGATTTTTTGTTGATTATTCTACTGACTTTTTATTGTTTATCTTACTGACTTTTATTGATTATTCTACTGACGTTTATTCGTTTATTCCACTGACTTTTTATTGATTATTCGACTGACATTTTACTGTTTATTTTACTGACGTTCATTAGTTTATTCTAGTGACATTTTATTGATTATTCGACTGACATTTTACAGTTTATTCTAGTGACTTTTTACCGTTTCTTCTACTGACTTTTTATCGATTATTCTACCAACTTGATGTTGTTTCATTTCTACCGACCTGTTATTGATTATTAATGTTCGATTAGCATAGTGTTGCTATCGCGAGCAGCTAGCATGCGGCGACAGCGCCACATGCTAGCTAGACACGTTTCTCTCCATATTCATACGATCGTTTGTTTCCTGCTGGGAGCGAGGCGGCGGCGAGGGAAAGCGAGGAACAAATGCGAGGCGTCAGGAAGAGGAAGACGGCGAGGAAGAAGAACAAAAGAGGGAATAAAAGAAGGAGACAGCAGAGGAAGGTTAGCTGCAGTTCAGGGGTTCAATTTTTGTTCACGCGCTCCAACCCTCCAGTCTGTTATCAGCTACTTAACACATGGCAATCAATCAGTGTGTGTGTGTGTGTGTGTGTGTGTGTGTGTGTGTGTGTGTGTGTGTGTGTGTGTGTGTGTGTGTGTGTGTGTGTGTGTGTGTGTAAGTACTTTAGCATTGTAGACCTTGGCAGAAATTGGTTTGATGTGTGAGTCTGACTAACATTTTAACCTCGGGAGCCTTCTAGTCGTCTTTCGCTCCTCCATTTTCTCATAATGACCCACGCGTGTGTGTGTGTGTGTGTGTGTGTGTGTGTGTGTGTGTGTGTGTGTGTGTGTGTGTGTGTGTGTGTGTGTGTGTGTGTGTGTGTGTGTGTATACAATAGGAACACCATTAGTTGGCTTTGCTCAGTTACAAATTTGGTGTCACTCGCCCCACTGAAGATGACACACACACGCACACACACACACATATAAACGTACACACACACACAGACGCATGCAGCGATATGGTAATTTGAACTTTGTTTCACCCGACAACGCAGCGTTTGACCTGAGTCTGTGTTCTTCTCTCTCCCATTTGTGTGGCGGCCATTTTGTTCTCCCTTCGTACAAAACGAAACAAACGGCCGATGCGGCGAGAAATCGAACAATGTTCAAAAAGTTGTGTTGTTCCACTTGAACACGTCAGAGTCCATTTGGGAGTGTTGTCATGTGACAGTCATGTGACTATTCCAAAATGGCCGCCTGTCAGGTGTGGTAAGCTAGCTTGGTTAGCATCAGAGTTGATATTTATTTAACGATTGTGTGGCGTTAATGAAGTGTCAAATATGACTATTGGACAGTTTTTATCACACATTGACTCCTTTTCTGCTCATGTGCCAACCAACACACATGTCAGGTGTGTCGTGTCCCGAAATAGCGACACACACGACGCCTCATGTGACAGTATAAATACATGTTTGTTTACCTATTAACTAGTGTGTACTGTTAGTGTGTACACAGTAGAGATGCGCGGTTTGCGGACACAACCGCGGAGTCCGCGGATTATCCGCGGATCGGGCGGATGAAATTAAAAAAACTAAGATTTTATCCGCTCGCGGGTCGGGTCGGGCGGATTAATTTTTATTTTTTTATTTTTTTTTGCGGGTGGCAGTTAAACCAATTCGGAAATATATATACATAGTTAAATGTTGTTACCCACATACGAAAAACGAGCAGGCACCTGCTGCATATGCCACAACAGAAGAAAAAAAAAGAAAAGAGATGGACACTTTTACGGAGCGGAGAAGGGACGCCTCGCCGGGGTCCTGGACCGAGGCCCCTTCCCCCGAGAGGGCCCCACCGGGAGCCGTAGCTGAAGCGATCCGCGAGAAGGGCCCGACGCACGTCCAGGGTCACTACCGCGCCCACCGCACCGACACCCCGCCTCGTCCGCTTTCGCCGCGGCCGGCGTCACGCGCAGCAGGTAAGCAGCTTACCTGCCCGCCACCCCCGTGGCCGGGGGCTCGTAACATGGGTCACTCCGCGCGCTCCGCCCGCGCAGCTTACCTGCTTGCCACCCCTGTTGCCGGGGGCGCGTAACAGGGGTCACTCCGCGCGTAGTGCGCTCATGAAAGGGGTGGGGCTCACCCTGGTTGATATAGAGAGCAGGACGGTGGCCATGGAAGTTGGAACCCGCTAAGGAGTGTGTAACAACCCACCTGCCGAATCAACTAGCCCTGAAAATGGATGGCGCTGGAGCGTGGGCCCATATCTGGCCGTCGCCGGCAGCGAGACGCGCTTGGAGGTGCGCTCAGCGCGGCTCCCATATGATTGCGCACTGGTGTGCGTCTGGGTCGTGACAGCGTGGCACGCGAATGTCTGTGCATTGGATCAGTCTCCTTTCTTTAACAGGCAAAAGCTTTATAACCTCACCATACCTGCCAACTTTTAAATCAGAAAAACCTAGTAGCCAGGGTCCAAGGGCCGCAGGCCCCGGTAGGTCCAGGACAAAGTCCTGGTGGAGGGTTCAGGGCTTCGCCCCCCGACGCAAAATGACTATTAGCATTCAGACAGGTTAAAATGTTGCTAAAACCATCACTTTTCTATCAGTCACAGTGACTTTTCAAAACAAAAATATTACAGCAAAAATCATATGGGTTGATTGACATGTTTATTCTGTAAGCTAACTTCAATAGTTTGAAATTATTTTGACAGTTAATGCCAGTTATCCTGTCAACCTTTCACAAGACTTCAATTTGTTAATTGAAAGTATAAATAGTATAAACACTTTTTACAGTATGTCGTGCTGTGAAATACAGCCGACAGGATTGCGCATGCGGTGCAGGAGAACAAAGGACTTCTTTCATTTAAGGTTTGTGATAAACCATCAAACTCATTCGTTAAAAGGACTCTATAGTAATATAAAGCGAATTTTTCTGGACATTATCATGCAAGAAAAGTTTATTTTTGGGATCGCGATCACCGCGTAATGATTTTTAAAGGTTGCATTACATTATTAACTGTCCCATGTGATCAGCCAGTGCGATTGGAAGTCCATGCTCAATTATTGCCTCCGTAAATAAAACTTCGGCATTTATCACATCCAAAGAATCTGTTTGGGCGACGAAAAACGTTGAAAGTTTTCCACTTGTATCGCTAGCAACGGCATTAGACTTGTGTTTTTTTGTCCCAACGTGGTCTTTTACATCGCTAATTCCTCCGTGTCCGATCGAAAAATCTTGTCTGCACAAGGTGCAATTCGCGTAGTTTTCACCCTTTTTTTAAATTTTTTTATTAATATTAGATATATAACAACGGGCGGATGGTGGGCGGGTGAAGTTCTGATCAAACGTTACATCGGGTGGATGGCGGATGGTTGACGACTTTCTGACGCGGTTGCGGATGAAATAATTGCCTATCCGCGCATCTCTAGTACACAGTATGAAATAGTCTGTACTAATAGTGTGTACAAAGTATGAAATAGTCTGTACTGTTAGCATGTACAAAGTATGAAATAGTGTGTACTACTAGTGTGTACAAAATATGAAATAGTCTGTACTGTTAGTGTGTACAAAGTATAAAATTGTTTGTACACAGTATAAAATAGTGTGTACTATTAGTGTGTACAAAGTATGAAATAGTCTCTACTGTTAGCGTGTACAAAGTATGAAATAGTGTGTACTATTAGTGTGTACAAAGTATGAAATAGTCTGTACTGTTAGTGTGTACACAGTATAAAATTGTGTGTACACAGTTTAAAATAGTGTGTACTATTAGTGTGTACAAAGTATGAAATAGTGTGTACTATTAATGTGTACACAGTATAAAATAGTGTGTACTACTAGTGTGTACAAAGTATCAAATAGTCTGTACTGTTAGCATGTACAAAGCATGAAATAGTGTGTAGTATTAGTGTGTACAAAGTATGAAATAGTCTGTACTGTTAGTGTGTACAAAGTATAAAATGGTGTGTACACAGTATGAAATAGTCTGTACTGTTAGTGTGTACAAAGTATGAAATAGTGTGTATTATTAGTGTGTACAAAGTATCACATAGTGTGTACTATTAGTCTGTCCAAAGTATAAAATAGTCTTTACTGGTAGTGTTTACAAAGTATGAAATAGTGTGTACTATTAGTGTGTACAAAGTATGAAATAGTCTGTACTGTTAGTATGTATAAAGTATGAAATAGTGTGTACTATTATTGTGTACACGGTATGAAATATTGTGCACTATTAATGTGTACACAGAATAAAATAATGTGTACTATTAGTGTGTACAAAGTATGAATTTGTGTGTACTGTTAGTGTGTGCAAAGTATAAAGTTGTGTGTACTATTAGTGTGTACAAAGTAGGAGTGTGGGAAAAAATCGATTCGCATTCGAATCGCGATTCTCACGTTGTGCGATTCATAATCGATTCTCATTTTTTTTAAATATATATATTTTTTTTAAATTTATTTATTTTATTTATTTATTTTATTTTATTTTATTATTATTTTATTATTTTTGTATTAATCAATCCAACAAAACAATACACAGCAATACCATAACATTGCAATCCAATTCCAAAACCAAACCTGACCCAGCAACACTCAGAACTGCAATAAACAGAGCAATTGAGAGGAGACACAAACACGACACAGAACAAACCAAAAATAGTTAAACAAAAATGAATATTATCAACAACAGTATCAATATTAGTTACAATTTCAACATAGCAGTGATTAAAAATCCCTCATTGACATTATCATTAGACATTTATAAATCAATCAATCAATCAATCTTTATTTATATAGCCCTAAATTACAAGTGTCTCAAAGGGCTGCACAAGCCACAACGACATCCTCGGTACAATAGTGTCACAGTGGCTTACGCTTGCATCGCATCTCATAAGCTTGACAACACACTGTGTCCAATATTTTCACAAAGATAAAATAAGTCATATTTTTGGTTCATTTAATAGTTAAAACAAATTTACATTATTGCAATCAGTTGATGAAACATTGTCCTTTACAATTATAAAAGCTTTTTACAAAAATCTACTACTCTACTTGCATGTCAGCAGACTGGGGTAGATCCTGGAGGAGGGGAGAGGAAAAAAGAAGCCATACTCCAAAAACCACAGGGCAGTCAAAATTCAAACACTCAAATAGAGCTGGAAACCCTAAAGAAGCAGTACAAGACAGCTGGTGAAGACTAGCGCGGGCCATTGGCAGAGCTGCGCTGCATCTTACGGAAGAAGCTTCTTACTTTCTGCACAGCCGAGCAACACAGGAGGCGGCAAAGGGAGAGGGCTAGGAGGAGAGCAGCCTTCATAAGTAACCCATTCGAGTTCACCAAGCAACTACTTGGGCAGAAGAACGGTGAACGCCTCGTCTCTACGAAGGGGGAAATCGACCAACACCTTGCAGATACCTTCAGCAACCCATTCGAGTTCACCAAGCAACTACTTGGGCAGAAGTAAGGTGGACGCCTCGTCTCTACGAAGGGGGAAATCGACCAACACCTTGCAGATACCTTCAGCAACCCATCCAGAGAACAAGAGCTGGGGCAGTGACGCCTTGATAACACCATCAGAGCCTGTAGAGACATTCGACCTGAGGGAGCCACTCCTGAAAAAAGTACAGGAAGTGGTAAGGAAGGCAAGGTCTAGGTCTGCACCAGGACCAAGCGGAACATCCTACAAGGTGTACAAATACTTCCCCAAATTGCTACAGCGGTTGTGGAGGATCTTAAAGGTCATCTGGAGGAAAGGAAAAACCTTAAAACAGTGGCTGTTTGCAGAGGGAGTGTGGATCCCAAAAGAGAAAGACTCCAAGACCATCAGCCAGTTAAGAATCATCTGGCTTCTAAGTGTTGAAGGAAAGATCTTATTCAGCCTAGTTGCAAAGCGCTTGGCGGAGTTCTTCCTCAAAAATGGATACATAGACACCTCTGTGCAGAAAAGAGGCATACCAGGCATCCCAGGCTGCTGAGAGCACACAGGCGTGGTTAAACAGCTCCTCAGAGAAGCAAAGGAGAACAGGGGTGATCTGGTGGTGCTGTGGTTAGACCTGGCCAATGCCTATGGCTCTATGCCCCACAAACTGGTACAGGAGGCTATGGAGAGGCATCATGTTCCTGCTAAAGTGAGAGATCTTATCCAGGATTACTACAGTGACATTAAGTTGAGAGTCTCATCTGGGGGATCATCATCATAGTGGCACCGGCTTGAAGTTGGAATCCACACAGGCTGCACCATCTCAGTGATCCTGTTCGCTTTGGCAAGGAATATGTTAGTAAAATCTGCTGAACCAGAGTGTAGAGGGCCCAAATCCAAGTCTGGAATACAGCAACCACCAATCCGTGCCTTTATGGATGACCTCACGGTGACAACGGAGTCAGTGTCTGGAGCCAGATGGATCCTGAGAGGGCTGGAGAGGCTGATTGAATGGGCCAGGATGTCATTCAAGCCAGCTAGTTCCAGATATGTAGTCCTAAAGAAGGGCAGGATAGTGGAGAAGTTGTGTTTTACCATCTCAGGAACTCAAATCCCTACCCTGTCTGAAAAAACAGTTAGAAGCCTGGGAAAGATTTTCGACAGCAGCCTCAAGGACACAACATCCATCAGAAACACCTGTGAGGAGTTGGAGAGGTGGCTGAAGAATGTCAACAAAACTGGGCTCCCTGGAAAATTTAAGGCATGGGTATACCAACATGGGATTCTACCAAGAATACTGTGGCCCCTGCTCCTGTACGAGTTCTCAATCACCACCATCTCAGAACCGCTACCTACGGAGATAGCTGGGACTCCCAAGGAGCTTAAACAGCATCGCCCTTTACGGAAACACCTGCTAGTTGCAACTCCCTCTAAAATCCATTGAAGAGGAGTTAAAGGTCTTGCGAGCAAGAGAGGTGCTGCAGGTTCGTGAGTCAAGAGACCCTAAAATCTCCGGGGCAAGGGTAGAGGTCAAGACTGTCAGGAAATGGAGGGCAGAGGCAGCAGTAGACCAGGCAGAGTCACGGCTGTGTCATGGTGTTCTGGTGGGAGCAGTGGCCAGACGAAGGGCTGTGCTAGGAACCTTTCATGGGCCCCGGTTTGACAAGGCTTGGGGGAAGAAGCGGAGGCAGCTAGTTCAAGGCGAGGTGAGGGCAGCGGTGGAGTAAGAAAGGTCCACCAAAGCAGTGGGAATGTCACGTCATAGTGCCTGGACTAGATGGGAACATGCTGTGGAGAGGAAGATCACTTGGGCGGACCTCTGGCGGGCAGAGCCACACCATATCAAGTTCCTGGTTCAGGCAGTCTACGACGTCCTCCCCAGCCGATCCAACCTACACACCTGGGGTTTGGCTGATACACCAGATTGTGCCCTGTGCAAGAGAAAGGGAACTGTTGAGCACATCTTGAGCTGCTGCCCAAAAGCATTGGGGGAAGGCCGGTATCGCTGGCGGCATGACCACGTGCTCAAAACAACTGCGGAGAGCATCCAGGTTAATATCAACAGCTGCCAGAGGTCAAAGCCCTCCAAACTAACCATCAGCTTCATCAGGGCCATAGAGAAACCATAAAAGTATTCCAGAGTAGCATTAGGGCTTCTGAATGCCGTACAGGATTGGCAGCTGAAAGTGGACTTGGATAAACAGCTTAAGTTTCCCCAGCATGTCATCAATACCACCCTGAGACCTGACATTGTCCTGGTATCTGAGGCAACAAAGAACCGGGTCATGTTAGAGCTCACTGTGCCATGGGAAGACCGAATGGAGGAAGCGTTTGAGTGCAAGAGGGAGAAATATGAAGGCCTCGTCAGCAACTGCCACAATCAAGGCTGGAAGATCATGTGCTAAGCTGGGGAGGTAGGGTGCAGAGGCTACGCAGGGCAGTCCCTCTACAGGGCCTACACTGCACTCAACATCACGGGTGAGAAAAGAAGAAGGGCTATCGGCAACAGCACAGAGGCTGCAGAGAAGGCTCCGAGGTGGCTCTGGATCAAAAGAGCGGATCCGTGGACAAATACTGGTAGGGCACAAGCTGAGGCTTGCTCAACCTCAGCTCGGTCACCTGAAGGAGGGTGTCTGATGTTTCGAAAGACCCGAAACACCCAATGAGTTCAGGAACATCACTGATGATGTGCCCTAGCTTAGCATCAGAAGATGTATCATTTCAACTGTACTGTTAGTGTGTACAGAGCATTAAGTAGTGTGTACTGTTAGTGTGTACAAAGTATAAAGTAGTGTGTACTGTTAGAGTGTACACAGTATGAAATAGTGTGTACTATTAGTGTGTACAAAATATGAAATAGTGTGTACTATTAGTGTGTACAAAGTATGAAGTTATGAGTACTGTTAGTGTGTACAAAGTATAAAGTTGTGTGTACTATTCTCTCAGTCGTCCTCAGACGAACTTCCATTTAGGTCTCCAGTCATTCGGGTTCTCCATACACTGGCCAGCTTCGTAGAGCTTTCAGCTCCTGCATCTTTCTTCAGGATGTACACATACGTTAGCACGGGACGTCCTCGAAATCGATGCCCGTGCGTTGGTTCCCATGGGACCAGCCTGCTGGCCGGGAGCTCCCGATGTCTGTGGCCATCTAGGGACTTCTGCAGGGTGGGTGTCAGGGTCCAGCTTTCGCAGCCATACAGGAGGACAGACTCCACAGTGGCGTGGAATAGACTCAGCTTTATGTGTCGGGGGAGATTCGAGCACCACACTCTTGACATACCGTTCAGGGCCCTCCACGCGAGTGCCTTCCTGACCTTAAGGTCTTGTTCTGTGGAGTTCATCCAGGAACCCAAGTACTTGAAGTCATTGACCCCTCGCAGAGCGTTGCCATCTGATGTTGTTATTGACAGGTGGTCCATGTGTAGGTTATAGGTGATTACCTCAGTCTTCTTTGCGTTCAGTCTGAGGCCAACCCTGGCATATTCCACCTCCACTCTATTCAGGAGTTCCTGTGCCTGCTCCACGCGATCAGCCAACAGGCAGATGTCATCTGCGTAGTCCAGATCTGCCAGGGCTACAGCAGGGGTTCTTCGAGACCGTGGGTGTCAAACTCTGGCCCGCGGGCCAAATTTGGCGAGGACGAATTCGGCGATCGCCTTCTAACCAACGATTGGTATGTGTTTGTTTGGCATTAAAGGAAACTAACAACTATGAACTAGGTTTACAGCATATGAAATACATTTGGCAACGACATGCACTTTGAGAGTGCAGACAGCCCAATTTTCATCAATTAATATATTCTGTAGACATACCCTCATGTCAACAGGCCAGGGAAGCTAGAGTCGATATTCTTCTCTTGATCATTTTCTGTGGCATAAGGGACGGTGTGAGCCAAGACATCCAGGGGGTTTAGCTCGCTCGTCTGCGGGAACAAACTGCCGCCATTGCTTGCCGTGCTACCGAGGTCCTTTGTCCCTGAATTGCTCACTCACTCCGGCAGATTCAATGGGGGTCTGGCGGCAGATTTCTTTGACTTTATCGTTGGAAATGCATCTGCTTTGAGTGTCGCAGGATATCCACACATTCTTGCCATCTCTGTCGTAGCATAGATTTCGTCGGTAAAGTGTGCGGAACAAACGTCCAATTTCTTGCCACTTTCGCATCTTTGGGCCACTGGTGCAACTTGAATCCGTCCCTGTTCGTGTTGTTACACCCTCCGACAACACACTGACGAGGCATGATGTCTCCAAGGTACGGAAAACAGTCGAAAAAACGGAAAATAACAGAGCTGACTTGACTAGGTGTTTGTAATGTGTTTGAGAAAATGGCGGATTGCTTCCCGATGTGACGTCACGTTGTGACGTCATCGCTCCGAGAGCGAATAATAGAAAGGCGTTTAATTCGCCAAAATTCACCCATTTAGAGTTCGGAAATCGGTTAAAAAAATATATGGTCTTTTTTCTGCAACATCAAGGTATATATTGACGCTTACATAGGTCTGGTGATAATGTTCCCCTTTAAGGACAAGTTGTAGAAAATTAATTATTAATGTACTTGTTCATTTACTGTTAATATCTGCTTACTTTCTCGTTTAACATGTTCTATCTACACTTCTGTTAAAATAATCACTTATTCTTCTGTTGTTTGAAACTTTACATTAGTATTGGATGATACCACAAATTTGGGTATCAATCCGATACCAAGTAGTTACAGGATCATACATTGGTCATACGGTATTCAAAGTCCTCATGTGTCCAGGGACATATTTCCTGAGTTTATAAACATAATATAATTTTTTTTTTAAATGAAAAAAGATGTCGCGATGCCAAAAAATAAGGATGTAATCTTAGTAGTATCGACTAGATACGTGCCTGTACTTGATATCATTACAGTGGATGTTAGGTGAAGATCCACCAATGGCGTTTGTTTACATTGTGACGCCGGTGAGCTACAGTGTGTAGTGAAGCATGTTTAGTTATTCCTCGTCCTGCAGGGTAGATACTTGTAAGAAATGCACTTTATTTGTCGCCATGGAGACCAGGATTAGTGATTTAGAAGTCGCTAAAACACTGCCGACGGCGGATTGACGGTAGCCGCTAGCTAGCTAGCCATGTCTTCAAGCACCTCTTCCTGAGGGCGTTTCAGTGTTATAAATTCACCTTTATCTTTAGTTTTTAAGCCAAAATGCGTCCGTTCTCCCTTTTCTGTCTACACACTGTGTCTGCTTGTAAGTACTCCGTGATTGTGTGCTGCCGAACATGCTCCTCTGCTCATAAAACAGCAATGTCATGACGTGACGACAACGCGGGCGCGGGGGGGTGGGTGACCAGTACGTTTCAGAGGCAGTATAGTACCGAAAATGTTTCATTAGTGTCGCGGTACTATACTAATACCGGTATACCGTACAACCCTAGTACAAAGTGTGCAGTAGTGTGTACTGTTAGTGTGTACAAAGTATAAAGTAGTGTGTACTATTAGTGTGTACAAAGTATGAAGTAGTGTGTACAGTTAGTGTGTGCAAAGTATGAATTAGTGTGTACTATTTAGTGTACCTACTGCAACACACAGGATCTGATCCTGGTGAGACGCAGGAGGAGCCCGGTCAGGAGGAGCCCCACAGAACCCAGTCCCTCCAAGCAGTAGAGCCTTCCAATCCCTGCAAAATAGTCCAACAGAAGCGGATCAAATGGCCTCCAGCTAAGAGCCAGTCAGCGTGGTCACAGTTTGACACTGATGTGTGCAAGATCCTGGAAACCACTAGTAAGGGTGGAGTAGACCAACGGCTCAAGACCATGACTGCAATCATTGTCAGCTATGGAGCTAAGAGGTTTGGCCACATCGAGAGGAGCAACATCAAGTCTAGCAACACTAAGAACCGCAGAGCCACGCAGATCCACAAACTGCGTCAGGAACTTCGAAGCCTCAAACAACAGCATAAGGTGGCTAGCAAAGACGAGAAGCTACTGCTTATCGAGCTTCGCAAGATCTTGAGGAAGAAGCTTCTTACACTGCACAGAGCAGAGTTGTATCGAAGGCGGGCGAAAGAAAGAGCAAGAAAGCGTGCCGCTTTTATCTCCAACCCTTTCACTTTCTCCAAGAAGCTCCTGGGGGACAAGCGCAGTGGCAGCTTAGTCTGCTCAGCTGAAGAGGTAAACTCCTTTCTGCACAATCACCTTGAGCGACCCAGAGAGATAACTGGAGCTACAGCCACAAACCGCCCTCATAAGCCCACAACCACCATCACTAGATTTTGCTCTGAGGGACCCACCTGGAAAGAGGTTCAGGAAGTGGTAAAAGGAGCCAGAACAGCTTCAGCCCCAGGCCCTAGTGGAGTCCCATACACTGTGTACAAGCGCTGCCAGCAAATCCATCTTCACCTGTGGAAGATCCTGAGGATGATCTGGCACAGGGGAAAAGTTGCTAACCAATGGAGGTGTGAGGAGGGCGTGTGGATCCCTGAGGAAGAGGACTCCAAGGACATCAGTCAGTTTCAAACCATCTCGCTGCTAAGCGTCGAAGGCAAGATTTTCTTCAGCATCTTGTCACAACGACTAACGGAGTTCCTTCTGAAGAACAGCTACATTGACACCTCTGTTCAGAAGGGTGGAATCCCTGGAGTGCCTGGCTGCTTGGAACACACTGGTGTCGTAACACAACTCCTCAGGAGGCACGTGAGGGGAAAGGGGACTATGGTTTGATCTCGCCAACACACATGGCTCAATCCCACACAAGCTTGTTGAGCTTGCCCTCCACCGACATCATGTTCCCAGCAAAGTTTCAGACCTGATTCTGGATTACTACAGTAACTTCAGGCAAAGATTCACCGCCGTATCAGGTACATCAGATTGGCATAGGCTTGAGAAAGGCATTATAACCGGCTCGCTAAACATGATAGTCAAGTCAGCGGAGGTAGATTGCAGGGGCCCCTTGACAACATCAGGAGTACGCCAGCCACCAATCAGAGCCTTCATGGACGACCTGACTGTCACCTCTACGTCCGTACCTAAGGCCTAGAGAAGCTCATCACCTGGGCTCAGATGAGTTTTAAGCCAGCAAAATCAAAGTCTGTAGTGCTCAAGACAGGGAAAGTAGTGGACAGGTTCTGCTTCTCACTGGCTGGAGCCACCATCCCATCCATCACATAAAAGCCAGTCAAGAGCCTCGGGAAGTACTTTGACTGTAGCCTCAAAGACTCTGCCTCCATCCAGAGATCTAGCAAAGAACTTGAGGACCGGCTCAGCCGGGTTGACAAGACTGGTCTGCCAGGGAGATTCAAGGCCTGGATTTACCAGCATTCCATCCTGCCTCGGATCCTGTGACCTCTGCTAGTGTACACAGTACCTATAACAACAGTCGAGGGCATGGAGAGAAAGATCAGCAGCTACCTGCGAAGATGGCTCGGTCTACCACACAGCCTAAGCAGCTCTGCTCTGTATGGCACCAGCAACATACTGCAGCTCCCAATCAGTGGCCTCACTGAAAAGTTCATGGTGTCCAGAACACGGGAAGCATTACAATACAGATAATCCAGAGATCCAAAGGTGGCATTAGCTAGGTATCAAGGTGAAAACAGACAGGAAATGGAATGCAGGCAAATCCATAGATGTGGCTGAGTCACGGCTGTGGCAGAGGGCACTGGTGGGGTCAATAGCAACAGGGCATGTAGGCATTGGCTACTTGAAGTCTGTGGACCACTTCTCGTTGCATTTCGTGAGATTGTGTGGTCAGGAAGTGACTCAGACGCCAGGGGAGAGAGTTGAATCAGTTGGTTTTGCGTGCTAGTATTTGTAAATAAACACAAGTAGGTATGTGACAATCGGCCGCTTATTTCGCTCGCTGCGGCGGCACGTGAGCGCCCACTTCGATTTTTTTCTCTGTGCTGGGTTATTTTGTACCAACTGAGTAGCACATTGGTCGATGACCGAGTTCACATTTCCCGGAAATGCTTCAACTTCGAAACTTTCAGGTCGGTATGAAGACGACGGAAACACCAACACGCGAAATATTACGACACAAGATGGTAAAGAAATACACAAAAAGTTGAGTAAATATTGCTGTACTTACTAGCGTTTGTACATACGTCTGTATTTAAAGTCCTGAAATATGGGGTCAGTCTAAAATTCATCACGGTTTTGAGCGTCCTTTTTTGATGCTAATTTGTGCAACATTTCATTCAGGAAAAACTCCACTATGGTTGGATGGTATCATAGTATAATGCACACGACCGGATGAAGGTGTTTCTGTGGAATGTTTCTTTTGAGGCCAAGTATTCGAGGAATCAGACTAAGTCCGTGCATCCGAAGGTAGTCGGTGGGACAACATGAAATCTGTGGACCACCGCTTCTCGTTGCAGCGTGCTATTGTGTGAGATCGTGTGGTCAGGAAGCGACTCTGACCCCAGGGGAGAGAGTTGAGTCAATTGGTTTTGCGTGATAGTATTTGTAAATAAACACAAGTAGGTACGTGACAATCGGCCGCTTATCTCGCTCGCTGCGGCGACATGTGAGCGCCCACTTCGATTTTTTCTTTGTGCGGGGATATTTTTGTACCGACTGACAAGCACATAGGTCATACTTGCCAACCCTCCCGGATTTTCCGGGAGACTTCCGAAATTCAGCGCCTCTCCCGAAAACCTCCCGGGACAAATTTTCTCCCGAAAATCTCCCAAAATTCAGGCGGACCTGACCTGTTTTCACGTCCGCTTTCCCACAATAAAAACAGCGTGCCTGCCCAATGACGTTATAACTGTAGAATGATCGAGGGCGAGTTCTTGGTTTCTTATGTGTGTTTATTGTTAGGCAGTTTCATTATCGTCCTCCCAGCGTGGTAACAACACACAACAACAGCAGTCACGGCAGACAAACAAGCAGTTTGTCTGCCGTAAAAAGCAATGTTGTGACACTCTTAAACAGGACAATACTGCCATCTACTGTACATGCATATGTGACAATAACATCTAGGGCTTTTAGAGAGTGCAGTGCACAACTGCGCACACAACAAGGAGATGTAGCAGAAGAACGAGGAAGATACAGCCGTGGCGACGCCGACGACGAGAAAGATGAAGAAATACGCTTGTAAGTTCCAAGCCGCAGCTGCGATTGGACCTGGATAGCCTTCGGGAAGAAGTAGTGGAGTACCAAGTGCTTGGCAGTGAAGATCTTCCTCAGGAAGCAAAGATTGACCGGTTTTGGGCCATGCTAGGGAGAGATGGAAGATTCCAGACTCTAGTGCATTTGATGAAAGCACTTTTGTGCGTGCCACACAGCAATGCACCATCAGAGAGGGTGTTCAGCATGGTTAGGAAAATAGTGACAGAGAATAGAACAAGGATGGACAATTCAACCCTTAACTCAACAATGAGTAGATGAGTGTTATGTGTGTCTATGTGTAAATAAATGAACACTGAAATTCAAGTGTTTATTTTATTTATATATATATATATATATATATATATATATATATATATATATATATATATATATATATATATATATATATATATATATATATATATATATATATATATATATATATAGCTAGAATTCACTGAAAGTCAAGTATTTCTTATATATATATATATATATATATATATATATATATATATATATATATATATATATGGTTAGTGGTCAGAGAGCTCCCCTCCTCCGATTACTAATCAAAGCCTTCTGCAGCCCGCCTGCTCCGATCACTAATCAGAGAGCCTTCTATAGCTCGTCTGTGTCAGGCTTGTCCCTGACAGTTTGACTGTGTGTTAGTTTTTTCTCTGCGTTTGTCTTAGTTTTCTGTCCAGCACTTTTATTTTGTCTTTATTTCCTACTTGTCTCCCTGAGTGCTGTGTCCCCTCAGCTGTGGCTGATTGGCACCTGGCCACACCTGGTGTCAATCAGCCAGCTGCTATTTATACCTGCCCTACCCTCCAGTCACTGCTGGATCATTGTCATCACTACCTGATTGTCATTGCCGATGTCATTGTAGTGTCTACCTGTCCTTGTCGCTGTCGTCATAGCGGTAAGCTGTTCCTTATAGCTATTTACGGTTGGTTTCTCCTAGCTTCTTGTTTTCCTGTTAGCCAGATCCTGTTAGCCGTTTGCTATTTCCAGTTTTTCTGTTTTCTGGTTCCTGTTTCCATTTTGCCTGTTCCTAGTTTGTGTTTTTACTTTATTTCGAACATTAAATCATGTTTTCCCATATAACGCCTTCCGCCTTCTCTGCATCTTGGGGTTCGCGTCCTACAAACTCTGACATAATGATCCAGCCTAGTACGAACCTCGCGGAGATTTCCTTGGCGGAGAGACTAAACAAAGCTTTATCGTTGATGGCCGAATCAAAAAAAAGCTTTGCCTCTTTTTGCAATCCCTCCCACCCATCCCTGTCCTGTGTTGGTTTCTCGTGGGACGTCTTGGATCCGTCCCTTGAGGGGGGGGCTATGAGTAGCTGTGCAGCTGGGGAGGCACAGCTACTCCTCACCCCAGTGGGTCTGCAACAGACGGCGCCATCCTCTCCGGTGGGCCGGCAGACGCCACCATGCAGTCCGGTGGGCCGGCAGACGCCACCATGCAGTCCGGTGGGCCGGCAGACGCCACCATGCAGTCCGGTGGGCCGGCAGGCGCCACCATGCAGTCCGGTGGGCCAGCAGCAGACGGCGCCACCATCCTCCTCTCCGGTGGGCCAGCAGCAGACGGCGCCACCATCCTCCTCTCCGGTGGGCCAGCAGCAGAGGGCGCCACCATACTCCTCTCCGGTGGGCCAGCAGCAGAGGGCGCCACCATCCTCCTCTCCGGTGGGCCAGCAGCAGAGGGCGCCACCATCCTCTTCTCTAGAACGTCTGGTATCCGTTATAGGAAGGGGGGCTACTGTCAGGCTTGTCCCTGACAGTTTGACTGTGTGTTAGTTTTTTCTCTGCGTTTGTCTTAGTTTTCTGTCCAGCACTTTTATTTTGTCTTTATTTCCTACTTGTCTCCCTGAGTGCTGTGTCCCCTCAGCTGTGGCTGATTGGCACCTGGCCACACCTGGTGTCAATCAGCCAGCTGCTATTTATACCTGCCCTACCCTCCAGTCACTGCTGGATCATTGTCATCACTACCTGATTGTCATTGCCGATGTCATTGTAGTGTCTACCTGTCCTTGTCGCTGTCGTCATAGCGGTAAGCTGTTCCTTATAGCTATTTACGGTTGGTTTCTCCTAGCTTCTTGTTTTCCTGTTAGCCAGATCCTGTTAGCCGTTTGCTATTTCCAGTTTTTCTGTTTTCTGGTTCCTGTTTCCATTTTGCCTGTTCCTAGTTTGTGTTTTTACTTTATTTCGAACATTAAATCATGTTTTCCCATATAACGCCTTCCGCCTTCTCTGCATCTTGGGGTTCGCGTCCTACAAACTCTGACAGTCTGCTCCTATCACTAATCAAAGAGCCTTCTATAGCTCACCTGCTCAGATCACTATTCAAAGACCCTTCTATAGTTCACCTGCTTCGATCACTAATCAAAGAGCTTATATAGCTCACCTGCTCTGATTACTAATCAAGTATGCTCAGATAGCTTGTCTGCTCCAATCACTAATCAAAGAGCCTTCTATAGCTCACCTGCTCAGATCACTATTCAAAGACCCTTCTATAGTTCACCTGCTTCGATCACTAATCAAAGAGCTTATATAGCTCACCTGCTCTGATTACTAATCAAGTATGCTCAGATAGCTTGTCTGCTCCAATCACTAATCAAAGAGCCTTCTGCTGCCCGCCTGCTCCCATCACTAATCAAAGAGTCTTCTGTAGCTCACCTGCTCCGATCACTAATCAGAGAGCCTCCTATATCTTGTCTGCTTCGATCACTAATCAAAGAGCCTTCTATAGCTCGCCTGCTCCGATCACTATTCAAATAGCCTTCTATCGTTCACCTGCTTCGATCACTAATCAAATAGCCTTCTATAGCTCACCTGCTCCGATCACTAATCAAAGTCATATACAGTACCTGCCTCGTACTGCAATCAGTCTGCTAATCGTGTTCACTTCTCAGGACAAATTGAATTTTCTTGTTATCCCCACACCAAGTGTTTTTTTCCACGCTGAGACTTTCACGTAGTTCGCTACACGTGACTATTTATGTTTTCTATATTTGTGATTAAATCCTCATCGTACCTGCACGCCGCTATCCGCCGTCCTTCCTGCATCTTGGGGACACAACTGACTCAGACATGGGACCCAAACGCAACACAAATATTACTTTGCAATAGTCGGTTTGAGTTGAGAATGAATTTTGAATCGAATAGTCACTCCAGGAATCGGATCAAAGTGTTAAAAGTCACACCCCTGGTCTTTAGTGTTTTTTAAGGCAGGATGGAAAAAAAGCATTCAAGTCAACAAATGGCACATGAGCTGTTACGTTCTGTGATGGCCTTGTTAGTGTGACCCCAGGCTGCAGAGATGGCAGGCGAAAACAAGTAAAAGCATATTGAATCAATCCTGAAAACAAAGGAGCGAGAGAAGTGGATGACAGATGATGAGGCAAAAATAAAACATGAATACTAGTACAGCGTGGACGTGCACCACAGACAGAGCCCAATATACGCCATGGCACAAAAGACACAATCGTCCATCCTCGTCCAGAGGTAAGTTCTCTACTTGTATTTTCTCTCACACAACACCTTTCCTTCCGTCTATGCAGGAGAAAAGAAGAGCTCATTAAATCAAACATCAGTAAAGTGTGTATGTGTGTGTGTGTGTGTGTGTGTGTGTGTGTGTGTGTGTGTGTGTGTGTGTGTGTGTGTGTGTGTGTGTGTGTGAGACACTCACACTTTGCATGAATATTAGGACACACACACACTGCGTACTTGTGTTACTACAGTAATGTATTGCAGAAGAAGGACAGCACAGCAGTGGAGGCTGGTTCATCGGGAGGTCAAAGTCAAACACACACGCACACACACACACACACACACACACACACACACACACACACACACACACACACACACACACACACACACACACACACTCACACACACCTACTGATTGACTGTCATCAAAGATGGACGACACTCCAGAAGCATTTTTGTAGCAGACAATAAAGTGGAGCAGAGGTTGGCCATGACGTTTACAGTAAGTACAGTAAGGAAGAATGACCTCACCTAAAAACTGGTCTCCATGTTCACCTGACCTCTTGGACCACATCCAGGTCCAGGAGATCTGGGTTGGTTTTTGCTTCATCCTCACTTAAAACGTGAGTGAAAAATGTTCTACCAGTCTGATGATGATGAGATGATGGAGTATTATCTGCTCACAGATGCTACCTGCTGGTCGTTTGAGCACACTGCAGCTAGTCCTGGATAGTCTCGTTCCTTGGTGTGTCAGCCACATTCAGGATTCTCACAGGAATGAGGCAGAAATACAACTTTACCTCCTGTAATCCCCCAAATCTTGATAATCCCCAAATTATCCTGAATATCCGAGGTCACATTGTTATGAGAGACTGCATCCTGTCAGTAAGATAAGAGTTAAACCAAGACAAGGCTAAGTCTGACATACCAATACGTGTTTTGATACGCTCTAATAAAATATTATGATCGACGGTATCGAAAGCAGCGCTACGATCAAGTATCTTGCCATGAAACCAGACTGAAAGGGTTCACAGAGATTGTTAGACGCTAAGTGTTCATTTATCTTTTGTGCAACAATTTTTTTGAGGATTTTCGAGATAAAGGGAAGGTGAGACACCGGTAGTTTACTATGAGGTCAGTATCGAGGTTAGGTCTTTTGAGCAGAGGATGAACCATGCTAGGGGAACAGTGCCAGAGGAAAGTGATAGGTTAATAATATTTAGCACTGATGGTCCTAATATTACAAAAAGCTCATTGATAAGTTTCCCAGGAAGTGGGTAAAGTAAACATGTTGTTTGTTGTATCTCATTTACACGCCGCAGGAGTTCCTTTAATGTTATTTCATTAAAAAGAAAGAGACTATTTTGCAGAGTAATATTCGTTGTATATACATTCGTATCTGTGTTAATAGAACCCACTTGTAGCTGGGACACTTGTATCTCCTTTCTAATGAGTTCAATTTTCTTATTAAATAAATTCATAAAGTCATCTGCCGAGTGGGTGGAGCTACTGGGAGGAGTCCCTTGTTGGGTTAGCAATGCTACTGTACTGAACAAATATTTAGGATCGTTTTTATTGAGGTGGATGAGATTGGAGTAGTAATTAGCTTTAGCTAAGGTAAGCGTGCATTCATAAGTTATTTTACTATCACTCCATGCCTGATGGAACACTTCAAGTTTAGTCGCGCGCCATTTGCGTTCCAGCTTTCTACATGATAGTTTAAGAGCTCAGGTTTCTTCTGTTAAAGTTGTTATCGATAGAGCCCACATAATTTGGGACTGGCACCATTACCGAAGGCAGTAGGCCAGCAAGAGTCGTAGTTGTGACAGCATTAATGTTGCGGCTGCTAAAGCAGTGATTATTAGTAGCTTGTTGACAATGAGTCACATCTTTTAATTTTATAAGTTAATGATCGGACATTACCATAACTTTGGAGGTGGTGACACCCTGGACAAGCACTAGAGCTATTGTATTATCGTTGCGATGCATGGGTTCATTTATTATTTGTGTAAGACCACAGCTATCAATCATAGTCTGGAGCACCACGCACTGGAGGGTCTGACGGGGTATCCATATGGATATTAAAATCCCACTTTATAATTATGTTATCCGTGTTTGTCACTAGATCAGCGACAAACTCTGAAAATTCACTGATAAAGTCCGGATAGAGCCCAGGCGGTTGGTAAATAACAGCCAGATAGAGAGGTAGCGGTGTAACAGACCTCACAGTAAGCACCTCAAATGATTTATATTTATTACTTAGGTTAGGGTTAAGGTTAAGGTTTTCATTGGATATTAGTGTGACCCCTACACCCCTTTTAAGGGAACGAGCAATATGTGCATTCGTATAGTTGAGAGGAGATGCATAGTTCAGCGGAAAAAACTATTCTGGTTTTAGCCAGGTTTCGTTGAGACCAATGACATTAAGATTGTTGTCTCTAATGACCTCAGTAACTAATAACGTTTTGGGAGACAATGATGTGATGTTTAAAAAGCCCATATTATAGGTAGTGGGCTGTTTTGAGGAAATGTTGTTAATGGTATCCGTAGTAGTGATATTAATAACGTGACGTTTATTTTGTGTAGTGTGCCTTAAATAATTTCGACCATATTTAGGAATTGATATGATGGGGATCTTAAGATTATTTGCTTGGTGCTGCGATAGATTGAAGGCGTCATAATTTGCCACCTCAGTAGACTGCATGTCCACCTCTGGCACGGTCTCTACAGAAAAAACATTATGATTTGTGTATTATTTTAGGAGAAATACTATGTGTGCAGAAATTTCCAGCCTGGCGCTGGTTAGTTCTAGCTTAACTGACTCCTCACCAGGACTAATTGCCTGTGTCCGAGCTTGCTCTAGTCCAGTTAGTCAAGTGTGACTCAACCAGTAATCTACGTTTCTAGCTAGAGGTATGGTGCCTTCCCGGTTAGGGTGAAGTCTGTCCCTCTGCTGCAGAAAGGGGGCTAATTATCAATAAACCTTAGTCCCTGTTCTCTATAAAAACTAGCCAGCCACTTGTTAAATAAGACTAATCTGCTATACCTCTCATCATTGCTTCTCGCAGGCACAGGGCCAGAGACATGTCCTCGATGCCGAGTACTCGACAAGTTCTAGCTTTGTTCCTCTTTGTGATCTCTGACTGTCTCATCCTAGTGTCATCGGAGCCGACATGTACAACTATGTTGGCGTAGCTAGTGGTGCGATTAGCCTGTCGTACGTGTTTGCTAGGCCTGTAGCGAGTTAGCTCCCTAAGCTTAGTTTCAATGTCTAGTGCTCTGGCCCCGGGAATACAGATTCCTTAGTCTGGTCAGCTAAATTGTATGGAGTCCCCTATGACTTAAGGGTTGTAGGACTAGCTAAAGGGCTAAATCTGTTATGTGTCATAACCAGTTCACCGTAGCTTGTAGGCCGCTTAGGGCTGCTACTAGATAGTTAGCTTGCTACAGCTAATACTAGCAAAATTACGAAATTACTCTGCTCTAACTGGCGGACTAGATCCTCTAGTAGGGCCAACCTATCCATGAGAAGGGTGCACGAGGAGCAGGGAGCCATACTCACCTTGTTTCTTTCACCGAGTCCAGTTCTTGCTGTCTTCGGAGTGGGACTAGCTTAGTTTCGCTAGCCTAGCAGCTAGGTTGCTGAAAGTGGAGAAAAAAAGACAGTGGGTGCCTTGTAAGTTGCATAAGACTACTAAATGTGTTGAAGAAGGGCTAAATAAAGCTGTAAAATAATTGTTAGCACACAGATGGAATGTTAGCACATAGCTTTTGACGTTAAAACAACCGTTCAGGTCATAGACCGCAAGACAAAAAGTCAAATGTCTTTGCTGCTTGGTGAGGACCACTGTCGTTGATTTACCAGCTGCAATGGACTTTTCCACAACGTTCCCGCCATGTAAATGTACACTAAATGCAACGCAAGGAGAGCTGCAGCGCCACAAACATTATCGTTAATGGTTGCCTTGGATACCGGCGCTGTAATGGCTGCCGGTCTTTGTTGTGGTCTCAAACCCACTTTGCATTGATTTTGCAGTTTAGCTGAAAATGTTGCAACTCTGTCTCGACCTCCATGGCTCCACATAACGCAATCACACACACACACACACACACACACGCACACACACACACACGCACACACACACACGCACGCACGCACACACGCACACACACACACACACACACACACACACACACACACACACACACACGTTTCAGACAAATGGCATAGTGACGGCAGACGTGCAGCGCTGATGACGCCAGTCTGATGTTGTCTTGTGTGTCTGTGTGTCTACTTGAACATCTTCTTGTGTGTTTGTGTGTCTGTGCAACAACTACAACAACGTTTGTAGGTATGTGATGCATTTAACAGTTTCATCACTTTCACTTTCACTTTCCATGAGCATTAATTAATTTTGGGGTTTTAAAGATTTATTTGAACTATTTGATGATGACTTCTCTTGTGAGTGAACAAGTTCAGTGGTTGTGACCCCAAGATGCAGAGACGGGAGACGGCGTGCAGGCAAGAATCATCTGTAATAAACAAGAAACAAACTGTAGTGCAGCTCGGAGTGCACAACAAATCCAAACTAGTGTAACAAGGAAGTGCACATGGAGATTAAAGAGCGCTTTCTTCTTTATGTCGGGAGCACAAAAAAACATAAGTAAGAGTGTAGCTGCACCTGGAATTGGCCCTCACACCACTCAATGGGACCACATAAGACATGGCGTCATGTCATGTGCGATACAAGCAGTCATGCTGTGTGTTTACTTGTGTGTGATATAATTTGCGATACAAGCAATCCTGCAGTGTTTACTTGCGTGTGATATCATGTGCGATACAAGTGTCAAGGTGTGACTAAATGATATGTAAGATATATGGAGACTAGATAAGTTCTGCTTCCTTCTACTCCTTTTCGGTCATGTGGGTCCATACTGTGTTGGTCAGACTTTGCAGATAAAAAGTGCTTTTAAGAACAAGTCAGCTGACACCAGAGTGGACGAAGATTCAAGCAGGTGATGAACAAGCTCCCAGCAGAGAACAGGAAACACCTGAAGAAACGTATCAGAATAAAAGCACCAGACAGGAAATGAGCACACAACTTGGGAAATAACAAGAAAATGTGGTAACTAAGGAAAAGGTGGAATTAATCATGACGATTTGAAACTGTGTGCATAAAACCAGTCCTTGTTACTTCATGTAACTTCAATGAAACATCAACATTACAACTTGAATGAAGCATCAACACTACAACTTCAATGAAACATCAACACTACAATTTCAATGAAACATCAACACTACATTTTGAATGAAACATCAACACTACATCTTAAATGAAACATCAACTCTACAACTTGAATGAAACATCAACACTACAACTTGAATGAAACATCAACACTACAACTTAAATGAAACATCAACACTTCAACTTGAATGAAACATCAACACTACAACTTGAATGAAACATCTACACTACAACTTGAATGAAACATCAACACTACAACTTGAATGTAACATCAACACTACAACATGAATGAAACATCAACACTTCAACTTGAATGAAATATCAACACTACAACTTGAATGAAACATCAACACTACATCTTCAATGAAACATCAACACTACAACTTGAATGAAACATCAAAACTACAACTTGAATGAAACATCTACACTACAACTTCAATGAAACATCAACACTACAACTTCAATGAAACATCAACACTACAATTTCAATGAAACATCAACACTACATTTTGAATGAAACATCAACACTACAACATGAATAAAACATCAACACTTCAACTTGAATGAAATATCAACACTACAACTTGAATGAAACATCAACACTACAACTTGAATGAAACATCAACACTACATCTTCAAGGAAACATCAACACTACAACTTGAATGAAACATCAACACTACAACTTGAATGAAACATTAACACTACAACTTGAATGAAACATCAACACTTCAACTTGAATGAAACATCAACACTACAACTTAAATGAAACATCAACACTACAACTTGAATGAAACATCAACACTTCAACTTGAATGAAACATCAACACTACAACTTGAATGAAACTTCAACACTACAACTTGAATGAAACATCAGCACTACAACTTGAATGAAACATCAGCACTACAACTTGAATGAAACATCAACACATCAACTTGAATGAAACATCAATACTACATCTTGAATGAAACTTCAACACTACAACTTCAAATGAAACATCAACACTATAACTTGAATGAAACATCAACACTACAACTTGAATGAAACATCAACACTACAACTTGAATGAAACATCAACACTAAAACTTGAATGAAACATCAACACTACAACTTGAATGAAACATCAAAACTTCAACTTGAATTAAACATCAACACATCATCTTGAATGAAACATCAACACTACAACTTGAATGAAACATCAACACTACAATTTGAATGAAACATCAACACTACATCTTTAATGAAACATCAACACTACAACTTGAATGAAACATTAACACTACAACTTGAATGAAACATCAACACTTCAACTTGAATGAAACATCAACACTACAACTTGAATGAAACATCAACACTACAACTTGAATGAAATATCAACACTACAACTTGAATGAAACATCAACACTACAACTTGAATGAAACATCAACACTACAACTTGAAAGAAACGTCAACACTACAACTTGAATGAAACATCAACACTACAACTTGAGTGAAACATCAACAATACAACTTGAATGAAACATCAACACTAAGACACAAACGTCACATGAATGATGGCAGAGATATTTCTGTCTGGACCTCTTCTCTGCAGCAGGGAAGAAACAGGATGAAGACTTGGCACTGCTGATGTGTTGTGTTAGAGCGCCTCCTGGTGGCTGCACAACACAACAACATGTCCTTCTCACCCTAAAGGGTTTTTTATTGTTGTTTAATACTTTACGTCAACTCTACTCTTTAGCTGATTTTTATGACAAATTCAGACATTGAGATATTGAACAATAATAATATTAGTCATGATGTATTTTATTGTCTTTTTTTGTATTATTGAACAAACCCCAAAAGCAGTGAAGTTGTCACGTTGTGTAAAGGGTAAATAAAAACAGAATACAATGATTTGCAAATCCTTTGCAACTTATATTCAATTGAATAGACTGCAAAGACAAGATAATTAATGTTCACACTGGAAAACTTTGTTATTTTTTGCAAATATTAGCTCCTTTGGTATATGATACCTGCAACATGTTTCAAAAAAGCTGGCACAAGTGGCAAAAAAAGAGTGAGAAAGTTGAGGAATGCTCATTAAACATCCCACAGGTGAACAGGCTAATTGGGAACAGGTGGGTGCCATGATTGGGTATAAAAGTAGCTTCCATGAAATGCTCAGTCATTCACAAACAAGGACGGGGCGAGGGTCACCACTTTGTCAACAAATGCCTGAGCAAAATTGTTTAAAAACAACATTTCTCAACCAGCTATTGAATTTAGGGGTATCACCATCTACGCTCCGTAATATCATTAAATATATCACCAGCTCAGTGTGTTTATGGTTAGAGTGTCCGCCCTGAGATTGGTAGGTCGTGAGTTCAAACCCCGGCCGAGTCATACCAAAAGAATAAAAATGAGACCCATTCCCTCCCTGCTTGGCACTCAGCATCAAGGGTTGGAATTGGGGGTTTAATCACCAATATGATTCCCGGGCGCGGCCACCGCTGCTGCTCACTGCTCCTCTCACCTCCCAGGGGGTGATCAAGGGGATGGGTCAAATGCAGAAGACAAATTTCACTTAGTGTGTGAGTGTGACAATCACTGGTACTTTAACTTAACTTTAAGTTTTAACTTTAAAAAGTTCAGAGAATCTGGAGAAATCACTGCACATAAGCCATGATATTACGAACCTTCGATCCCTCAGGCGGTACTGCATCAAAAAGCGAGTGTGTAAAGGATATCACCACATGGGCTCAGGAACACTTCAGAAAACCACAGTCAGTAACTACAGTTGGTCACTACATCTGTAAGTGCAAGTTAAAACTCTACTATGCACAGCCAAAGCCATTTTTCAACAACATCCAGAAACGGAGCCGGCTTCGCTGGGCCCGAGCTCATCTAAGATGGACTGATACAAATTGGAAAAGTCTTCTGTGTTCTGACAATTCCACATTTCAAATTGTTTTTTGGAAACTGTGGACGTCGTGTCCTCCGGACCAAAGAGGAAAAGAACCAGGTGTTCTTGGTGCAAAGTAGAAAAGCCAGCATCTGTGATGGTATGGGGGTGTATTAGTGCCCAAGGCATGGGTAACTTACACATCTGTGAAGGCACCATTAATGCTGAAAGATACATACAGGTTTTGGAGCAACATATGTTGCCATCCAAGCAACGTTACCATGGACGCCCCTGCTTATTTCAGCAAGACAATGCCAAGCCACGTGTTACAACAGCGTGGCTTCATAGTAAAAGAGTGCGGGTACTAGACTGACCTGCCTGTAGTCCAGACCTGTCTCCCATTGAAAATGTGTGGTGCAATATGAAAGCTAAAATAGCAGAAGGGAGACTGTTGAACAACTTAAGCTGTACATCAAGCAAGAATGGGAAAGAATTCCACTTCAAAAATGTGTCTCCTCAGTTCCCAAACGAGTGTTGTTAAAAGGAAAGGCCATGTAACACAGTGGTAAAAATGCCCATGTGACAACTTTTTGCAAAGTTCATGATAATTTGCAAAAAAAAAAAAAAAAATGTTTCTCAGTGTGAACATTAAATATCTTGTCTTTGCAGTCTATTCAATTGAATATAAGTTGAAAAGGATTTGCAAATCATTGTATTCTGTTTTTATTTACCATTTACACAATGTGACAACTTCCCTGGTTTTGGCTTTTGTATGTAGAAATGTACTTTTATGTGTTAAACTGAACAGATAGAAAGTGCAACTACTCGCTAAATTGAGATCTTTGCCCTCCAGCCCAGCTCCACGTTGGACCAGATCAGAGTCTCCCGCTACTAACTTTGCACTGGTGCACCAGTGGACCTCAGCACCCACTCTTTCCTGACTTGTGAACAAGACAAAGGTCGTTGAAGGTCAACACTCGGAACAGGATCTCATCCCGACCCGGAGATGGAACCCTGGCGACAACCATGGACTTGAACTGTGTCACGCTGGTCTGCCCGTGGTCCAGTGAGAGCCGAAGAAGTCCACTTGATGACAACAGAGGTGTTGTGTTGGTGACAAATGAGCAAGGATGTCTTCCCTTTCCTGCTGCTGCACAAAAGGAGGCACTGCTCTGGTGTCACTAGTCTGAACACACACTTCTTTTGTACCCCAGCACGCCTCCTGCTCCTAAAAGGTCGAGAGGTCGGAATGTGGACACACATGAAGATGAGCACGATGAGAGAAATATGATGACAGCCAACATTCATCCTGACTAACATTCACATGTGTGCTCTTCTTCCGTCTCTGCAGGCTCTACAGCACACTTGTTCTGCAGGCCAGCTTCTTTTCAATTGATGTCAGTCATATATGTCATTTATATTGATTTATTTATGGAAGAGACGTTAACAAGTTAAAGGTGTTTGATGATAATACAAGCATGTTTAATTCCCTTCTTTCACGAAGACAAGAATATAAGTTGATTTTGATGACTTGCATTGACTGGAATCAGACAGTAGTGATGATAGCGTCCACATTTTCAAATGGAGGAGAAAAAAAGTCCTCCTTTCTGTCTAATATCACATGAAAGTGCTTGCTTTTTGTTTGTCCAGCTTCCATACTCCTTTTTATACACTTTACAAGAAATACATTGGCGGCAAACTGCGTAGATTGCTAGCTTGTGCACGCTAGCTTTCTGAGACTCTTATTTTGTTAGCGCAGGCAGGATGAAGCAGCGCTTTTATTGTGAAGACAGGAACTGTGCCGTTGGTCTTTAGAGTTACGGCGCAAGAGTCTGTTGAAATAAAAAAGTGTTTCTGGCCTTCCTGTCGGTCATTTTTGGCAGCAGCCAGCGTCATCTCACAAGACCCTGGGGTGCCGTGAATGTCAATCAAGTGATGAAAGTGACATCATTGTGAAGATTGATGATCAATAATTTTTAGGACTATTTTTATAATGCCTGACACACCCTCCACCATCGACTGCTAGCTCGCCATCGACGTAATGGGCACCCCTGGTCTACAACTACAACCTTCATGACGACTACTAACCTTTATGACCACTACTAACTTTAATGACTACTACTAACTAGAGATGTCCGATAATATCGGCCTGCCGGGCCGATAAACGCGTTAAAATGTAATATAGGAAATTATCGGTATCGTTTTTTTTTTTTATCGGTATCATTTTTTTAATTTTTTTATTTTTTTTATTTTATTTTTTTTTATTAAATCAAAATAAAAACACAAGATACACTTACAATTAGTGCACCAACCCAAAAAAACTTCCTCCCTCATTCACACTCATTCACACAAAAGGGTTGTTTCTTTCTGTTATTAATATTCTGGTTCCTACATTATATATCAATATATATCAATACAGTCTGCAAGGGATACAGTCCGTAAGCACACATGATTGTGCGTGCTGCTGGTCCACTAATAGTACTGACCTTTATAACAGTTAAATTTACTCATTTTCATTAATTACTAGTTTCAATGTAACTGTTTTTATATTGTTTTACTTTCTTTTGTATTCAAGAAAATGTTTTTAATTTATTTATCTTATTTTATTAATTTGTTTAAAAGTACCTTATCTTCACCATACCTGGTTGTCCAAATTAGGCATAATAATGTGTTAATTCCATGACTGTATATATCGGTTGATATCGGTATCGGTTGATATCGGTATCGGTAATTAAAGAGTTGGACAATAACAGAATATCGGATATCGGCAAAAAGCCATTATCGGGCATCCCTACTACTAACCTTCATGACTACCACTAACTTGTATGACTATTACCAGAGGTGTGGACTCGAGTCACATGACTTGGACTCGAGTCAGACTCGAGTCATGAATTTGATGACTTTAGACTCGACTTGACAAAATGTAAAAAGACTTGCAACTCGACTTAGACTTTAACATCAATGACTTGTGACTTCACTTGGACTTGAGCCTTTTGAATTGACATGACTTGACATGACTTGCTACTTTCCCCAAAACCCAAAGATGAAAAAGTTATTCGGGAGCGCTCCGTATTTTTCATTGTGTACTTGTCTATCAGCGTTGCGTGTGTCAGCTGGTGTGGTCTCAGTACAACAGCCAATCAAATTAGATCTACTTTGTTTTCATCACACAGCATTCATCCAATCAAATTGCAGGGCAACCAACGAAGAAGACATGTCCAAACCACACGCCAGTGAACAAAAAATGATATCTAAAATAATTTTGTTTGGGTATAAAAATTACGAGGTGGTCAACACAAAACGGTTTGCAGTATGCAACACATGCGGTTCGAAAATTACTGATGGAGAGGCAACAACTTCCAACTTCGTCCGGCATTTGAAGTTGCACAAAGAACGGTAAGTTTTGAATGTAAGATAACGTTTATTGGCTAAGTAACGTGACTTTTATTTGCTGTGTAGTTAAATCAGTGAGGCTGTAAACTCACTGCTAACGTTATAACGTTATTGCAAACACGGGAATCTGTTGCAGTTCACTACCTTATTCATACTTTTTGTTCAGTGATTTTTTTTTAAGCAGGGTTACGTTAGTCAATATATCACACGTAACGTTAGACGGCGGTCAGCAGCACCGCGTATTTTAGCCACCTAAAAAAAGACAAAAATAGTAAAATAAAGGTCAGTTAAAATGTATACTATATTATGAATATGTGTACCGTTTTAGCTAGCTTTCTGACATACTGTTGGTTGTTTACCTCAGTGGTCCCCAACCACCGGGCCGCGGCCCGGTACTGGTCCGTGGATCGATTGGTATCGGGCCGCACAAGAAATAATTTTTTTTTTTTCTTTTTTTAATTAAATCAACATAAAAAACACAAGATACACTTACAAGTAGTGCACCAACCCAAAACAACTCTCTCCCCCCTTTTGTTCTGGGCATTGAACATGAAGACTCTTCCTTCACTGTTCCGAGTGGCCATGAGAGTCTTGGCAGTGCCTGCCTCCAGTGCTCCAGTGGAGCGAGTTTTCAGCCATGGTGGCATCATACTACGCCCCCATCGTGCACAAATGACTGACAGACTCTTGGCTAATTTGGTCTTTTGCAAATGCAATGCAGCATAGGGCCCTGACATATAAAAAGTACAACTTTTTTGTTATGTTCACGTATATGTCATGTTTTTTCAATGTTAACACTTTTGTACAAATAAGTACATTTGCACTTTATTTTTTAATGTGTTTGTTCTGTAAAGGAATGAGTTAATGTTTAAAATGACTGGTTAATAGTGCTATTATAAAGTGCAATGTCAGCACAATTTTCTTTCCTGCAATTTAAATACAGCGTTTGAAAAGCATACACAATCTGTGTTAATATATTAGTCTGTGGTTAAAAGGACTTGAAAGGACTCGAAACTCAAAATGCAGGACTTAGGACTTGACTTGAGACTTTCCAGTCTTGACTTTGGACTTGACTCGGGGCTTGCCTGTCTTGACTCGGGACTTGACTCGGACTTGAGGGCAAAGACTTGAGACTTACTTGTGACTTGCAAAACAATGACTTGGTCCCACCTCTGACTATTACTAATCTTCATGACTACTACTAACTTTCATGGCTACTACTAACTTTCATGACTACTATTAACCTTCATTACTACTATTAACTTGTATGACTACTACTAACCTTCATGACTACTACTAACTTTCATGACTACTACTAACCTTCATGACAACTACTAACTTGTATGACTACTACTAAACTTCATGACTACTACTAATGTGCATGACTACTACTAACCTTCATGACTACTATTAACTTGTATGACTACTACTAACCTTCATGACTACTATTACTTTTATGACTCCTACTAACATTCATGACTACAATTAACAAATATGACTACTACTAACTTTCATGATTATTATTAACTTTTATGACTCCTACTAACCCTTATGACTACTACTAACTTTCATGTCTACTACTAACCTTCAGTGTTGGATTAGTTAATGAAAACCAGTAACTAGTTACAGTTACTAGTTACTTTATTTCAAAAGTAACTCAGTTACTAACTCAGTTACTTACACCAAAAAGTAATGCGTTACTGTGAAAAGTAACTATTTAGTTATTTATTTTCTTTTTTTTTTTTTCTTTTTTTTTTTTAAAGCTCCCATTAATGCCCTTTAGCCTTCATTTCAGTACTGTTATTGCACTGGAGAATAATACAATCTGTTGATCAACTTGACATGCATTTTTATTTTCCTTTTAACATAATTAATGAAAAACAGTTCAACATAAAAAGGCATTTCTCCTTTCTTTAAACTTGGACCAATGACCATTAATCAAAAAACAACTTAAAGTGCAACATAAGAAGGCACATCATCTTCCTTGAAACATACAGTAGGTAGTGAAATAAAGCCTGACATCTGGAGTGATGCTGCTGTCTTCCACACTTGGAGCCATGGATTGTAGAAGCCTTGTTTTCAGTGGCAGGATCATTGACACAGATGGTGAAGTTTCAGTGCTCAGTAGAGATGTAACAGTTTTGAGGGGTTGAAGCACCTGGAGGACCTCCTCTGCCACTCTCACATCATCATCAGACAGGTTGATGATGTCTTTCACAATTGTCTTCAGGGTCTTGTGGGTTAATGCAGAGTATGCATTAACTGCTGCCCCAACATATCATAAGTGGAGTTCCACCTCGTTGGGACATCATGTATGAGCTTATGAGTAGGCAGCTTTAGCATTTCTTGCTTTGTCTTAAAGGCCTACTGAAACCCACTACTACCGACCACGCAGTCTGATAGTTTATATATCAATGATGAAATCTTAACATTGCAACACATGCCAATACGGCCGGGTTAGCTTACTAAAGTGCAATTTTAAATTTTGCGCGAAATATCCTGCTGAAAACGTCTCGGTATGATGACGTCTGCGCGTGACGTCACGGATTGTAGAGGACATTTTGGGACAGCATGGTGGCCAGCTATTAAGTCGTCTGTTTTCATCGCAAAATTCCACAGTATTCTGGACATCTGTGTTGGTGAATCTTTTGCAATATGTTCAATGAACAATGGAGACAACAAAGAAGAAAGCTGTAGGTGGGAAGCGGTGTATTGTGGCAGGTGTTTTGCCGGATAACGCACCCCCGCCGTAGAATGCACCCCTTGACTGTTGTGGCGGATAACACAGCCGGTGTTTCATTGTTTACATTCCCGGAAGATGACAGTCAAACTTTACCATTGGCCTGTGGAGAACTGGGACAACAGAGACTCTTACCAGGAGGACTTTGAGTTGGATGCGCAGACGCGGTACCGTGAGTACGCATGCAGCTGCGGCTTCCAAACATTTGATCCCTTGCCCGTAAGTGCGTGCCGCTATGTGCATGTCACGTACGTAACTTTGGGGACTTTGGGGAAATATATGTGCTGTATGAACTTTGGGGAGGTGAACGGTACTTTGGGCTGTGGGATTGAGTGTGTTGTGCAGGTGTTTGAGTTGTATTGGCGGGTTACATGGACGGGAGGGGGGAGGTGTTTGTTATGCGGGATTCATTTGTGGCATATTAAATATAAGCCTGGTTGTGTTGTGGCTAATAGAGTATATATACTGTATGTCTTGTGTTTATTTACTGTTTTAGTCATTCCCAGCTGAATATCAGGTCCCACCCGCCTCTCACAGCATCTTCCCTATCTGAATCGCTCCCACTGCCCTCTAGTCCTTCACTCTCACTTTCCTCATCCACAAATCTTTCATCCTCGCTCAAATTAATGGGGAAATTGTCGCTTTCTCGGTTCGAATCGCTCTCGCTGCTGGTGGCCATGATTGTAAACAATGTGCAGATGTGAGGAGCTCCACAACCTGTGACGTCACGCTACTCGTCTGCTACTTCCGGTACAGGCAAGGCTTTTTTGTCAGCGATCAAAAGTTGCAAACTTTATCGTCGATGTTCTCTACTAAATCCTTTAAGCAAAAATATGGCAATATCGCGAAATGATCAAGTATGACACATAGAATGGACCTGCTATCCCCGTTTGAATAAGAAAATCGCATTTCAGTAGGCCTTTAAGCACATGAGCAGCTGTTGTGCTTGGGTGGAGTAGGTAACCTCCTTCCTGATCCTCCCAAGGAGGCGCTCCATCCTATTGACTGAGATTCCCTTCTGTGATGCCAAATTCACTACATGTGCAAAGCGCCTACCTGTGGTCCCAGTCCTGCCTCATTCACTGCATTTATTTGATTTTTGGCATTATCACGTATGACTGGGATATCTTTATCTTCCATTCCTCCACTGCTTGTGTCAGTACCTGCGCAAGGTGACTCTCGTAGCGTGTCTTCTCATCTCCCAGTCTGCTGTGATGAAGTGAGCGCTTATCCTCACATAGTTCCCCTGGACGTCCACCAGTCTGTCATGAGCGCAACAGATGATGATAGTTCATCCCCAACTTTTTTCTTCTCCTGCTCATAAAGATCTGGCACAATCTTATCGCTGAAGTGGGTGCGCGACGGGATGTCGTAACGTGGCTCAAGCACGTTCAGCATGTGTTTAAAACCCTCGTTTTGCACAACCGAGTCTGCACATATAAACACACCGATTAAATGGCGCGGGGCGTTCAAGCTCCTCCATTACTCCGCTTGCCATGACCACGCTGTGTGTGGACTGAACGTTCCATATATATCAAACCGCGGATCACGTGTGTGCCGAACCGAAGATATTGATCCGAACAGATCACGGATCAATGTTGATCCGTTGCACCACTAGTAAACACAGACACGCCCCCCCCCCCCCCCCTCCCCACCCCACACCCAGACACACATAGAGCAGCGCCTCTTTTCTTCTCTCCTTCAATTGTGACAGAGGAAGATTCAGAAGGACGACACCGCAACTCTCCAATAAAACACACTCAGACCTTCTGTTTCTAGCCGATACTACATAAAAAATAACGTAAAATAACGCAGTAGCGCATTATGTAGTAACGGTAACTGAGTTACTGAATATAAAAAATAACGCGTTAGAATACTAGTTACCGCCGAAACTAACAGCGTTACAGTAACGCGTTACAGTAACGTGTTACTGTTAGTCCCAACACTGCTAACCTTCATGACTACTACTACCTTTTATGACTACTACTAATCTTCATGACTACTACTAACTTGCATGACTACTACTAACCTTCATGACTACTACTACTGTTTATGACTACTACTAAAATTCATGACTACTACTAACCTTCATGACTACTACTAACTTTCATGACTAATACTAACCTTCATGACTACTACTAATGTTAATGTATGACTACTACTAACCTTCATGACTAGTACTAACTTTTATGACTACTACTCACTTTCATGACTACTACAAACCTTCATGGCTACTATTACTTTTATGACTACTACTAACCTTCATGGCTAAGATTAACTTGTATGACTACTGCTAACCTTCAAGACTATTATTAAATTTTATGACTACTACTAAACTTCATGACTACTACTAACTTTCATGACTACTACTAACCTTCATGACTACTACTAACTTTTATGAATACTACTAACCTTCATGACTACTACTAACTTGCATGACTACTACTAACTTTCAGAACTACTACTAACCTTCATGACTACTACTAACGTTTATGACTACTATTAACCTTCATGGCTACTACTAACCTTCATGACTTATACTAACTTTTATGACAATTACTAACTTTCATGACTACTACTAACTTGCATGACTACTACTAGCCTTCATGACTGCTATTACCTTTTATGACTACTACTAACTTTCATGACTACTATTAACTTTTATGACTACTACTAAGTTGCATTACTACTACTAACCTTCATGACTACTATTAACCTTCATGTCAACTACTAACTTCCATGACCATTACTAACATGATGACTACTATTAACTTGTATGACTACTACTAACCTTCATGACTACTAAAAACCCCGTTCCCATATGTGTTGGGAAATTGTGTTAGATGTAATTATAAACGGAATACAATGATTTGCAAATCTTTTTCAACCCATATTCAGTTGAATATCAATCAATGTCAATCAATCAATGTTTATTTATATAGCCCTAAATCACAAGTGTCTCAAAGTGCTGCTACAAAGACAACATATTTGATCTTCAAATTGATAAACTTTTTTTTTTTTTGCAAATAATCATTAACTTTAGAATTTGATGCCAGCAACACGTGACAAAGAAGTTGGGAAAGGTGGCAATAAATACTGATAAAGTTGAGGAATGCTCATCAAACACTTATTTGGAACATCCCACAGGTGAACAGGCAAATTGAGAACAGGTGGGTGCCATGATTGGGTATAAAAGTAGATTCAATGAAATGCTCAGTCATTCACAAACAAGGATGGGGCGAGGGTCACCACTTTGTCAACAAATGCGTGAGCAAATTGTTGAACAGTTAAAGAAAAAACTTTTTCAACCAGCTATTACAAGGAATTTAGGGATTTCACCATCTACGGTCCATAATATCATCAAAGGGTTCAGAGAATCTGGAGAAATCACTGCACGTAAGCAGCTAAGCCCTTGACCTTCGATCCCTCAGGCTGTACCGCATCAACAAGCAACATCATTGTGTAAAGGATATCACCACATGGGCTCAGAAACACTTCAGAAACCCACTGTCAGTAACTACAGTTGGTCGCTACACCTGTAAGTACAAGTTAAAACTCTCCTATGCAAGGCGAAAACCGTTTATCAACAACACCCAGAAACGCCGTCTGCTTCGCTGGGCCTGAGCTCATCTAAGATGGACTGATACAAAGTGGAAAAGTGTTCTGTGGACTGACGAGTCCACATTTCAAATTGTTTTTTGGAAACTGTTGACGTTGTGTCCTCCGGAACAAAGAGGAAAAGAACCATCCAGATTGTTCTAGGGTCAAAGTGTAAAATGCAGCATGTGTGGTGGTATGGGGGTGTATTAGTGCCCAAGGCATGGGTAACTTACACATCTGTGAAGGCGCCATTAATGCTGAAAGGTACATACAGGTTTTGGAGCAACATATGTTGCCATCCAAGCAACGTTACCATGGACGCCCCTGCTTATTTCAGCAAGACAATGCCAAGCCACGTGTTACATCAACGTGGCTTCATAGTAAAAGTGTGTGGGTTCTAGACTGGCCTGCCTGTATTCCAGACCTGTCTCCCATTGAAAATGTGTGGCGCATTATGAAGCCTAAAATACCACAACGGAGACCCCCGGACTGTTGAACAACTTAAGCTGTACATCAAGCAAGAATGGGAAAGAATTCCAACTGAGAAGCTTACAAAGTGTGTCTCCTCAGTTCCCAAACGTTTACTGAGTGTTGTTAAAAGGAAAGGCCATGTAACACAGTGGTGAACATGCCCTTTCCCAACTACTTTGGCACGTGTTGCAGCCATGAGATTCTAAGTTAAGTATTATTTGCAAAAAAAAAAAAGTTTATGAGTTTGAACATCAAATATCTTGTCTTTGTAGTGCATTCAATTGAATATGGGTTGAAAAGGATTTGCAAATCATTGTATTCCGTTTATATTTACATCTAACACAATTTCCCAACTCATATGGAAACGGGGTTTGTATTGACGTTTATGACAACTACTAACCTTCATGACTACTACTGACCTGCATGACTACTACTAACTTTCATGACTACTACTAACTTTCATGACTAATACAAACCTTCATAACTGCTACTAAACTGCATGACTACAACTAACGTTTATGACTACTACTAACCTTCATGACTATTACTAACCTTCATGACTGTTGCTAAACTTCATGACAATTACTAACGAGCATGACTACTACTAACCTTCATGACTATTACTAACTTTCATGACTATTACTAACCTCCATGATTTCTGTCATGTCTGTATTATCATGTTTTGTTTTAAGTCATGTTTTGTTTAGTTTCTGTCTTTTCACTCCCTTGTCTGGTCACCATAGCAACCATTAGTTTTCACCTGTCACGTCACGCACCTGTTTCACGTTTTGACTCACACACACCTGTCACCAATCATGTCACTGTTATTTAAGCATACCTTGTTCATCACTCGTCCTGCCTGCATTGTCGTCATGTCACTCCGGTTTATGTCTCGTTTTGACAAAGTAAGTTTCCATGTCCATGTCCTAGTTTTTGTTAATTAGCAGCTTCATATGTTTTAGGCACACTTGCCTTTTTTTTGGTGGTATCTTTGTGTTTTGTGGTAGTGACTGTTTAATGTCAATAAATCCAAGCCTACCTTCACGCTGTCGTCCGGAGCCGTCTATTTTGCGTTGGAAGAACAACCCCGCAGCAAGCTGCGACACCCGTGACAGAATGCAGGCAGCATACGTTCTTCCGCAGACCGGCCACGAGGAGGTGATGGAGACGCACTGGCACAAATGGAAGCCAGCCAGAAAGGCTTTTTCTCGCCAGCATAACGCGTTGTTCCCCCAAAATCTTCATCCGGACAACAAGATTCCCAGTGTTGGGACTAACGCGTTACAAAGTAACGCGTTACTGTAACGCCGTTAGTTTCGGCGGTAACTAGTAATCTAACGCATTATTTTTTTTTATTCAGTAATTTAGTTACCGTTACTACATGATGCGTTACTGCGTTATTTTACGTTACTTTTGATGTAGTATCGGCTAGAAACAGAAGCGCTGCGGTGTCGTTCTTCTGAATCTTCCTCTGTCACAAGCCGGAGAGAAGAAAAGAGGCGCGGTCTATGTGTGTGTGGGTGTGGGGAAAAAAAGTTGTTGGCACGTTCAGTCCACACACAGCGTGGTCATGGCTAGCGGAGTAACGGAGGAGCTTGAACGCCCCCGCCATTGAATCGGTGTGTTTATAAGTGCAGACTCGGTTGTGCAAAACGAGGGTTTTAAACACATGCTGAACGTGCTTGAACCACGTTACGACATCCCGTCGCGCACCCACTTCAGCAATAAGATTGTGCCAGATCTTTATGAGCAGGAGAAGAAAAAAGTTGTGGATGAACTATCCCGAGCATCATCTGTTGCGCTCATGACAGACGGGTGGACGTCCAGCGGAACTATAAGCGCTCACTTCATCACAGCAGACTGGGAGATGAGAAGACACGCCCCCTCTACGAGAGTCACCTTGCGCAGGTACTGACACAAGCAGTGGAGGAATGGAAGATAAAGATATCCCAGTCACACGTGATAATGCCAAAAATCTAATAATTACAGAGAATGAGGCAGGACTGGGACCACAGATAGGTGCTTTGCACATGTAGTGAATTTGGCATCACAGAAGGGAATCTCAGTCAATAGGATGGAGCGCCTCTTTGGGAGGATCAGGAAGGTTTCTTACTTCCACCCAAGCACAACAGCTGCTCATGTGCTTAAGACAAAGCAAGAAATGCTAAAGCTGCCTGCTCATACATGATGTCCCAACGAGGTGGAACTCCACTTATGATATGTTGGAGCAGCAGGCAGCTATATACTCTGCATTGACCCACAACACCCTGAAGACAAATGTCACCCTGTCTGATGATGATGTGAGAGTGGCAGGTGAGGTCCAAAAGTGTTCCATCTCTACTGAGCACTGAAACTTCACCATCTGTGTCAATGATCCTGCCACTGAAAACAAGTATTCTACAATCCATGGCTCCAAGTGTGGAAGACAGCAGCATCACTCCAGATGTCAGCCTTTATGTTTCAAGGAAGATGATGTGCCTTCTTATGTTGCACTTTAACTTGTTTTTTATTCATGGTCATTGGTCCAAGTTTAAAGAAAGGAGGAATGCCTTTTTATGTTGCACTGTTTTTCATTAATTATGTTAAAAGGAAAATAAAAATGTATGTCAAGTTGATCAACAGATTGTATTATTCTCCAGTGCAATAACAGTACTGAAATGAAGGCAAAAAGGGCATTAATGGGAGCTTTAAAAAAGAAGAAGAAAAACAGAAGTAACTAAATAGTTACTTTTCACAGTAACGCATTACTTTTTGGTGTAATTAACTGAGTTAGTAACTGAGTTACTTTTGAAATAAAGTAACTAGTAACTGTAACTAGTTACTGGTTTTCAGTAACTAACCCAACACTGAAGATTCTACAACCAGCCCATTCTTCCTTCCCGCCGCAGGAGACCCGTGCTGATGACGTCATCCCGCCCACTGGTGATGACGTCAGAAACCAAGATTTTTTTTTTGAGTCTATTTACACCCTCTGTCAGCCGCCCACTATGGACTTTGTTTCAAAGAAAAATCCTTTTGAGAAAATTGTCTCTAAATTTAGATTTTTTCAGACCCAGTCTAAAGTGGGGGTAGGGAATAGACATTTTGGACAATTTAGTGGGGAGGAGTCTACCCCCCTACACCCACCCCTAAAGAACATGCCAGACCTCAGGGAGCGCGTCTGGTATCCGCTTCTTGAGGGGGGGGCTGGGACCGGGAGCTGTGCTGGTGGGGTGACTCAGATGCACCCAACCAGGCAGCAACCTCCAGCCCGTCCTCCACCACTAGTCCGTCGGCATGTAAAGCCGCAACCCCCAGCTAGACCGCCTCCGCCATGCTCATGGCTAACCTCAGCCCGGGTGGGCTTGCAGACGCCACCATCATCTCCGGTGGTCTTGCAGACGCCACCATCATCTCCGGTGGTCTTGCAGACGCCACCAGCATCTCCGGTGGGCTTGCAGACGCCACCAGCATCTCCGGTGGGCTTGCAGACGCCACCAGCATCTCCGGTGGGCCTGCAAACGCCACCAGCTCCAGTTCCTGCTCCTCGGCTAGCACCTGCTCCAGTTCCTGCTCCTCGGCTAGCACCTGCTCCAGTTCCTGCTCCTCGGCTAGCACCTGCTCCAGTTCCTGCTCCTCGGCTAGCACCTGCTCCAGTTCCTGCTCCTCGGCTAGCACCTGCTCCAATTCCTGCTCCTCGGCTAGCACCTGCTCCAGTTCCTGCTCCTCGGCTAGCACCTGCTCCAGTTCCTGCTCCTCGGCTAGCACCTGCTCCAGTTCCTGCTCCTTGGCTAGCACCTGCTCCAGTTCCTGCTCCACGGCTAGCGCCAAGGCTAGCACCAGAGCCACGGCTAGCACCTGTCGCTGCTCCAAGGCTAGCACCTGTCGCTGCTCCAAGGCTAGCACCTGTCGCAGCTCCACGGCTAGCACCTGTCGCCGCACCAAGGCTAGCACCAGCTCCATGTCAAGACCAAGACCCTCCACGCCAAGTCCAAGACCAAGACCCTCCACGCCAAGACCAAGACCAAGACCCTCCACGCCAAGACCAAGACCCTCCACGCCAAGTCCAAGACCCTCCACGCCAAGTCCAAGACCCTCCACGCCAAGTCCAAGACCCTCCACGCCAAGAACAAGACCCGCCATGCCAAGACCAAGACCAAGACCCGCCATGCCAAGACCAAGACCAAGACCCGCCATGCCAAGACCAAGACCAAGACCCGCCATGCCAAGACCAAGACCCGCCATGCCAAGACCTAGACCAAGACCAAGACCCGCCATGCCAAGACCAAGACCCGCCATGCCAAGACCAAGACCCGCCATGCCAAGACCAAGACCCGCCATGCCAAGACCAAGACCTGCCATGCCAAGACCAAGACCCACGCCAAGACCAAGACCTATACCAAGACCCACGCCGAGCTTCGCCGCCTGACGCGCCACGCCGAGCTTTGCCGCCTGACGCGCCACGCCGAGCTTCGCCGCCTGTCGCGCCACGCCGAGCTTCGCCGCCTGACGCGCCACGCCGAGCTTCGCCGCCTGACGCGCCATGCCGAGCTTCGCCGCCTGACTCACCACGCCAAGCCACGCCTGCCACGATGACGACGCGCCTGCCTCCTCGTCGGCCACGGATATGGCCGCTACCTGGTCGCCCGCCACGCCAAGTGCGCCCACCTCCCAGTCGGCCACGAATGTGGCCATTCCCTGGGCGCCCGCCTCGCCTGCTGCAGCGGCGTTCCACTCGCCGCCGCCACCTAACTCTGCCCCGGTGGATACGGGGACACGTGGTCTGGCGACCCACCGCCATGTCCCCCTCCCGCCCTCCCATGACTTTTGTTAAGTTTTTTTTCTTGGACATCTGGTATCTGTCCTTAAGGGAGGGGCTCTGTCATGTCTGTATTATCATGTTTTGTTTTAAGTCATGTTTTGTTTAGTTTCTGTCTTTTCACTCCCTTGTCTGGTCACCATAGCAACCATTAGTTTTCACCTGTCACGTCACGCACCTGTTTCACGTTTTGACTCACACACACCTGTCACCAATCATGTCACTGTTATTTAAGCATACCTTGTTCATCACTCGTCCTGCCTGCATTGTCGTCATGTCACTCCGGTTTATGTCTCGTTTTGACAAAGTAAGTTTCCATGTCCATGTCCTAGTTTTTGTTAATTAGCAGCTTCATATGTTTTAGGCACACTTGCCTTTTTTTGGTGGTATCTTTGTGTTTTGTGGTAGTGACTGTTTAATGTCAATAAATCCAAGCCTACCTTCACGCTGTCGTCCGGAGCCGTCTATTTTGCGTTGGAAGAACAACCCCGCAGCAAGCTGCGACCCCCCCCCACGTGACATACTACTAACCTTCATGATTCATACAAACTTACAACACACATACTAACCTGATGACTACTACTAACCTGATGACAACTACTAACCTTCATTACTACCACTAACCTTTATGATTGCTACTAACCTCCATGACTACTACTACATTTTATGACTACTCCTAAATTTCATGACTACTACTAACCTCCATGATTACTACTAAATTTTATGACTACTCCTAAATTTCATGACTACTACTAACCTCCATGACTACTACTAAATTTTGTGACTACTCTAAATTTCATGACTACTACTAACCTTCATGACTACTGTGACAGTAAAACCTGCAAGCTTGGATCCTGTGAAGTTTCTGTCAGTGAGACCGCTAGGAAGCGAATTCCACATTTGGCGCCCAACCAAAGAGGACAATGGAAACACCGAACCCACTAGCAGCACTGGGGCAGCTCATGGCGGAGGTGTCTGCAGCGAGTCACCGGCAGATGGAGGCGTGTGCAAATGGTGCAGCAGAGCCAGGTGCTGCAAGCATTGATGGAGGGACCTGGTGCGGGGGCAACCGCGGCAGCGGCGCCAGCGTTGGCGGCAGTGGGACTGCATCATGTCCAGCAATGGAAGCGGGGCAGGTGATCCGGGTTGTCGACCCTTCGGTGCCGTCCCCCGGGCCAGGGGAGACGTACTATGTACCGGTAAGGATACAAGGGAGTACACACCGGGCGATGGTGGATTCGGTCTGCGAGCAGTCCATGATCCACCAGAACTTGGTTCGACCCGGGGCGTTGAGAAAGGTTACACGGGTGAGGGTTAAATGTGTGCATGGGGATATTCACGAGTACCCTATCGTGCCGGTGGAAATTTTGTTCAAAGAGTAAAAACATAGTGTTAAGGCGGCTGTAGGTTCGCGCCTGGCGCACCCTTTAATCTTGGGAACCAATTGACCGGGGTTTAACGGGTTAATAAAGCAGTGCGCAGGGGTGCGTTCACGACCGGTAGGGAAAGGGGATAGCCGCGCTGTTCTCACCGGCGACACAAGATTATCCGACGCTGCCGAGGGGAGGGAGGAGGGGTGCCGACTGTGGACGTCGGTTGAGAAAAACCTTTCTCAACAAGCTTTTGCAAGGAATTTAGGGATTTCACCATCTACGGTCCGTAATATCATCAAAGGGTTCAGAGAATCTGGAGAAATCACTGCACGTAAGCAGCTAAGCCCGTGACCTTTGATCCCTCAGGCTGTACTGCATCAACAAGCAACATCAGTGTGTGATATCCTTTGATATCACCACATGGGCTCAGGAACACTTCAGAAACCCACTGTCAGTAACTACAGTTGGTCGCTACATCTGTAAGTGCAAGTTAAAACTCTCCTATGCAAGGCGAAAACCGTTTATCAACAACAACCAGAAACGTCGTCGGCTTGGCTGGGCCTGAGCTCATCTAAGATGGACTGATACTCAGATACCGCCAACCCAGCGAAGTGCGTGGTTGGCCGGAGGGAGGTACAGTATCTGGGGTACCACTTGGGGGAAGGTCAGGTGCGGCCTCAGATAGACAAAACCGCAGCAGTTGCGGCCTGCCCGACCCCGAAGACGAAAAACGAGGTGAGGCAGTTTTTGTGGCTGGTGGGCTACTACCGGAGGTTCGTCTCCCGGTTTGCGGACCTGACCAGCCCACTAACTGCCCTCACCCGAAAAGTTGCTCCAGATCTGGTCCAGTGGACGGAGCAGTGCCAGCAGGCATTCGAGGTGAATAAAGCACTTTGCGAGGAACCCGTACTGAGCATGCCTGATTTTTCCATCCCATTTTGTTTGCAAGGGGACGCGTCGGGCAGAGGGCTGGGAGCTGTTTTATCCCAGCAGAAGGAGGGCAACGACCACCCCGTTCTGGCAGTTTCCTGCTGATGTACAGTAGCACGGTGGAGAGGGAGTGCCTCGCCATCGGTGGACTGTCGGTGCCCTCCGGTACTACCTGCTGGGACGCCCGTTCAGCCTCTGCTCGGACCACAAACCCCTCCAGTGGCTCCACCTCATGAAAGATGCCAACGCGCGGATCACCCGTTGGTAACTCGCTTTACAACCCTACCATTTCAGAGTGATCCATAGGCTGGGGGCGCAGATGGCCGTGGCGGACTTCCTCTCCCGCTCTCATGCGGGGGGTAGTAGGCGCGGCCGGACGATGTCCAGGCCTAAGTCTGGCGGTGGAGGTATGTGGGGGGAGAGTGTGATCAGCGCGCCTGCAGGAGCAAAGGTCACCGCCTCTGTCCATGGTGCTGAAGACAGAGCACCATCAGACGGGGTGTGGCATGTGCTGACAGCGAGACACAGCTGGCAGGTGATTAGATTTCACAGGTGGTACGTGTTAATCTAATCATCTGTTGTCTTTAACAGTAAGCGACCGGGAGCAGAGGGAGAGAGAGGTACGGACATGTCTGAAAAGTCACGTTCTGGGAGAAGGAAACAGATGAGAAAACATATGAGAATTAAAACTTTGTTAAAACCTGCAAGCTTGGATCCTGTGAAGTGTCTGTCAGTGGGACCGCTAGGAAGCAACTTCCACACTAACATTCATGACTACTACTAACCTTCATGACTACTACTAAACTTCATGACTATTATTAACCTTCATGACTACTATTAACCTTCATGACTGCTACTAAACTCCATGACTACAACTAACCTTCATGACTACTACTAAACTGCATGACTTTTACTAACCTTCATGACTACTACTAATCTGTAAGACTGCTACTAAACTTCATGACTCGTATTAACTTTTATGACTATTACTAACCTTCATAATTTCTACTAATCTTTATGATTACTACTAACTTTCATAACTATGTGTAACCTTAATGACTACTACTATGGATGGATGGATGGATGGATGGATTGATGGACAAGCTGTGCGACGAGTGCATCAGTAAACCGTCAACAGAAGATTCTAGTTCCGCTGGTGACGAAGGGCAAACACTTCAGCTTTTTCAAGTTCTCAATGTTCACCTAGGTTTTACACTTGGTGCAGCTGTCAACAGGAAGTGATACAGGTCCCATGGACCAATGGGTAGCACCAGTCGTGAAGGTGATTGATTGAGAAGGAGGAAGTGCTGTTTTTGCTAGTGTGGTGAGAGACGGAAAAACTTAGTAGGCCAGTTTGAGGATCCGGTGTTGGAACTGAGCTCTGCAGTCGGAATTGAAATCAAGTTTATGAATGGCATCAGACTTTGTCAGGACCGTGTTGTTCCTGCTTGGTCAACACCAGAAACTAACACCAGTCTGGACTAGACAGTTGACGTGTGCCACTCAGACACGGCTGTCCTTTCTTTGGCCAGGATGTGCGGGAAAGTAGCAGTCATTGGACACAGAGTTGCGAGGGGACTGGTTGAATTCGTGGCAAACCTTTATTTTCCCTCTACCGCCTAAAGACCGATTAACTTGATCAACGTTGGTCTTACAAGATTGTCCTGTGGCCTAAGAGTGAATTTGTCCCAATAATTGGCTCCAAAACAGCTGATGGTTCATCCATCCATCCATCCATTTCCGCCGCTTATCCGAGTCCGGGTCGCGAAGGCAGCAGTCTAAGCAGAGATGCCCAGACTTCCCTGTCTCCAGCCACCTCCTCTAGTTCTACAGGGGGATACCAAGGTGTTCCCAGGCCAGCTGTGAGACATGGTCCCTCCCCGTGCCCTAGGTCTGCCCCGAGGTCCCCTCCCGGCTGGACATGCCCGAAACACATCACCAGGGACTTGTCCAGGAGGCATCTGTAGCAGATGCCCAAGCCATCTCAGCTGGCTCCTCACAAAGTGAAGGAGCAGCGGTTCTACCCTGAGTCTCTCCCGAATGACCGAGCTGCTAACCCTATCTCTGAGGGTGATCCCAGATATCCTGCGTAGGAAACTAATTTCTGCCGCTTGTATTCGTGACCGTGTCCTTTCGGTCATTACCCAAAGTTCATGACCATTGGTGAGGGTAAGAACGTAGACTGACATGCCCGAAGCACCTCACCAGGGAGGCGTCCAGGAGGCATTCGTTGTAGATGCCCAAGCCATCTCAGCCGGCTCTTCACGAGATAAAGGAGCAGCGGCTCTACTCTGAGTCTCTCCCGAATTACCGCGCTCCTCACCCTATCTCTGAGGGTGATCCCAGACATCCTGCGGAGGAAACTCTTTACTGCCGCTTGTAGTCGCGACCTTTGGTTCATGACCAAAGGTTAGGGTAGGAATGTAGACTGACCTGCAAATCGAGAACTTCGCCTTCTGGCTCAGCTCCTTCTTCACCACAACAGACCGGTGCACCAATCCGTCAGAACAAGACCCCGAGATACTTGAACTCTTCCACATGAGGCAAAACTTCACTCTCGAACCGAGGGGGGCATTCCACCCTTTTCCGACTGAGAACCGTGGCCTCAGATTTGATTTTTGAAGATCCACTTTGTAGTCGTTTCCTCAGATATACGACCGCATGTCTTGGACACTCGGGTGAAGAGAGGAGCAGAGCTGTCAACTGATCACCACCTGGTGGTGGGTTGGATCAGGTGGCGGGGGAGAATGCCGGACAGACTGCATGTAGATGATTATATCTGCTGTACAGACAGAGACAACAACAACAACAACAACAGATAGGATATGTACAAATATGATAGTAAAAGTGATATCAAAGAAGAAGTTACAATGAACATTATTACACTACAAATGGATCAATACAAATACCAATAGAAATATCACTATTGATAATGAATAATAACAATAATTACCTCTATTATCAACAATACAATTTCAAATGCAACAATACATATATGTATTGATAACTTGAAATACAAAAGAAAGCAGATAAATGGAGGGGAAGAAAGAGAAGCCAACTCTATTAACCTTGTAGATTGTTATAGTAGCAATAGGTTAGGCTATGTCAGTGTGCCATGTGTTACCCAGTTTCCCTAGGGCAACAACGTTAATATACAGGTATGTTTGATGAAACGTGATTATGTGCATGAGTGTATGTGCATGAGTGGACTGTATGTATATGTACTTGCATATGTATAGTATGTGTATGTTTGTACAGTGAATGTATATGTACAGTATGTGTATATGTATGTTTGTACAGTGAATGTATATGTACAGTATGTGTATATAAACCTTTTCGTACTACCTTTGTGTACTACCTTTAAAAAGTACCTTTTGTAGATTTTGTAGAACATGTTGTAGTACTTTGTACTACCTTCTAGTAGTACCTTTTTGTACTACCTTATTGTAGTACCTTTAAGTAGTACCTTTGAGTAGTGCCTTTTTGTAGTGACATTTTGTACTACCTGTAGAAAGTACCTTTTTGTAGTATATGTTGTAGTACATTGTAACACCTTTTGGTGTTACACTTTGTAGTACCTTTTAGTAGTACCTTTTTGTAGTACTCCTTCGTAGGACGTACCTTTTGGTATTGCATTTTGTACTACATTTTTGTAGTACTTTCCAGTAGTGTCGTCTATTAGTACCTTTAGGTACTACATGAGTGTAGTACTGGAGAAGTACTTTGAGAAGAAGCATGAGTGGCCATGAAAGGCACAAAATGGAAAAGAAAAGCTGGTGAACAAGATGGTGGATACAAACAATTACTTTCAATTTGACGCTCAATAAAATACAACCATCAGCTCTGCATGCACACACACACACACACACACACACACACGCACACACACACACCCACACACACACACACACACAGAGAGAGAGAGAGAGAGAGAGAGAGAGAGAGAGAGAGAGAAAGAGAGAGCATCATGAGTGAATGTGTCTCCTGAGGACACACACACCTGGACAGACACACACACACACACACACACACACACACACAGACACAAACATACACACACAAACAAACACATACACACCCACACACACACAGGGACACACACCCGCACACAAGCACACAAACACACACACATACGGACCCACACACACACACACACAGAGACACACAAACACACACACAGACATATCCTCACACACACAAACACACACACACACAGACACGGACACACAAAAACACACACACAAACACACCTACACACATGGACACACACACAGGGACCCTTTACACATGACCACAAACACACACACACAGGGACATATATACACACACACACACACAAACACACATGCACACACACACACATACACACAAACACACGGACACAAACACACACGGACACACGAACGCACACACACACACACACACATACGGACAAACACAAGGACACACACAGACACACACAGACACACAGGACACACACACGGACAAACACAGGGACACACACACAGGGACACACAAACACACATGCACACAGGGACACACACACACACACACACACACAGACACACAGAGAGAGAGAGAGAGAGAGAGAGAGAGAGAGAGAGAGAGAGAGAGAGAGAGAGGAGCATGTAGGGAGAATGTGTCTCCTGAGAAGAGTTTTAATTGAAGAAGGTTTCACTCGCCATCAAATTGGAAAAATTAATCAGCTGGAAAAACAAATCTTCTCTTTTCTTTTCTTCCCTTCGGCCTTCGACACACGTGTGTGTGTGTGTGTGTGTGTGTGTGTGTGTGTGTGTGTGTGTGTGTGTGTGTGTGTGTGTGTGTGTGTGTGTGTGTGTGTGTGTGTGTGTGTGTGTGTGTGTGTGTGTGTGTGTGTGTGATCATCATTTACAATCAGCACAAATGTGTGGGTCTTTATTGACAAAAATAAACATTGGGTGTTTTTCTCTGAAGAATGATGCAAATACTCTTCTAAAGACAATTCTCCTTTACATGAAGACACTGTGTTGGCCTGCAACATGTATCAACTGATAATATATATATCACTAATAATATATAACACTGATGATATCTAATAACTGATAATATACATCACAAATAATATCTACCACTAATTATATTCATCACTAATAATATATATCACTGTTAATATATATCACTAATAGTTAATAGTATTTAATAGTATATGTCACTAATGATACACATCATCACTAATAATATCTTTAACTGATCATATCTATCACTAATAATATATATCACTAAAAATATATATCACTAATAATATTTATCACTAATAATATATATCACTAATCATATTTATGACTAATGATATATATCAGTAATAATAGATATCATTAACAGTATATATCACTAATGATATCATTAACAATATGTATCACTAATAATGTATATCACTAATAGCATATAACACTAATGATATTTATCACTAATAATATATATCAGTAATGATGGTTATCAATAATAATACATATCACTAATGATATCACCACTAATAATATTTCTTACTAATAACATATATCACTAATAATATCATCACTAATAGTATATATTACTAATGATATTTATCACTAGTAATATCCATTACTAATAATGTATATCACTAATTATATTTATCACTAATAATATATATCACTAATAATATATATCACTAATAATAAATATCATTAATAGTCTCCTCTCTGAGCTGCCACCTTATCGTGTCGAGGAGTTGTCTACGTGTCCCAATGATCCGAGGAGCTATGTTGTCCGGGGGGTTCTATGACCCCTGGTAGGGTCTCCCAAGACAAACAGGTCCTAGGTGAGGGATCAGACAAAGAGCAGCTCGAAGACCTCTACGGAAATACAAGAACAGAGACTCAGATTTCCCTCGCCCGGATGCGGGTCACCGGGGCCCCCCTCTGGAGCCAGGCCCGGAGTTGGGGCACAATGGCGAGCGCTGGTGGCCGGGCCTGTCCCCATGGGGCCTGGCCGGGTACAGCCCGAAGAGGCAACGTGGGTCCCCCGTCCAATGGGCTCACCACTCGTGGGAGGGGCCATAGAGGTCAGGTGCGATGTGAGCTGGGAAGCAGCCAAAGGCAGGGCACTTGGCGGTCCGATCCTCGGTTACATAAGCTAGCTCTTGGGACGTGGAATGTCACCTTGCTGGGGGGTGGGGGGGGGGGGGGCCTGAGCTAGTGCGCGAGGTGGAGAAGGTCCGGCTGGATATAGTCGTACTCACTTCGACGCACAGTAAGGGCTCTGGAACCAGTTCTCTCGAGAGGGGCTGGACTCTCTTCTACACTGGCATTGCACGCAGTGAGAGGTGACGGGCTGGGGTAGTAATTTTTGTTGCCCCCCGGCTCAAAGCCTGCACGTTGGAGTTCAACCCAGTGGACAAGAGGCTAGCTTCCCTCCGCCTTCGGGTGGGGTTTGTGTTGTTTGTGCTTACGCACCGAACAGCAGTTCAGAGTACCCACCCTTTTTGGATACACTCGAGGGAGTACTGGAGAGTGCTCCCCCAGGTGATTCCCTTGTTCTACTGGGGGACTTCAACGCTCATGTTGGCAACTACAAAGAAACCTGGAGAGGCGTGATTGGGAAGAATGGCCGCCCGGATCTGAACCCAAGTGGTGTTTTGTTATTGGACTTTTGTGCTCGTCACGGATTGTCCATAACAGACACCATGTTCAAACATAAGGGTGTCTATATGTGCACTTGGCACCAGGACACCGTAGACCGCAGTTCCATGATCGACTTTGTAGTTGTGTCATCGGATTTACGGCCTCATGTTTTGGACACTCGGGTGAAAAGAGGGGCGGAGCTTTCTACTGATCACCACCTGGTGGTGAGTTGGCTGCGATGGTGGGGTAGGATGCCGGACAGACCTGGCAGGCCCAAACGCATTGTGAGGGTCTGCTGGGAACGTCTAGCAGAGTCTCCTGTCAGAGAGAGTTTCAATTCCCACCTCCGGAAGAACTTTGAACAAGTCACGAGGGAGGGGCTGGACATTGAGTCCAAGTGGACCATATTCCGCACCTCTATTGTCGAGGCAGATGATTGGAGCTGTGGCCACAAGGTAGTTGGTGCCTGTCGTGGCGGTAATCCGCGAACACGCTGGTGGACACCAGCGGTGAGGGATGCCGTCAAGCTGAAGAAAGAGTCCTATTGGGTTCTTTTGGCTCATAAGACTCCAGAGGCAGCAGACAGGTATCGACAGGCCAAGCGGTGTGCGGCTTCAGCAGTCGCAGAGGCAAAAACTCGGACATGGGAGGAGTTCGGGGAAGCCATGGAAAACGACTTCCGGACGATTTCGAAGCGATTCTGGACCACCATCCGCCGCCTCAGGAAGGGGAAGCACTGCACTGTCAAAACCGTGTATGGTGAGGATGGTGTTCTGCTGACCTCGACTACGGATGTTGTGGATCGGTGGAGGGAATACTTCGAAAGCCTCCTCAATCCCACAAGCACGTCTTCCTATGAAGAAGCAGTGCCTGGGGAATCTGTGGTGGACTCTCCTATTTCTGAGGTTGCTGAGGTAGTTAAAAAGCTCCTCGGTGGCAAGGCCCCGGGGGTGGATGAGTTCCGCCCGGAGCTCCTTAAGGCTCTGGATGCTGTGGGGCTGTCTTGGTTGACAAGACTCTGCAACATCGCGTAGACATCGGGGGCGGTAACTCTAGATTGGGGCGGCGTGGCGCGGTGAAAGAGTGGCCGTGCGCGACCCGAGGGTCCCTGGTTCAATCCCCACCTAGTACCAACTTCGTCATGTCCGTTGTGTCCTGAGCAAGACACTTCACCCTTGCTCCTGATGGGTGCTGGTTAGCGCCTTGCATGGCAGCTCCCTCCATCAGTGTGTGAATGTGTGTGTGAATGGGTAAATGTGGAAGTAGTGTCAAAGCGCTTTGAGTACCTTGAAGGTAGAAAAGCGCTATACAAGTACAACCCATTTATCATTTATTTATTTGGATTGGCAGACCGGGGTGGTGGTTCCTCTGTTTAAGAAGGGAAACCGGAGGGTGTGTACCAACTATCGTGGGATCACGCTCCTCAGCCTTCCTGGTAAGGTCTATTCAGGTGTACTGGAGAGGAGGCTACGCCGGATAGTCGAACCTCGGATTCAGGAGGAACAGTGCGGTTTTCGTCCTGGTCGTGGAACTGTGTACCAGCTCTATACTCTCGGCAGGGTCCTTGAGGGTGCAATAGACTTGGAGAAGGCATTCGACCGTGTCCCTCGGAAAGTCCTGTAGGTAGTGCTCAGAGAGTATGGAGTATTGGACTGTCTGATTGTGGCAATCCACTCCCTGTACGATCAGTGTCAGAGCTTGATCAGTAAGTCGGACACGTTTCCAGTGAGGGTTGGACTCCACCAAGGCTGCCTTTTGTCACTGATTCTGTTCATAACTTTTATGGACAGAATTTCTAGGAGCAGTCAGGGCATTGAGAGGATCTGGTTTGGTGGCTGCAGGATTAGGTCACTGCTTTTCGCAGATTATGTGGTCCTGATGGCTTCATCTGGCCAGGATATTCAGCTCTCACTGGACTGGTACGCAGCCGAGTGTGAAGCAACTGGGACCTCCGAGTCCGAGTCCATGGTTCTCGCCTGGAAAAGGGTGGAGTGTCATCTCCGGGTTGGGGAGGAGACCCTGCCCCAAGTGGAGGAGTTCAAGTACCTCGGAGTCTTGTTCACGAGTGAGGGAAGAGTGGATCTTGAGATCGACAGGTGGATCAGTGCGGCGTCTTCAGTAATGCGTATGCCGTATCTATCCGTTGTGGTAAAGAAGGAGCTTAGCCGGAAGGCAAAGCTCTCAATTTACCGGTCGGTCTACGTTCCTATCCTCACCTATGGTCATGAGCTTGGGGTTATGACCGAAAGGACAAGATCACGGGTACAAGCGGCTAAATGAGTTTCCTCCGCCGAGTGGCGGGGCTCTCCCTTAGAGATAGGGTGAGAAGCTATGCCATCTGGGAGGAGCTCAAAGTAAAGCCGCTGCTCCTCCACATGGAGAGGAGCCAGATGAGGTGGTTCGGGCATCTGGTCAGGATGCCACCCAAACGCCTCCCTAGCAGGTAGGAGGCCACAGGGAAGACCCCAGGACACGTTGGGAAGGCTATGTCTCCCGGCTGGCCTGGGAATTCCTCGGGAAACCCCCGGAGGTACTGGACGAAGTGGCTGGGGAGAGGGAAGTCTGGGCTTCCCAGCTTAGGCTCCTGCCCCCGCGACCCGACCTCGGATGAGCGGAAGAAGATGGATGGATGGATCATTAATAGTATATCATCACTAATAAAATATATCACTAATAATATCTATCACTAATAATATATATCACTAATAATAGATATAATTAATAGTATATATCACAAATTATATCAATTTTCTATCCATTTTCTATCGCTTGTCTTTTTCGGGGTCGCGGGGTGGGCTGGAGCCTATCTCAGCTGCATTCGGGCGAAGGCGGGGTACACCCTGGACAAGTTGCCACCTCATTGCAGGGCCAACACAGATAGACAGACAACATTCACACTCACATTCACACACTAAGGACCATTTAGTGTTGCCAATCAACCTATCCCCAGGTGCATGTCTTTGGAGGTGGGAGGAAGCTGGAGTACCCAGAGGGAACCCACGCAGTCACGGGGAGGACATGCAAACTCCACACAGAAAGATCCCAAGCGCAGGATCGAACCCAGGACCTTCGTATTGTGAGGCAGACGCACTAACCTCCCTTCCCCCCCACCGTGCTGCCCATGATATCAATCACATATAATATATATCCCTAATGATATAAATCACTAATGATATAAATCACTAATAATATATTGATTTTTTTCACTAATAACATCAATAACTAATAATAAATACGACAATTGATATGTATCACTAATAATATATCACTTATAATATATTTAATATATGTATGCATATATATATATATATAATGATATTTATCAATATAACATCAATCACAAATATTGTTTTTCACTAATGATATCTATAACTAATAGTATCTATCATTAATGCTATATATCTATATATATAATAATATATATTACTAATAATATAAATAAATAAATCAAAGTTGACTTATATAGCCCTTATGCTGAGTGGATACAGTTAATAATATATATATCACTATTGCTATGCATCACTAATAACATCAGTCACTAATAATATATATCACTATTGCTATATATCACTAATAACATCAGTCACTAATAATATATATTACTAATGTTATACATCATTAATAACATCAGTCATTAATATATCACAAATTATATATATAACTAATGATATAAATCCCTAATAATATATATCACTATTAACATCAGTCACTAATAATATACATCACTTATGTTATATATCATTGATAACAACAATCATTAATACATCACTAATGATACTGTATATGTCACTAATAATATATATCACGGATGAAAGATAGCACCAATAAAAACTATGACTAATAACATCCATCCCTAATAATATATATCACTAACGATCTGTATCATTGTTAACATCAATCACTAATATATCACTAATGATATCTGTCACTCATGATATATCACTGATAAAATATATCACTAACGATATTTATCATTATTACCATCAATCACTAATATATCACTAATGATATCTATCACTCATGATATATGTCACTAATAATATATATCACTAACAATATTTATCATTGTTGACATCAATCACTAATATATCACTAATGATATATATCACTAATAATATATATCATGAATGATAGATATCACAAATAAAAATTATCACTAATAACATAGATCACTAATAATATATATCACTAATGATATCATCAATAATAATATATATCACTAATGAGTGTGTAAAAAATGTCTGTCTGTATTATGATTTGTCTGTGTGTAAAAAATGTTTGTATTATGATTTGTCTGTGTGTAAAAAATGTTTGTATTATGATTTGTCTGTGTGTAAAAAATGTTTGTCTGTATTATGATTTGTCTGTGTGTAAAAAAAAATGTCTGTCTGTATTATGACGTGTCTGTGTAAAACATGTTTGTATTATGATTTTTCTGCGTGTAAAAAAATTATTGTCTGTATTAGGATTTGTTTGTGTGTAAAAAATGTCTGTCTGTATTATAATTTCTCTGTGTGTAAACATTTTTTGTCTCTATTATGATTTGTCTGTGTGTAAAAATATCTGTCTGTATTATGATTTGTCTGTGTGTAAAAAATGTCCGTCTGTCCATATTTCCATCAGCGTGAGTGTAAGAAAAGATGTGTGTGTGTGTGTGTGTGTGTGTGTGTGTGTGTGTGTGTGTGTGTGTGTGTGTGTGTGTGTGTGTGTGCGTATGCGTGTGCGTGTGCGTGTGTGTGTGTGTGTGTGTGTGTGTGTGTGTGTGTGTGTGTGTGTGTGTGTGTGTGTGTGTGTATTTAGATGTGAGTGTGAAGCAGAAACCCTCTATTGGCAGTCTTTGAACACGTGACATTGCTGGTGTCAGTTTATTTCCAACATGCATCCAAGTACAATGTCGTACTTCACATATTTACACTTGTTTCATCACCACAGCTCCAAAACTTAGTGATCAGAAGTATTTTTGTACTCAAATAGGTGATCTGTAAGGGTTATATCATTATATGTCCATCCATCCATCCATCTTCTTCCGCTTAGCCGAGGTCGGGTCGCGGGGGCAGCAGCCTAAGCAGGGAAGCCCAGACTTCCCTCTCCCCAGCCATTTCGTCTAGCTCTTCCTATGGGACCCCGAGGCGTTCCCAGGCCCGCCGGGAGACATAGTCTTCCCAACGTGTCCTGGGTCTTCCCCGTGGCCTCCTACCGGTCGGACGTGCCCTAAACACCTCCCTAGGGAGGCGTTCGGGTGGCATCCTGACCAGATGCCCGAACCACCTCATCTGGCTCCTCTCGATGTGGAGGAGTAGCGGCTTTACTTTGAGCTCCCCCCGGATGGCAGAGCTTCTCACCCTATCTCTAAGGGAGAGCCCCGCCACTTGGCGGAGGAAACTCATTTCGGCCGCTTGTACCCGTGATCTTGTCCTTTCGGTCAAAACCCAAAGCTCATGACCATAGGTGAGGATGGGAACGTAGATCGACCGGTAAATTGAGAGCTTTGCCTTCCGGCTCAGCTCCTTCTTCACCACAACGGATCGATACAGCGTCCGCATTACTGAAGACGCCGCACCGATCCGCCTGTCGATCTCACGATCCACTCTTCCCTCACTCGTGAACAAGACTCCGAGGTACTTGAACTCCTCCACTTGGGGCAAGATCTCCTCCCCAACCCGGAGATGGCACTCCACCCTTTTCCGGGCGAGAACCATGGACTCGGACTTGGAGGTGCTGATTCTCATCCCAGTCGCTTCACACTCAGCTGCGAACCGATCCAGTGAGAGCTGAAGATCCTGGCCAGATGAAGCCATCAGGACCACATCATCTGCAAAAAGCAGAGACCTAATCCTGCAGCCACCAAACCAGATCCCCTCAACGCCTTGACTGCGCCTAGAAATTCTGTCCATAAAAGTTATGAACAGAATCGGTGACAAAGGGCAGCCTTGGCGGAGTCCAACCCTCACTGGAAACGTGTCCGACTTACTGCCGGCAATGCGGACCAAGCTCTGGCACTGAGCATACAGGGAGCGGACTGCCACAATCAGACAGTCCGAAACCCCATACTCTCTGAGCACTCCCCACAGGACTTCCCGAGGGACACGGTCGAATGCCTTCTCCAAGTCCACAAAACACATGTAGACTGGTTGGGCAAACTCCCATGCACCCTCAAGGACCCTGCCGAGAGTATAGAGCTGGTCCACAGTTCCACGACCAGGACGAAAACCACACTGTTTCTCCTGAATCCGAGGTTCGACTATCCGGCGTAGCCTCCTCTCCAGTACACCTGAATAGACCTTACCGGGAAGGCTGAGGAGTGTGATCCCACGATAGTTAGAGCACACCCTCCGGTTCCCCTTCTTAAAGAGAGGAACCACCACCCCGGTCTGCCAATCCAGAGGTAACGCCCCCGATGTCCACGCGATGCTGCAGAGTCTTGTCAACCAAGACAGCCCCACAGCATCCAGAGCCTTAAGGAACTCCGGGTGGATCTCATCTACCCCCGGGGCCTTGCCACCGAGGAGCTTTTTAACTACCTCAGCAACCTTAGCCCCAGAAATAGGAGAGCCCACCACAGACTCCCCAGACACTGCTTCCTCATAGGAAGACGTGTTGGTGGGATTGAGGAGGTCTTTGAAGTATTCCCTCCACCGATCCACAACATCCGCAGTCGAGGTCAGCAGAACACCATCCTCGCCATACACGGTGTTGATAGTGCACTGCTTCCCCTTCCTGAGGCGGCGGATGGTGGTCCAGAATTGCTTCGAAGCCGTCCGGAAGTCGTTTTCCATGGCTTCCCCGAACTCCTCCCATGTCCGAGTTTTTGCCTCTGCGACCGCTGAAGCCGCACACCGCTTGGCCTGTCGGTACCTGTCCGCTGCCTCGGGAGTCCTATGAGCCAAAAGAACCCGATAGGACTCCTTCTTCAGCTTGACGGCATCTCTCACCGCCGGTGTCCACCAACGGGTTCTAGGATTACCGCCACGACAAGCACCAACTACCTTGCGGCCACAGCTCCAATCAGCAGCCTCGACAATAGAGGCGCGGAACATGGTCCATTCGGACTCAATGTCCAGCACCTCCCTCGTGACATGTTCAAAGTTCTTCCGGAGGTGGGAATTGAAACTCTCTCTGACAGGAGACTCTGCCAGACGTTCCCAGCAAACCCTCACAATGCGTTTGAGCCTGCCGGGTCTGTCCGGCATCCTCCCCCACCATCGCAGCCAACTCACCACCAGGTGGTGATCGGTAGAAAGCTCCGCCCCTCTTCACCCGAGTGTCCAAAACATGAGGCCGCAAATCCGATGACACAACTACAAAGTCGATCATGGAACTGCGGCCTAGGGTGTCCTGGTGCCAAGTGCACATATGGACACCCTTATGTTTGAACATGGTGTTCGTTATGGACAATCTGTGACGGGCACAAAAGTCCAATAACAAAACACCGCTCGGGTTCAGATCCGGGCAGCCATTCTTACCAATCACGCCTCTCCAGGTTTCACTGTCGTTGCCAACATGAGCATTGAAGTTCCCCAGTAGAACGAGGGAATCACCCGGGGGAGCACTCTCAAGTACTCCCTCGAGTGAATCCAAAAAGGGTGGGTACTCTGAGCTGCGGTTTGGCGCATAAGCGCAAACCACAGTCAGGACCCGTTCCCCCACCCGAAGGCGGAGGGAAGCTACCCTCTCGTCCACCGGGTTGAACTCCAACGTACAGGCTCTGAGCCGGGGGGAAACAAGAATTGCCACCCCAGCCCGTCGCCTCTCACTGCCGGCAACGCCAGAGTGGAAGAGAGTCCAGCCCCTCTCGAGAGAACTGGTTCCAGAGCCCTTGCTGTGCGTCGAAGTGAGTCCGACTATATCTAGCCGAAACTTCTCCACCTCACGCACTAGCTCAGGCTCCTTCCCCCCCAGCAAGGTGACGTTCCACGTCCCAAGAGCTAGCTTCTGTAGCCGAGGATCGGACCGCCAAGTGCCCTGCCTTCGGCCGCCGCCCAGCTCACATCGCACCCGACCTCTATGACCCCTGCTATGGGTGGTGAGCCCATTGGAGGGGGGACCCACGTTGCCTCTTCGGGCTGTGCCCGGCCGGGCCCCATGGGGACAGGCCCGGCCACCAGGCGCTCGCCATCGTGCCCCACCTCCGGGCCTGGCTCCAGAGGGGGGCCCCGGTGACCCGCGTCCGGGCGAGGGAAATCTGGGTCCTTGGTTTTTATTTTTCATGGAGGTCTTCGAGCTGCTCTTTGTCTGATCCCTCACCTAGGACCAGTTTTTCTTGGGGGACCCTACCAGGGGGCATAAAGCCCCCGGACAACATAGCTCCTAGGATCATTGGGACACGCAAACTCCTCTACCACGTTAAGGTGGCAGCTCAGAGAGGAGATCATTATATGTGTTATATATAAATATTTAACAATTACATATGATATATAAATATTATATAAATTAAATTGAAATATTATATCATTATATATATTATATATAAAAATGATATAATTATATATATGAACTATAAATGTTATATCTTTATATATATTATATATAAATATTATATCATTATATATGAAATATAAATCTTATATCATTATATAAATTATATATAAATCTTATATCATTATATATATGAAATATAAATATTATATCATTATATATATGAAATATATATATTATATCATTACATATATCGTATAAATATTATATCATTATATTTATGAAGTATAAATCTTATATCATTATATGTATTATGTATACATACTATATCATTATATATATTATATATAAATATTATATCATTGTATATATTATATGTAAATACTATATAATTATATATAATATATAAATATTATATAATCATATATAATGTATAAATATTATATAATTATATAAATGACATATAAATATTATATTATATATATTATATAATTTCATGTTGACAAAATGTAGCTCCACATAGGAGAGGAGCAGATGCGCAAAAACAAGTTTTTGTATCAGCAGGAGAACGTGAGTGCCGTAAGAAAGGAGAGAAGAATAATGGCAATCAGCGAGGGATCAGGAGGAAGAAGATGAGAGCAGATGTTTACTCCTCTTCTTCTCTTCTAGTGCAACCATGTTTTAATTGGTGCCAACTCATCACACACACACACACACACACACACCGCAGTGAGCAGAGCAGCAGTTGTCACAGTCAGACATAAAAAAGTGTCCAATGACGTTCATCCATCTGTTTTCTTTACTCTCCTCTCATCCATCCCTCCATCATCATCCCTCCATCATCCATCCCTCCATCCTTCCATCATCCACCCCTCCAACATCCATCCCTCCATCATCATCCCTCCATCATCATCCCTCCATCATCCATCCCTCATCATCCATCCCTCCATCCTTCCATCATCCATCCCTCCAACATCCATCCCTCCACCATCATCCCTCCATCATCATCCCTTCATCATCAATCCATCCATCATCATCCCTCCATCGCCCATCTCTCCATCATCTATCCCTCCATCATCATCCCTCCATCATCATCATCATCCCTCCATCTCCATCCCTCCATCGCCCATCTCTCCATCATCCATCCCTCCATCATCCACCCTTCCATCATCATCCCTCCCTCGTCATCCCTCCATCACCAATCTCTCCATCACCCATCCCTCCATCATCATCCCTCCATCATCATCCCTCCATCATCCATCCCTCCATCATCCATCATCCATTATCCATCCCTCCATCATCATCCCTCCATCGCCCATCTCTCCATCATCCATCCCTCCATCATCCATCCCTCCATCATCATCCTTCCTGTTATGGGTCACACTCCTGCTGCCTCTCATCATGCTGTGCGCTCTGCTGAACGCAATGCGGGCCACGGCCACAGGCGTTTTCCCTTGGCTGCGGTCGCGCCTCCGCGCGGCTGTAATGATTCTGCAATCAACACATGATGAGAGACCTGCCGTCATAAGCCAGCGCATCCTGAAATCCCGTGCCAGAACGTAGCTTCTCGTATCCGTACAGTAAGCCAAACGTCTCCAGCATTCTTGCATGTGCAGATCCTCTCTGTCAGAACTTGGACTGTGGAGTTTTTGTTTTCCCGAGATGCAAGTAAACTTGGATCGGACATGGCTTGAAGGTGGGTACATGATTTATTTTAAACACTAACAAACTACAAAACAGAAGCAAACAAAAGGCGCGCACAATGGCGGAGGTAAAAAAAACTTGGCGAATGAAAACAAAACTTGCTCTAAGGCAGAAACTGTGAACACGAAATAAAAACACTTACTGTGGCTTGATACGAGAGGATAGCAGGGTTAGAAAAGATATGACACCAGGATGAACAACAGAAAATGAAAAGCTTAAATAACACAGACATGATTGACAACAGGTGCGTGACTCAAAACAGGTGTGTGACATGACAGGTGAAAACTAATGGGTTGCTATGGTGACAAACAAGAGTGCATAATGAGTCCAAACATGGAACAGGTGAAACTAATGGGTAACCATGGAAACAAGACAAGGGAGTGAAAAGCCAGAAACTAAAGAGTCAATAACTAAACAAAACAAAACATCCATCCATCCATTTTCTACCGCTTATTCCCTTTGGGGTCGCGGGGGGCGATGGAGCCTATCTCAGCTACAATCGGGCGGAAGGCGGGGTACAAACATGACTAAAACAAAACATGATTACACAGACATGACACTCTCTCTGTGTTCCCTCCCCGTCGTGTTCATTGTGTCTCGTGTTGTGTCGTTCTCCAGCTTCCCGTCGCCCTTCCTCGTCATCGAGCTGTATGTCTCTTCTCCCTGGATCCCCTCTGGACTTCCTCTTGCCTCTCTGGACTTTGACCGCAAGGCTGCCCACTGACCACGACGCCTCGCTCCAGTCCTCAACCTTCCGCCTGTCTTTCGACTTCCGAGCCTGCCTAGCCCCTTTTGGACTTCCGCCTCGATCTCAACACACACCTTCAACACCCGCTGGTAACCACTCACATATAATTACCACACAAAGTCACACTTCATATATTTGGATTACGCACACACCTCACTTACATTTCAAGCTGTCAATAAATACGCTGACAGCTAACGACGTCACTGTCTCACTGCCGTCTCCTTCTCCCACTGCACCGTCACAGTACGTTCTGGCCATGTCAGAACCAGACGGCAGTGACATTGAGTGACCCCCGCTCACCTACCGAGCCTCCACAACCCTCAACGTCACGGCCATGCACACGGTATTTCAGCAGCACCTAGAGTGTTTTTGTTCACTGGAGAATAAACTTGAGGCTGCATTTGCCAACTTATTGGCAGCCAACACTATCTCCCTGAACACTCCGCCGGCGCTCGAACGAGTCACTTCCACTGCCGCTACCCCCTGGCAATCCCCTCCGTCTTGCGAACCAAAGATCACAAGCCCCATACCTTTTGAAGGGGACTTTGAACTTTGCCGTGCTTTCCTTGTCCAGTGCAACATGGTCTTCCGACACCAGCCTTTGCGCTACACTTCTGATGGAGCCTGAATCGCTTTAATTTGTTTGCTCTTGACGGGCCCTCCAATGGGCCACAGCAGCAGTTCGACCGCAACCATTGTCTTGGCACAGACTTCACCTAATTTCGCTGGGTTCTGGGCAGTGTTGGATCACCCCTCCGATGAAGGAGACGCCGCCTCACGTCTTCCCTCCATCCAGCAAGGCTCTCGCTCTGTCACTAACTATACCCTCGAGTTCCCTATCCTTGCAGCCAACAGTGAATGGGACAACAAGGCCTTGCTGAGCACCTACTGTCGGGGCCTCAACGACGAGATCAAGGACGGCCTACTGCGAGACCGTCCTGCCACCCAAAAACGACCTCATCAAACTGTACCCGCTCATTGACCAGAGGCTCAAGGAGCGGGCTGCTGAGCTAAGACAAGCAGTCCACGAGAGGGCCAGACCTCCGGCATTGGAGCTTCGGACCACTTCTTACGCCTCTTCTGCTCCCAGGGGTCGGGTCGAAGGGGCCAACTTGGCGGACCAATCTGTCTTTTTCCCTGCACCAACAAGAGCGGAGGAACCCATGCAGCTAGGCAGGACACGTCTAGCCACGAAGGAAAGAGAGAGGAGGTTTCTGTTATGTTTAACTAAGGGGAGATGACAACACAGACACCAGGGGGCGGAATAGCTCTAAGTATTTTATTATATATATCATAATATATATATATATATATATATATATATATAATAATCACACAATACTAAATATACTAACTAAGGAAATGGAGTGTGACAAAATCCAAGAGTGTGTATGGTGTAAGACTATGTGTATAGATTAGCTGTTGAGTGTTACCGTAAATGTTGAACGAGAGACGAAAAAGTCCAGGGGGGAGAGAAGTCTACAGGTCCGAGTCCAAAGCGGGGCAAGTCAAGGATCGAGGGAGGCAGTCAGAGTCCAGAGGGAGATCCAGGGAAAAGTGAGATGCACAGCTCACTTTCCAGGCGACGGAGGTTACTGCTGGGACGACACAAGAAAACACACACTGAAAACACGGAGGGGCAAACACAGAGAGAGCAGGACTGCATCAAGCAGGACGTGGCTTACTGTACGCGAACAGAAGGTTATATTCCGGCCCGGGATGGCAGGTTGTGCCAGCTTATGAAGGCAGCTCGTTCATCACGGGCAGGTGTGAAGATTGCAGATTGTCTGCAGACGCGAGGAGGCACGCCCGCAGCGCAGAGAGAGCGCCTGTAGGCGTGGCCCGTGGTGCGCTCGTCAGGACGCAAAGATGAGTGTGCCCAGGCCGTGACAGTTTCGGCAGCACCTCTGCCTCTATTGCGGGTGTGCTGGACATGTCATCCGGACGTGTCCAACACGGCCAAAAGACCAGGCTCACTAGTAAGGGGAGTACCAGCGAGCCGAACCGCCATTCCCCAGACCCACAATGATCCCGGCATTCTCTTCCCGCTACCCTTTCCTGGAGCTTGAGAAGTATGAAGGTGGGGGCCTGTTTGGACTCTGGAGCCGACGAAAGCTTCATGGACCGAGAGTTCAGCCGTCAAGCCGGAATTGGGCTTCTGCCCCTGGACACTGGCTGCTCGTGGCTACGCCAACACGACCCCCAGATTTCCTGGACTGGATTTTCGCAATGCTTACCATCTCGTCCGGATTAGGGAGGGGGACAAGTGGAAGACGGCTTTCAACACGCATCTGGGCCATTTTGAGTACGCCCCAGCCGTAACAAGGCATTGGTCAATGATGTGCTGCGGGACATGCTCGAGAGATTTGTGGTTGTTTACCTTGATGACATTCTTGTGTTCTCTCATAACCTCCAGGAACATCAGCAGCACGTCCGCCTGGTCCTCCAGCGTCTCCTTGAGAACTGCCTATTCGTCAAAGCCGAGAAGTGCGAAATCCCCTCCTCTTCTGTCAACTTCCTCAGCCACATCATTGAGAGGGGTAACATCTGGGCCGATCCCAAGAAAGTGGAGGCAGTTGTGGAGTGGCCACAGCCCACTACTCGTATGGAACTCTGAAATCCTGAAATCCCGTGCCAGAACGTAGCTTTTCGTATCCGTACAGTAAGCCAAACGTCTCCAGCATTCTTGCATGTGCAGATCCTCTCTCTGTGTTCCCTCCCTGTCGTGTTCATTGTGTCTCGTGTTGTGTCGTTCTCCAGCTTCCCGTCGCCCTTTCTCGTCATCGATCTGTGTGTCTCGTCTCCCTGGATCCCCTCTGGACTTCCTCTTGCCTCTCTGGACTTTGACCTCAAGGCTGCCCACTGACCACGACGCCTCGCTCCAGTCCTCAACCTTCCGCCTGTCTTTCGACTTCCGAGCCTGCCTAGCCCCTTTTGGACTTCCACCTCGATCTCAACACACACCTTTAACACCCTCTGGTAACCACTCACATATAATTACCACCCATAGTCACACTTCATATATTTGGATTACGCACACACCTCACTTACATTTCAAGCTGTCAATAAATACGCTGATAGCTAACGATGTCACTGTCTCACTGCCGTCTCCTTCTCCCACTGCTAGTCACACCTCCATCATCATCCCTCTATCATCATCCTTCCATCGCCCATCTTTCCATCATCCATCCCTCCATCATCCATCCCGCCATCATCATCCCTCCATCATTATCCCTCATCATCATCCCGTCATCATCATCCCTCCATCATCCATCCCTCCATCATCTATCCCTGCATCCCTCCATCATCATCTCTTCATCATCATCCCACCATCATCCATCGTCCATCCCTCCATCATCCATCCCATCCATCATCCATCCCTCCATCCTTACATCATCATCCCTCCATCCTCATCCCCTCATTGCCCATCTCTCCAGCATCCAAGCCTCCCTCATCCATCCCGCCATCATCATCTCGCCATCATCATCCCTTCATCATCATCCCTCCATTACCCATCATCCATTCCTCCATCATCCATCCCCCATAATCCATCCCTCCATCATCCATCCCTCCATCATCCCTCCATCATTCCATCATCATCTCTTCATCATCATCAACCCATCATCATCCATCGTCCATCCCTCCATCATCCATCCTGCCATCGTTCCATCATCATCCCTCCATCATCATCCTTCCATTATCCATCGTCCATTCCTCCATCATCCATCCCTCCATCATCCATCCCTCCATCATCATCCCTCCATTATCATCTCTTCATCATCATCCCACCATCATCCATCGTCCATCCCTCCATCATCCATCCCTCTATCATCCATCCCTCCATTCTTCCATCATCATCCCTCCATCATCATCCCTCCATCATCCATCCCGCCATCATCATCCCTCCATCATCATCCCTCATCATCATCCCTTCATCATCATCCTTCCATCATTCATCCCTCCATCATCATCCCTTCATCACATCACTCCATCATCCATCCAACCATCATTCATCCCTCCATCATCCATCCCTTCATCATCATCCCTTCATCATTATCCCTCCATCATCCATCCCTCCATCATACATCCCTCCATCATCATCCCTTCATCACCATCACTCCATCGTCCATCCAACCATCATCCATCCCTCCATCATCCATCCCTTCATCCTCATCCCTTCATCATCATCCCTCCATCATCCATCCCTCCATGGTCCATCCCTCCATCGTCCATCCCTCCATAGTCAATACCTCCATCGTCCATCCCTCCATAGTCAATACCTCCATCGTACATCCCTCCATCATCATCCATCCCTCCATAGTCCATCCCTCCATCATCCATTCTTCTATCATCCATCCCTCCATCATCATCCCTCCATCGTCCATTCCTCCATCATCCATCCCTCCATCAGCATCCCTTCATCATCTTCCCTCCATCATCCATCCCTCCATCGTCCATTCCTCCATTATCCATTTTTCCATCATCCATCCCTCCATCATCTATCCCTTTATCATCATCCCACCATCATCCATCCCTCCATCATTCATCCCTTTATCGTCATCCCGACATCATCATCATCCCTCCATCATCCATCCCTCCATCATCCATCCTTCCATCATCCATCCCTCCATCGTCCATCCCTCCATCACCCATCTCTTTATCATCATCCCTCCATCATCCATCCCTTTATCATCATCCCTTCATTATCCATGCCTTCATCATCATCCCTCCATCATTCATCCCTCCATCATCCATCCCTTTATCATCATACCTCCATCATCCATCCCTCCATCATCCATCCCTCCATTATCCATGCCTTTATCGTCATCCCTCCATCATCCATCCCTCCATCATCCATCCCTTTATCATCATCCCTCCATCATCCATCCCTCCATCATCCATCCCTCCATCATCATCCCTCCATCATCCATCCCTTTATCATCATCCCTCCATCATCCATCCCTCCATCATCCATCCCTCCATCATCATCCCTCCATTATCCATGCCTTTATCGTCATCCCTCCATCACCCATCCCTCCATCATCCATCCCTGTATCATCATACCTCCATCATCCATCCCTCCATCATCCATCCCTCCATCGTCCATCCCTCCATCATCCATCCCTTTATCATCATCCCTCCATCATCCATCCCTCCATCATCATCCCTCCATTATCCATGCCTTTATCATCATCCCTCCATCATTCATCCCTCCATCATCCATCCCTTTATCATCATACCTCCATCATCCATCCCTCCATCATCCATCCCTCCATCGTACATCCCTCCATCATCCATCCCTTTATCATCATCCCTCCATCATCCATCCTTCCATCATCATCCCTCCATTATCCATGCCTTTATCATCATCCATCCATCATCCATCCCTCCATCACCCATCCCTCATCATCCATCCCTTTTTCATTAGCCCTTTATCATCATCCCTCCATCATCCATCCCTCCATCATCTGTCCTTCCATCATCCATCCCTCCATCATCCATCCCTTTATCATCATCCCTCCATCATCCATCCCTCCATCATGATTCTGTAAGCTTGTCCTCATCACTTTCTCTTCTGTTGCCTCTCCCTTTCATGTACTACAACAAGTACTTTCATGTACTACTACAGTACAGATACAGTACACATTGCAGTACAGATACAGTACAGACACAGTACACATTACAGTACATATACAGTACATATTACAGTACAGATACAGTACACTTTACTGTACAGTACAGATTCAGTACAAATTACAGTATAGATAAAGTACACATTACAGTACATACACAGTACACATTACAGTACAGATACAGTCCACATACAGAACATATTACAGTACAGATGCAGTACACATAACAGGACAGATGCAGTACTTATTCCCAGTGTGTGTTCACAAATATTCATCATTTTGGATCATCAAATATATTTTTTATTGCAACATTTAAACAATGTTGTCTATCTTGTTTCACTGTCATCTTCCTAAGAAGCGTTTACAGGCATGACATCAAGTTGCAACTGCGGACGCCCTACAAAGTGGTAATACTCTAAGTACTGGATTGTAACGTGCATCTTAGTTGTAGTTTTCGTTGACAAATTTGGAGTTCTTGAAAATGCCATGTAAAATCGCTAATGCTAATCAGTAGCATGTCAATAGCAAAGTCAATGTAAATTAGCATCAAGCTAGCATGTTTTTGAAAAGTGGATCCTTACTTTATTTACGTCGGAGAATTGCTCTGTTGCCATTGAAAATTGCAACATTATATTCGTAGTATTTTGTACCCTTTTAGTAGTACCTTTGTGTACTACCTTTTTGTAGTACTTATTAGTGCTATCTTTTTGTAATACATTTTAGTAGTACCTTTTAATAGTACCTTTTTGTAATACATTTTATTAGTACCTATTAGTAGTACCTTTTTGTCATGCATTCAAGTAGTACCTATAAGTAATACCTTTTTGTAATACATTTTAGTAGTACATATTAGTAGTACCTTTTTGTAATACATTTTAGTTGTACCTTTTAATACTAATTTTTTTGTAATACATTGAAGTAGTAACTTTTTGTAATACATTTTAGTAGTACCTTTTAATACTACTTTTTTTGTAATACATTGGAGTAGTAACTTTTTGTAATACATTTTAGTAGTACCTTTTAATGGTACGTTTTCGTAATACATTGAAGTAGTACCTATTAGTAGTACCTTTTTGTAATACATTTTAGTAATACCTTTTTGTAATACATTTTAGTAGTACCTTTTATAAATACTTTTTTGTATTACCTTTAAAAAGTACCTATTAGTAGTACCTTTTTGTATTACATTTTAGTAGTACCTTTTATAGTACTTTTTGTAATGCATTGAAGTAGTGCCTATTAGTAGTACCTTTTTGTAATACATTTTAGTAATACCTTTTTGTAATACATTTTAGTTGTACCTTTCATAAATACCTTTTTGTATTACTTTTAAGTAGTACCTATTAGTAGTACCTTTTTGTAGTACATTTTAGTAGTACATTTTTTGTAATCCATTTTGGTAGTACCTTTTAGGAGTATTTTTTGTAATACCTTTTTGCAATACCTTCTCAGAGTACTTTTTATAAGTACCTTTATTGCTAATTAGCATGATGGTGCTAAGAAGGATTATCCTAAATACTTCTCAGATGGAAATGTAACAGTGACAAGATGAAGGAAGTAGTGTTCCTGAAAGGTGTGACAAAAGATGAAATAATCAATATTGTGAAAAAATGTCAATCCAAAACCTCAACGGATTGTATCGCACATGATATCACACACAAGTAAACACTGAAGGACTGTTTGTATCCCACATGATATCACACACAAGTAAACACTGGAGGACTGCTTGTATCGCACATGATCTCACACACAGAAGTAAACATACTGCAGGATTGCTTATATCGCACATGCTATCACACACAAGTAAACACGCTGCAGGACTGCTTGTATCGCACGTGCTATCACACACAGAAGTAAACATGCTGCAGGATTGGTTGTATCGCACATGATATCTCACAAGTAATCATGCTGCAGGACTGCTTGCATCGCACATGCTATCGCAAACAGAAGTAAACATGCTGCAGGACTGTTTGTATCGCACATGCTATCACACACAGAAATAAACATGCTGCAGGATTGCTTGTATTGCACATGATACCGCATACAAGTAAACACTGTAGGACTGTTTGTATCGCACATTATATCGCACACAAGTAAAAACACTGCAGGACTGCTTGTATCGCACATGATAACACACACAAGTAAACACTCTGCAGGACTGCTTGTATCACACATGATATCACAAAAGTAAACACTTTGCAGGACTGCTTGTATCGCACATGCTATAACACACAGATATAAACATGCTGCAGGACCGCTTGTATCTCACATGATATCGCACACAAGTAAACACGGAAGGACTGCTTGTATCGCACGTGATATTGCACACAACACTGAATGACTGCTTGTATCGCACATGATATTGCACACACGGAAACACTGCAGGACTGCTTGTATCGCACATGATATCACACACAAGTAAACTGTCATGATTGGGTGGCATATTACTGCGTGGATCGTTCTCCCAAGATGCAGACGGAATTCCGGAGACAAGGTGTGGGAAAGGAAATTATTTATTTTCCATAAATCATGCGAGATATAAACAAAAGAAGTGTGCCAATAGCACGGGAAGCTATAGGAATAGCTAACAAGGAAAGCTAAGCATGTGGACAAGAAAACAAAGGCTTAGATCAGGAATCAAGAATACTCAACATGACTTGTTGCACGAAGCAAATAAAGAAGCCAGACTGAGTGTGGGAAATAAGTAGCTCTCTGATTAGTGCCCAGGAGAAGGTGAGCGTCTCGAACACTAATCAGAGGCAGGTGAAAACAATCTGCAGTCATGGCAACTAAAACACAAACCACAGGGGTGCTCAAAAACAGGAACTGAGGGAGTCCAAAACTAAACAAAACATGATCCGGGCAACAGATCATGACATAAACATGCTGCAGGAACTGCTTGTATCGCACATGGTATCACACACAGAAGTAAACATGCTGCAGGACTGCTTATATCGCACATGGTATCACACACAAGTAAACACACTGCAGGACTGCTTGTATCGCACATGATATCACACAAGTAAACACTCTGTAGGACTGCTTGTATCGCACATGCTATCTCACACAAGTTAACACTCTGCAGGAATGCTTGTATCGCACATGATATCACACACAAGTAAAAACTCTCTCGCACATGATATCACACACAAGTAAACACTCTGCAGGACTGCATGTATCGCACATAATATCACACACAAGTAAACACGCTGCAGGAATGCTTGTATCACACATGATATCACACACAAGTAAAAACTCTCTCGCACATGATATCACACACAAGTAAACACACTGCAGGCATGCTTGTACCACGCATGATATCACACACATGTAAAAGCTCTCTCGCACATGATATCACACACAAGTAAACACTCTGCAGGACTGCTTGTATCGCACATAATATCACAAACAAGTAAGCACACTGCAGGACTGCTTGTATCGCACATAATATCACACACAAGTAAACCCACTGCAAGACTCCTTGTATCGCACATGCCATCACACACAAGTAAACATGCTGCAGGAGTCCTTGTATAGCACATGATATCACACACATACATAAGTAAAAACACTGCAGGACTGCTTGTGTCGCACATTATATCACATTTTACATGCAGGATGATATCATCACAAATCACACACCCCTAACTATATGTTTACATTGCTATCTAAGATAGCTAGCAGTTAGCACATGAATTACCATCTGGTTACCGGCTAGCTTAAAGCATCACCATACTTTGTATGTGAAGGTCTTATATCGCACGATAACAAGAACATTTAGGACCAGTTTAGTTCTAAAGACCAACACAATGTTAGTCTGCCTCACTTTGGGTCCTTGGCCCTACTTGTTATTGTTCAGTCGTCTTAAAGTAAAGATCAATATAGTAGCATTAATTGATGTATCTCATCTTGCCTCGCTCTCATCTTGTCTCTTGACATCTTTCAGGACAGAAGAGGGTTTTCAAGCTCCAGCTTCTCCTTGGCACAACCGCCAGCTAAAGGCTGCACTGCATGCTGTTTTTTGTTTTTTTTTAGCGAGTAGAAGTGTGATGTCATAACCACTTCCTGTCCCTCATTTCACCTGTGTGTGTGTGTGTGTGTGTGTGTGTGTGTGTGTGTGTGTGTGTGTGTGTGTGTGTGTGTGTGTGTGTGTGTGTGTGTGTGTGTGTGTGTGTGTGTGTGTGTGTGTGTGTGTGTGTGTGTGTGTGTGTGTGTGGATGAAGCGGTCATCGTTTATCAGACAGCAGAAGTGATAGCAGCAGCCAATCACATAAAGCATCATTTCCCCGCCGCGTGAGACAATGGTCCCAATCACAGGAGCAGAAAGGGGACGGATAATTTACATTTCCAATTACGTACCATCGGTGGACCATGTCCCATTTTATTTGTGTGCGCCTCTTTTATGTGTCTCTTCTTTAATTACTGCCCCGGACCATTTTATGCACAGTTGCCTAGCAACAAGTTGCCATAAAGTGTACATAATAGCGGGTCTGCCAATACAACAGCATGTAACACCGTCTAATTGACCTTTTCTTCCACTAATAACGTCCAAACTGGTTGTGTTGTACATAAACACTAGTTGTGTTGTACATAGACACTAGTTGTGTTGTACATAAACTCTAGTTGTGTTGTACATAAACTCTAGTTGTGTTGTACATTAACACTAGTTGTGTTGTACGTAAACACTAGTTGTGTTGTACAAAAACATTAGTTGTGTTGTACATAGACACTAGTTGTGTTGTACATAAACTCTAGTTGTGTTGTACATAAACTCTAGTTGTGTTGTACATTAACACTAGTTGTGTTGTACGTAAACACTAGTTGTGTTGTACAAAAACATTAGTTGTGTTGTACATGAACTCGAGTTGTGTTGTACATAAACTATAGTTGTGTTGTACATAAATACTAGTTTTGTTGTACATAAACACTAGATGTGTTGTACATGAACACTAGTTTTGTTGTACATAAACTATAGTTGTGTTGTACATAAACACTAGTTGTGATGTACATAAACACTAGTTTTGTTGTACATAAACAAGAGTTGTGTTGGACATAAACACGTTTTGTGTTGTACATTAACACTAGTTGTGTTGTATGTAAACACTAGTTGTGTTGTACAAAAACTTTAGTTGTGTTGTACATAAACTCTAGTTGTGCTGTACATAAACTCCAGTTGTGTTGTACATAAAAACTAGTTGTGTTTTACATAAACACTAGTTTTGTTGTACATAAACTATAGTTGTGTTGTACATAAACCCTAGTTGTGTTGTACATAAACACTAGTTGCGTTGAACATAAACACTAGTTTTGTTGTACATAAACTATAGTTGTGTTGTACATAAACACTAGTTGGGTTGTACATAAACATGTGTTGTGTTGTACATAAACAATAGTTGTGTTGTACATAAACTCTAGTTGTGTTGTACATAGATACTAGTTGTGTTGTACATAAACTCCAGTTGTGTTGTACATAAACACTAGTTGTGTTGTACATAAACTCCAGTTGTGTTGTACATAAACACTAGTTGTGTTGTACATAAACACTAGTTTTGTTGTACATAAACTATAGTTGTGTTGTACATAAACTCTGGTTGTGTTGTACATAAACTCTAGTTGTTTTGTACAATAACAGTAGTTGTGTGATACATAAACACTATTTGTGTTATACATAAACTAGTTGTGTTGTACATAGACACTATTTGTGTTGTACATAAACACTAGCTATATTGTACATATATACTAGTTGTGTTGTACATAAACACGAGGTATGTTGTACATAAACACTAGTTGTGTTGTGCAAAAACTTTAGTTGTGTTGTACATGAACTCGAGTTGTGTTGTACATAAACTATAGTTGTGTTGTACATAAACGCTAGTTGTGTTGTACATAAACTATAGTTGTGTTGTACATAACACTAGTTTTGTTGTACATAAACACTAGATGTGTTGTACATGAATACTAGTTTTGTTGTACATAAACTATAGTTGTGTTGTACATAAACACTAGTTGTGATGTACATAAACACTAGTTTTGTTGTACATAAACACTAGTTGTGTTGGACATAAACACATTTTGTATTGTACATTAACACTAGTTGTGTTGTATGTAAACACTAGTTGTGTTGTACAAAAACTTTAGTTGTGTTGTACATAAACTCTAGTTGTGCTGTACATAAACTCCAGTTGTGTTGTACATAAAAACTAGTTGTGTTGTACATAAACATTAGTTTTGTTGTACATAAACTATAGTTGTGTTGTACATAAACACTAGTTGTGTTGTACATAAACACTAGTTGCGTTGAACATAAACACTAGTTTTGTTGTACATAAACTATAGTTGTGTTGTACATGAACACTAGTTGGGTTGTACATAAACATGTGTTGTGTTGTACATAAACACTAGTTGTGTTGTACATAAACTCTAGTTGTGTTGTACATAAACTCCAGTTGTGTTGTACATAAACACTAGTTGTGTTGTACATAAACTCCAGTTGTGTTGTACATAAACACTAGTTGTGTTGTACATAAACACTAGTTTTGTTGTACATAAACTATAGTTGTGTTGTACATAAACTCTGGTTGTGTTGTACATAAACTCTAGTTGTGTTGTACATTAACAGTAGTTGTGTGATACATAAACACTATTTGTGTTATACATAAACTAGTTGTGTTGTACATAGACACTATTTGTGTTGTACATAAACACTAGTTAAATTGTACATATATACTAGTTGTGTTGTACATAAACACGAGGTATGTTGTACATAAACACTAGTTGTGTTGTACATAAAATGTAGTTGTGTCGTAAATAAATGTTAGTTTTGTTGTACATAACTCTAGTTGTGTTGTACATAAACTCTAGTTTTGTTGTACATAAACACTACTTGTGTTGTACATAAACACTACTTGTGTTGTACATAAACACTAGTTGTGTTGTACATAAACTCTAGTTGTATTGTACATAAACACTAGTTGTGTTGTTCATAAACTCTAGTTGTGTTGTACATAAACACTAGTTGTGTTGTTCATAAACTCTAGTTGTGTTGTACATAAACACTAGTTGTGTTGCACATCAACTCTAGTTGTGTTATGCACAAATTCTACTTGTGTTAAACATAAACACTAGTTGTGTTGTACATTAAACACTAGTTGTGTTGTACATAAACACTAGTTGTATTGTACATATATACTAGTTGTGTTGTACATAAACACTAGTTGTGTTGTACATAATCACTAGTTGGTTTATACATAAACACTAATTGCGTTGCACATAAACTATAGTTGTGTTGTACATCAACTTTAGTTGAGTCGTAAATAAACTTTAGTTGTGTTGTACATAAACACTAGTTGTGTTGTACATAAACACTAGTTGTGTTATACATAAACTTTAATTGTGTTGTACATAAACACCATTTGTGTTGTACATCAACTCTAGTTGTGTTGTACACAAACACTAGTTGTGTTAAACATAAACACTAGTTGTGTTGTACATTAAACACTAGTTGTGTTGTACATAAACACTAGTTGTATTGTACATATATACTAGTTGTGTTGTACATAAACACTAGTTGTGTTGTACATAATCACTAGTTGGTTTATACATAAACACTAATTGCGTTGCACATAAACTATAGTTGTGTTGTACATCAACTTTAGTTGAGTCGTAAATAAACTTTAGTTGTGTTGTACATAAACACTAGTTGTGTTGTACATAAACACTAGTTGTGTTATACATAAACTTTAATTGTGTTGTACATAAACACCATTTGTGTTGTACATCAACTCTAGTTGTGTTGTACACAAACACTAGTTGTGTTGTACATAAACATTAGTTGTGTTGTACAAAAATTATTTTTGTGTTGTATATAAACACTAGTTGTGTTGTTCATAAACTCTAGTTGTGTTGTACATAAACACTAGTTGTGTTGTACATCAACTCGAGTTGTGTCGTACATAAACTTTAGTTGTGTTGTACACAAACACTAGTTGTGTTGTACACAAACACTAGTTGTTTTGTACATAAACTCTAGTTGTGTTGTACATAAACACTATTTGTGTTGTACATAAACTCTAGTTGTGTTGTACACAAACACTAGTTGTGTTGTACATAAACATTAGTTTTGTTGTACATAAACACTAGTTGTGTTGTACATAACTCTAGCTGTGTTGTACATAATCACTAGTTGTTTTGTACATAAACACTAGTTGTGTTGTACATAAACTCTAGTTGTGTTGTGCATAAACACTGTTTGTGTTGTGCATCAACACTAGTTGTGTTGTACATAAACTCTAGTTTTGTTGTACATAAACACTAGCTGTGTTGTACATAAAAACTAGTTGTGTTGTACATAAACACTAGTTGTGTTGTACATACATACTAGTTGTGTTGTACATAAACACTAGTTGCATTGTACATAAACTTTAGTTGTGCTGTACATAAACTCTAGTTGTGTTGTACATAAACACTAATTGTGTTGTACATAAACACTAGTTGTGTTGTACATAAACTCTAGTTGTGTTGTACATAGATACTAGTTGTAACTTAAAATACAAAAGAAAGCAGATACATGGAGGGGAAGAAAGAAAAGCGAACTATATTAACCTTGTAGATTGTTGTATTAACAATAGGCTTAGCCCCGTGCTATATGTTACCCGGTTTCCCTAGGGCAACAAGGTAAATATATATTTGATGAAAGGTAATTATATGCATGAGTGTATGTATGTATGTATGTATGTATGTATGTATGTATGTATGTATGTATGTATGTATATGAACTTGTATATGTACATTATGTGTATATGTATGTTTGTACAGTGAATGTGTGTGTGTGTGTGTGTGTGTGTGTGTGTGTGTGTGTGTGTGTGTGTGTGTGTGTGTGTGTGTGTGTGTGTGTGTGTGTGTGTGTGTGTGTGTGTGTGTGTGTACCTATGTAGGTGTGTAAGTACCAATGTGTGCATATGTATGTTTTAATGAATTAATATACGTATGTGTGTATAAATGTATGTAGAATTGTGTGTACGTGAGTATGTATGTGTATTTGTATGTACAATATATATATTATATTTGACGAATCATGTTTTATTATATTTCATATAACTAATAATGTTTTATTATATGTCATATGACTAATAATGTTTTATTATATTTCATATGACTTATCATGCTTTATCATATTTCATATAACTAATCATCCATCCATATGACTAATCAAGTTCATTTTAATTTTATTTCATTTTTTTAAGTATTTTTAAACAGAATTCAGTGAATTTGTGAAAGCTGAATGTGAAATATGAATCTTCCACTTGGATGATGTCATAATTCCTGAGGCCACCTGAACAATCGTCATATCGCCATGGCAACAAAGTGAGCGTCACCTAGCGGTCAAACATCAGGTCAGCGAATCAGGAAATGGATCTACACACACACACACACACACACACACACAATGTCTGTGGTCCAGTAGGACCACAGACATGTGGTCTAGTAGGACCTCAGAACCGTATGTGTGACAGTCCATTACATCGTCAACAGGGAATTAAAAAGTGTTTGCCTGCAAATGTATTTTTTATCGGAGTTTGATACATTTTGTATTATTTGCACAGCTATGTTATTTATTTTTACGTAGAAATAATGTTTCTATTTCATTTATGTTGTGTAATTCTGTGCTACTTATACAGTTTATTTTCAGACAACATGATGACATGACAACATGACAACATGACAACATGACGACATGAGGACATGGTAACATGAGGACATGATGACATGAGAAAATTGAGGCCATGACAACATGAGGACATGGGGACATGACGTCATGACGACATGACAACATAAGGACATGGCGACATGACGAATGACAACATGACAACATGAGGACATAAGGACATGACAACATGACGACATGACAACTTGAGGACATGACCACATGACAACATGAAAACATGACAACATGAGGACATAAGGACATGGCCACATGACAACGTGATAACATGACAACATGAGGATATGAGGACATGACAACATGAGGACATGGTGACATGGCGACATGACAACATGAGGACATGATGACATGACCACATGACAACATGAGAACATGACGACATGACAACATGAGGACATGAGGACATGACAACTTGACAACATGAGGACATGATAACATGAGGACATGATGATATGAGGACATGTGGACATGAGGACATGAGAACATGTGGACATGAGGACATGAGAACATGAGAACATGACAACATGAGGACATGGGGACATGAGGATATGAGGATATGAGGACATGAGGACATGACCACATGAGGACATGCTAACATGAGGACATGATGACATGTGGACATGAGGACATGAGGACATGATGACATGACCACATGACAACATGACAACATGATGACATGACGACATGCTGTAATGACAACATGATGACATGACAACATGACGACATGATAACATGAGGACATGAGGACATGAGGACATGAGGACATGATGACATGACCACATGACAACATGACAACATGATGACATGACGACATGCTGTAATGACAACATGTGGACATGATAACATAAGAACATTATGATATTAGGACATGTGGACATGAGGACATGATGACATGAGAACATCAGGACATGAGGACATGACCACATTAGGACATGGGGACATGAGGACATGAGGACATGATGACATGAGGACATGAGGACATGTGGACATGAGGACAAGAGAACATGAGGACATGATAACATGAGGACATGATGACATGTGGACATGAGGACATGATGACATGATGACATGATGACATGATGACATGACGACATGATGACATGACAACATGAGGACATGAGGACATGAGGACATGATGACATGACAACCAAAGGACATGATGACGTGACAACATGAGGACATGAGGACATGATGACATGACCACATGATGACATGACGACATGCTGTAATGACAACATGATGACATGATGACATGATGACATGAGGACATGATGACATGACAACCAAAGGACATGATGACGTGACAACATGAGGACATGAGGACATGAGGACATGACCACATGACAACATGATGACATGACGACATGCTGTAATGACAACATGATGACATGACAACATGAGGACATGATGACATGACCACATGACAACATGACAACATGACAACATGATGACATGACGACATGCTGTAATGACAATATGAGGACATGATAACATAAGAACATTATGATATTAGGACATGTGGACATGAGGACATGAGAACATTAGGACATGAGGACATGACCACATTAGGACATGGGGACATGAGGACATGACCACATTAGGACATGGGGACATGAGGACATGAGGACATGAGGACATGTGGACATGATGACATGAGGACATGTGGACATGAGGACATGAGGACATGACAACATGAGAACATGATAACTTGAGGACATGAGAAAATTAAGGCCATGACAACATGAGGACATGAGAACATGATGACATGATGACATAACAACATGAGGACATGATAGCATAAGGACATTATGACATTAGGATATGTGGACATGAGGACATGAGAACATCAGGACATGAGAACATCAGGACATGGCGACATGACAACATGAGGACATGACGACATGAGGACATGATGACATGAGGACATGTGGACATGAGGACATGACCACATTAGGACATGGGGACATGAGGACATGAGGACATGATGACATGAGGACATGTGGACATGATGACATGAGGACATGAGGACAAGAGGACAAGAGAACATGAGGACATGATAACATGATGACATGTGGACATGAGGACATGAGGACATTAGGACATGATGACATGATGACATGATGACATGGCGACATGACAACATGACAACATGAGGACATGAGGACATGAGGACATGATGACATGACAACCAAAGGACATGATGACGTGACAACATGAGGACATGATGACATGACCACATGACAACATGATGACATGACGACATGCTGTAATGACAACATGATGACATGACAACATGACGACATGAGGACATGAGGACATGATGACATGACCACATGACAACATGACAACATGACAACATGATGACATGACGACATGCTGTAATGACAACAGGAAGACATGATAACATAAGAACATTATGATATTAGGACATGTGGACATGAGGACATGATGACATGAGAACATCAGGACATGAGGACATGACCACATTAGGACATGGGGACATGAGGACATGAGGACATGATGACATGAGGACATGTGGACATGAGGACATGAGGACATGAGGACATGACAACATGAGAACATGATAACTTGAGGACATGAGAAAATTAAGGCCATGACAACATGAGGACATGAGAACATGATGACATGATGACATAACAACATGAGGACATGATAACATAAGGACATTATGACATTAGGATATGTGGACATGAGGACATGAGAACATCAGGACATGAGAACATCAGGACATGGCGACATGACAACATGAGAACATGAGGACATGACGACATGAGGACATGATGACATGAGGACATGTGGACATGAGGACATGACCACATCAAGACATGGGGACATGAGGACATGAGGACATGAGGACATGAGGACGTGACAACATGACGACATGACGACAATGATGACATGATGACATGACGACATGAAGACTTGACGACATGACAACATGCGGACACAAAGACATGAGGAGAGAAGTGAGGTTGTGTTCCACTGGTTTAGGAAATGTGACCCAGCCTTCAACTGTGACCTTTGACCTGGGCTGAGTTCATGCGGGGGTCTGACTGTGGGGTTCATGTGGAGGTCAGCGTGATCACATGACCCACTTCATCTTTCATGTGTGGCACATCAAAGGAACTCCTCAGCCTGCTTAATCACAATTAGAAGTACTTTATTAATCCCCCAGGGGCAATTTTATTGATACATGAACATGAATCATACGAGGGTTGGTATCAGTATCACAGTGATACCAGCCTCCTCAAATCGGTTGTCTTTGACTTGTATGATCCTAAATAGTTGTATTCAGATTTTAATTCTAAACAACATGAAAGACAAAATATATTAAAAACATTCCAGTACAAACTGTTAATCTTTACAATATTTACTGTATTGACATCTTTTTGATATCCCTCCCACCACAATATTTTTCTGTATTGACCTCTTTTTGATATCACTCCCACCACAATATTTTTCTGTATTGACCTCTTTTGGATATCACTCCCATCACAATATTTATTGTATTGACCTCTTTTTGGTATCACTCCCACCACAATATTTACTGTATCGACCTATTTTTGGTATCACTCCCACCACAATATTTACTGCATCGACCTATTTTTGGTATCACTCCCACCACATACAAAATATAATTATGTTATATCCTGAATATAATTATTTTGCACACAGAATATTACTATTTTAGGTGCAAATATGATAATAGAGAATATTGATCAGGATGGTGGAGTGATACTTTTGACTTTGTTTTGCTAAAATAATGATGTTTTATTAAAAGAGAATAATTGTATTGTTTTGTTGACATTGTCTTGTATTGATTGATGTATTTATGGTTGATGTATTTATTACTAATGTAATGTCATGTAAATCCAAGACAAAATCTTTGACTGATATAAAAATAAAAAGTCAGAGTTGATATCATCCATAATCACTTTGTATCTTCTTGATATCGCACAGCACAAAAACAAGTAAGAATATTCTCTCTTTCTATTCAATTGACTTCCAACAATTCATTCATTTTCTTTATGCTATGAACACAAAAGCTCAGTTTTAACACCCTTGTTGATGTAGTATTATTATTATTACATGAATAAATATTGCAGTGTAAACAATTACCATCATGTAGTGTGTGTGTAAGTACTTTAAATATCATGTAGTATTCTCTCTTTAAATTCATGATATGAATGTGAGTATTGAAATGTTTTCAATACTCCAAAAATACTCACTTCTTCAATAATTTCATATTTTACAGATTTATGTGTATATATATATATATATATATATATATATATATATATATATATATATATATATATATATATATATGAGATAGGCTCCAGCGCCCCCCTCGACCCCGAAGGGAATAAGCGGTAGAAAATGGATGGATGGATGGACATATATATTTATGTATATATGTTACACACACACACGTACACAAGCAGTATATAAATAGGACGTCAGTGTGTGCGCGCCTCCTGGTGGCAGCTTGTTTCTCCCGCTGGTGACGTCATATGTGTTGCCATGGTAACATGTGGCGTCTGTGGTGTCGTCCATCTTGTTAGTGACTTCTCTTCTTCCTGTTTCCTATCTGGGGACATCTTTGATGACATCACACATGTGACTCAGTCAGGACATGTTGTTCACTCAGCTAGCTGGGAGGGAACACACCTAACTTTATCACCTTTCAACTCATCTTCTCATTTTTACAACACAAGTTTGCAAATGAACAGAAACACTTCATCTTATACTTTTGGTACAATGGCATAAAAACCATAACTGCTCGACTTACTGACACTACACCTTATAATAGTCACACAACACTTTATGATAGTCACACTACAATTTATGATAGTCACACTACATCTTATGATACTGACACTACACTTTATGATAGTCACACTACACTTCATGATACTGACACTACACTTTATGATACTGACACTACACTTTATGATACTGACACTACACTTTATGATAGTCACACTACACTTCATGATAGTCACACTACATCTTATGATACTGACAGTACACTATGATACTGACACTACACTTTATGATAGTCACACTACACTTTATGATACTGACATTACACTTTATGATAGTCACACTACACTTTATGATACTGACACTACACTTCATGATAGTCACATTACACTTCATGATAGTCACACTACACCTTATGATAGTCACACTACACCTTATGATAGTCACACTACATCTTATGATATTGACACGACACCTTATGATAATGTCACTAAAATTTATGATAGTGACACTACACCTTATGATAGTGTTACTACACTTTATGATACTGACACTACATCCTATGATTGTCACACTACACATGATAGTCACACTACACCTTATGATAGTGACACTGCACTTTATGAGAGTGATACTACGCCTTACGATACTGACACTACACCTTATGATAGTCACACTACACTTTATGATACTGACACTACAACTTATGATAGACTACACTTCATGATGTAACACTACACTTTATCATAGTCACACTACACTTTACGATAGTCACACTACACTTTTTAAAAGTGACACTACACTTTATGACAGTTACACTACACTTTATGATAATGTTACTACACTTTATGATATTGACACTACACTTTATGATAGTCACACTACACTTTATGATAGTGACACTACATTTTATGATAGTGTTACTACACTTTATGATATTGACACTACACTTTATGATATTGACACTCCACCTTATGATAGTCACACTACACTTTATGATAGTGAGACTACACCTTACGATACTGACACTACACCTTATGATATTGACACTAGACCTTATGATAGTCACACTACACCTTATGATAGGTACACTACACTTTATAATAATGACACTAAACTTCATGATAGACACACTACACGTTATGATAGTCACACTACACCTTATGATAGTGTTACTACACTTTATGATAGTGAGAGTACGCCTTACGATACTGACACTGCACATCATGTTAACACAAGAGTTGTGTACATTAACACATCATGTTAACACAAGAGTTGTGTACATTATCACATCCTGTTAACACAAAGGTTGTGTACATTAACACATCATGTTAACACAAGAGTTGTGTACATTAACATCGTGTTAACACAAAACGTGTGTACATGTGAACACAAAAGTTGTGTACCTTAACACATCATGTTAACACAAGAGTTGTGTACCTTAACACATCATGTTAACACAACATCTGTGTACATTAACACATAATGTTAACACAAGAGTTGTGTACATTAGCACAACATGTTAACACAGAAGTTGTGTACATTAACACATCATGTTAACCCAACATTTGTGTACAGCAACACATTATGTGAACACCAGAGTTGTGTACATTAACATATCATGTTAACACAAACGTTGTGTACATTAACACGCCATGTTAACACAAAAGTTTTGTACATTAACACATCATGTTAACACAAAAGTTGTGTACATTAACACATCATGTTAACACAAAATGTGTGTACATGTGAACACAAGAGTTGTGTACATTAACACATCATGTTAACACAAGAGTTGTGTACATTAACACATCATGTTAACACGAAATTTGTGTACATTAACACATCATGTTAACACAAGAGTTGTGTACATTAACATATCATGTTAACACAGAAGTTGTGTACATTAACACATCATGTTAACACAAGAGTTGTGTACATTAACACATCATGTTAACACGAAATTTGTGTACATTAACACATCATGTTAACACAAGAGTTGTGTACATTAACACACCATGTTAACACAAAAGTTGTGTACATTAACGCATCATGTTAACACAAGAGTTGTGTACATTAACACATCATGTTAACATGAAAGTTGTGTACATTAACACATCATGTTAGCACAATAGTTGTGTACATTAACACATCATGTCAACACAGGAGTTGTGTACATTAACACATCATGTTAACACAACATTTGTGTACAGTAACACATTATGTGAACACAAGAGTTAAGTACATTAACACATCATGTTAACACAAACGTTTTGTACATTAACACATCATGTTAACACAAAAATTGCGTACATTAACACATCATGTTAACACAAACGTTTTGTACATTAACACGTCATGTTAACACAAAAGTTGTGTACATTAACACATCATGTTAACACAAGAGTTGTGTACATTAACACAACATGTGAACACAAGAGTTGTGTACATTAACACATGTTAAGATAAAACTGCGGGCAAAAACTTAACTTTTTTGTTTGTTTGTTTTTACTGGGGGGAACACAATAAAACATGCTGGATCACAAAATGTAAAATTAATCAACAAAAGAATAATGACTGTAAATGTATATATGTGTATACAGTATGTATATATTACTTTGTGTATATATGTGTATACAGTATGTATATATTATTTTATGTATATATGTGTATACAGTTTGTATATATTATTGTATGTGTATATGTCTATACAGTATGTTTATATTATTTTATGTATATATGTGTATACAGTATGTTTATATTATTTTATGTATATATGTGTATACAGTATGTATATATTATGTTATGTGTATGCATTATGTATATATTATTTTATGTATATATGTGTATACAGTATGTATATATTATATTAGGGACACTCTATACTATAAAGACTTTAAAGTTGTCTTTAAAGTACATGTTTGACTGTGATGTACTAAATCAAGTTACATAAACTGCTCAAATGCTGACACACATTTTTGTTTCATTCAGTAAAATGCTGCCACTTGACAAATTATCATCGAACTGTATTTGGAAAAATAATGTTTTCTTTTAAAGAACTCAGCACATTTGAAAGCAACTTTAGTTGAAGGCCCAAACTTGTGCATAAAAATGCATGAATTTGTGTCGTCGTTGGGAGCACGTCTGATGTTTTACCACTGGATGGCAGCATTGTATAAACTATATTCATTCACTGTCAGTGATTTATTGGCCACTAAATGGCAGCATTGTATCAACTTTATTCATTCACTGTCATTAAATGGTCGACAGGCATCAAAATTAGAACGAAGTCACAAGGTGAGCCGACCCCATCTCTGATCTTTTTAATAATTTTACCTTACTTTATCATTTCCATCGTTTTTTACTTCACTTCACTCAAATGAATACACTGATACTTTTATTCTGTATAATTTATTAGTCAACTAGTTACTCTTTTGGTTGATTATGCATTAGTCAACTAGTTGTTACACATTTAGTGTTATGGTTGGAGGAGGGAGTTGTGACGGCACAGAACCACAAGGAGGCAATATTGCTCTATGTATTTATTATATATATATATATATATATATATATATATATATATATATATATATATATATATATATATATATATATATATATATTAGAGATGCGCGGATAGGCAAATATTTAATCCGCAACCGCATCAGAAAGTCGTCAACCATCCGCAATCCACCCGATCTAACATTTGATCAGAACTGCATCCGCCCGCCATCCGCCCGGTATATCTAATATAGACAATGCAAGGCATTAGTGAGGCACCTGCCAACTACTCCGGTTTTCCCGTAATTCGTACGGTTTTCATCAACCTATTCCGGGTTACGGGTGCAGTGATAAAAAATACGTTTTTTCTTTAATTTTAAAAAAAAAGGGTGAAAACTACGCGAATTGCACCTTGTGCAGACAAGATTTTTCGATCGGACACGGAGGAATTAGCGATGTAAAAGACCACTTTGGGACAAAAAAACACAAGTCTAATGCCGTTGCTAGCGATACAAGTGGAAAGCTTTCAACGTTTTTCGTCGCCCAAACAGATTCTTTGGATGTGATAAATGCCGAAGTTTTATTTACGGAGGCAATAATTGAGCATGGACTTCCAATCGCACTGGCTGATCACATGGGACAGTTACATGTTTGTAATGCAACCTTTAAAAATCATTACGCGGTGATCGCGGTCCCAAAAATAAACTTTTCTTGCATGATAATGTCCAGAAAAATTCGCTTTATATTACTATAGAGTCCTTTTAACGAATGAGTTTGATGGTTTATCACAAACCTTAAATGAAAGAAGTCCTTTCTTCTCCTGCACCTGCATGCACTTTGGCCTTGCTTCCTGTGTGGTGCGCAATCCTGTCGGCTGTATTTCACAGCACGACATACTGTTAAAAGTGTTTATACTATTTATGCTTTCAAGTCCAAGTTGAAGAAATCTTGTTAAATGTTGACAGCATAACTACCAAAATACAGAAGTATGTCCTTAATATTTTTGCAGTGCTATTTCTGTTGAAAAGTTAAAATGATTACATTAGAGATGTGATGTGCCACTTTTCAAGTGTCTGATGGCTTAAATTAATTTTCATTAATTTTTCATATTTTGAATTCTTTTGAAAGGCTTACAAAAAAACTACATTTGAATTGTAATTCCATGCTATTGACAGGACTATTAATTTTAATGAAGTTAGCTTACCATGTTTACAGTATGATAATTGTGATAGAAATGTGAATTTCGGGGGGTGGCGGGCAGGTAAGCTGCTTACCTGCTGCGCGTGACGCCGGCCGCGGCGAAGGCGGACGAGGCGGGGTGTCGGTGCGGTGGGCGCGGTAGTGACCCTGGACATGCGTCGGGCCCTTCTCGCGGATCGCCTCAGCTACGGCTCCCGGTGGGGCCCTCTCGGGGGAAGGGGCCTCGGTCCCGGACACCGGCGAGGCGTCCCTTCTCCGCTCCGTAAAAGTGTCCATCTCTTTTCTTTTTTCTTCTTCTGTTGTGGCATATGCAGCAGGTGCCTGCTCGTTTTTTGTATGTGGGTAACAACATTTAACTATGTGTATATATTTCCGAATTGGTTTAACTGCCACCCGCAAAAAAAAAATAAAAAAAAATAAAAATCTAATTGATCCGCCCGACCCGACCCGACCCGCACGCGGATAAAATCTTATTTTTTTAAATTTCATCCGCCCGATCCGCGGATAATCCGCGGACTCCGCGGTTGTGCCCGCAAACCGCGCATCTCTAATATATATATATATATATATATAATATAATAAATAATGAACAATATTATTTAATTAAACAACAAGGAATGGATAGTGACAAAACCCAAAGGGGTGTATGGTGTAAGACTATGTGTAGGAATTAATTGCTGAGTGTTTACCAGAAGTGATGAGTGAGACGCGGAAGATCAGGAGGACAAGGGAGCTCGAAGGTCCGTGAGACGAGCAGGAAGTCGGGGGCTAAGCGGGGCGCCAAGAGGTCCGTGTCCAAAGCGGGGGTCGAGGATCAAGGGAGGCAGTCGAGATCCAGGGGGCCGGGGGGGTCCAAGGAAGCGAGACCCAAGGTAACGGAAGGAAAACACTGCGGGCACAAGACAGGGGACAAATCAAACACGGGGAAGAAAACACGGAGAGCAAAGAGCTAAGTTGCATAGAGCCAACTATCGCTTACGGGACATCAATAGATGGTTATGTTCCGGCAAGGATCCTTGGGTCCACTGGTTTTTATTCAGCTCGCCCTCATCGGTCCCAGGTGTGCTGATTGCCGGTGATTGATTGCAGCTGTTCGATGCCGCTGGTCTGGGGCGCGCATCGCGCGCTCTCGGAGCTACGCTCGGTGCAGCGCACAGACGAATGCGCACTGTAGCGCGCCCGGACAGTGACATTTAGTTGATTAAGCTTTAGTCAACTATTTGTTACACATTGAGTTGTTAACTTTTAAAGTCAACTAGTGTTTACCAATTTTTTGGTTAACCTTTTAAGTCAACTAGTTGTTACACATTTAGTTGTTAACTTTTAAAGTCAACTAGTTTTTACACATTTAGTTGATTAAAATTTAGTCAACTATTTGTTACACATTTTGTTGTTAACTTTTTAAGTCAACTAGTTGTTACACAGTTATTCGATTAGGCTTAAGTCAAGTAGTTGTTACACATTTCTTTGTTAACTTTTTTAGTCAACTAGTGTTTACACATTTATTTGTTAACCTTTTAAGTCAACTAGTTGTTACATATTTAGCTATTAACTTTTATAGTTAACTAGTGTTCTTTACGACCTCCTCTGTCAGTGCTGGGAGGAAGGAGCAGTACCTCAAGACATGAGAGACGCCAACATTGTTACCCTGTACAAGAACAAGGGTGATAGAAGCAATTGTAACAACTACAGAGGAATATCTCGCCTAAGCATTGTAGGCAAAGTCTTCGCACGCGTCCTCCTGAACAGACTGCAGAAGCTTGCTGATAGAGTATACCCAGTAGAGATGCTCGGTTTGCGGGCACAACCGCGGAGTCCGCGGATTATCCGCGGATCGGGCGGATGAAATTTTTAAAAATTAGATTTTATCCGCAGGTCGGGTCGGGTCGGGTTGGGTCGGGCGGTTGAAATTTAAAAAAATTTGATTTTAAATAGATTCAGGCGGGTGGCAGTTAAACCAATTCGGAAATATATATACATAGTTAAATGTTGTTACCCACATACGAAAAACGAGCAGGCACCTGCAGCATATGCCACAACAGAAGAAAAAAAAAAAAGAGATGGACACTTTTACTGAGCGGAGAAGGGACGCCTCGCCGGGGTCCGGGACCGAGGCCCCTTCCCCCGAGAGGGCCCCACCGGGAGCCGTAGCTGAGGCGATCCGCGAGAAGGGCCCGACGCACGTCCAGGGTCACCACCGCGCCCACCGCACCGACACCCCGCCTCGTCCGCCTTCGCCGCGGCCGGCGTCACGCGCAGCAGGTAAGCAGCTTACCTGCCCGCCACCCCCGTGGCTGGGGGCTCGTAACAGGGGTCACTCCGCGCGCTCCGCCCGCGCAGCTTACCTGCCCGCCACCCCTGTTGCCGGGGGCGCGTAACAGGGGTCACTCCGCGCGCAGTGCGCTCACGAAAGGGGTGGGGCTCACCCTGGTTGATATAGACAGCAGGACGGTGGCCATGGAAGTCGGAACCCGCTAAGGAGTGTGTAACAACCCACCTGCCGAATCAACTAGCCCTGAAAATGGATGGCGCTGGAGCGTCAGGCCCATACCCGGCCGTCGCCGGCAGCAAGACGCGCTTGGAGGTGCGCTCAGCGCGGCTCCCATATGATTGCGCACTGGTGTGCGTCTGGGTCGTGACAGCGTGGCACGCGAATGTCTGTACTGCATTGGATCAGCCTCCTTTCTTTAACAGGCAAAAGCTTTATAACCTCACTAATGCCTTGCATCGTCTATATTAGATATATAACAACGGGCGGGTGCGGGCGGGTGCGGTTCCGATCAAATGTTACATCGGGTGGATGGCGGATGGTTGACGACTTTCTGATGCGGTTGCGGATTAAATAATTGCCTATCCGCGCATCTCTAATACCCAGAGTCACAGTGCGGGTTCCGCTCGGAAAGATCAACCATTGACATGGTCTTCACCATCAGGCAACTGCAAGAAAAGTGCAGAGAGCAGCACAAGCCCCTCTTTCTGGCCTTCATACACCTGACCAAAGCGTTCGACCTTGTCAGCAGGGATGGGCTCTTCACAGTCCTAGCGAAGATTGGCTGCCCACCAAGACTCCTGAGCATGATCAAGTCGTTCCATGACGGCATGAAAGGCACAGTTCAATATGACGGCTCGACGTCAGATGCCTTCGACATCCGCAGTGGCGTCAAGCACGGCTGTGTCCTCGCTCCCACTCTCTTCGGCATCTTCTTTGCCGTTCTGCTGAAGCACGCCTTCGGATCGTCGACCGAGGGTGTTTACCTCCACACTCGGTCAGACGGCTGACTGTTCAACCTGGCTCGCCTAAAAGCGAAGAGCAAGGTCCGGGAGGTAACCATCAGAGACATGCTGTTTGCAGATGACGCTGCTCTGGCCACCCACACAGAAGAAGAGCTACAGAGCCTGATGGACCGCTTTGCAAAGACATGCGACGAGTTCAGCCTGACTATCAGTCTGAAGAAGACAAATGTGATGGCCCAAGATGCTGAACCACCCAACCTCTCACAACAAGAGGATTGGCAAGGCATCCACAACTTTGGCCAGGTTGTCGCAAAGAGTGCATGTGGAACAACAGCATGCTGACAATAAACACCAAGATCGCTGTGTATCGTGCCTGCGTGCTAAGCACTCTCTTGTACGCCAGCGAATCCTGGACTCTGTACTCCTCGCAGGAGAAGAGGCTAAGTGCCTTTCACATGCGCTGCCTCTGTCGCATACTCTGGATTATAAGGAGCGATCGTGTGACAAACAATGAGGTGCTGATGCAAGCCAAGATTCCCAGCATGGTCACTCTCCTCCGTCAGCGTTTCCTTCGATGGCTGGGCCATGTGCGTCGAATGGACGATGGCAGGATCCCCAAAGACATCCTCTACGCAGAGCTTGCCTCTGGCAAGAGGACAACGGGACGGCCACATCTCCGCTTCAAGGATGTCTGCAAGCGTGACCTGAAAGCGCTCGACATGTACCTGAACACCTGGGAAGAGCTTGCTCAGGACAGATCCAGCTGGAGACACACTGTGAACACTGGACTGAACACTGGCGAAGCAAAACTGCGCCAGCTTGTAGATGAGAAGCGAGCTCAGAGAAAGAGCAAGCAACTACATCCTGTAGCTGACTCAACCTACAAATGCACCAAGTGCAACAGAGACTGTCACTCCCTTGTGGGTCTCTACAGCCACAGCAGACGCTGTATGACCAACTAACTCATATCCAAGGGGCGCCAATCCATTGTCTTCCGAGACTTACGGATGCCAACAACAACACTAACACTAACTAAACATGAACATTGATCTTTATAAATGTCAGTTACTTAACCAGCATACGTATTGTACCTTGCAGGTTTACAATACAAACATGGATCATTATTATATTGTTATTATCATCTTAGCATTTAAGATAGCTAGCGATTAGCGCTGCAGTTGGCAGTTTATGACTAGCGACGCTAGCTGCCAGCCAGAGATTAGCACGCTAGCTACCAAATAGGAATTATTGATTTTATTTTTGGTTCATTTAATTTTTTTAACCTGTCCTGTCTAGCCAAATCATAATGTTGATGTAGATCAGGGGTGTCAAACTCAAATACAGAGTGGGCCAACATTTTAAACTGAACAAAGCCGCGGGCCAAGGTTGAACAAATTAACCTTTTAATAGGGACCCAAACAAGTTTTGCATTAAATATTGAACAACCAAGGCTTATATAACTTTATAGTGACATACAAAATCGAGTTTCAAATAATAACAATAAAAGAATATCAATGGCATATCAAATACAATTTAAATAAAAATTGAATGCCTCTTTTCTATTTGCAGTCTTCTGAGGTAAATATCAACATTAACTTTTTCCACAGGCTAATACATTTGAAAATAAAATAATGAATAAACCAACCATTCTGGACTTTAAACTGCTCAGTTTGCAACACACTGATCTAATCTGATGTGCCCAAGCCAGATACCTGCCATCTTTTCTTGGATGCTAGTTCATTAATGTCGGGGCTCAGGCTTTGAGCTGAGGCAACCTTCATTATCGAATGAAGGTGTTCATCAGTCATTATTTCTCGTATTCCACAGTCTTGGGGGCGTGCCTTACAGGCACTGCTTTTAACGTCCTCTACGAGCTGACGTCAAGTCCGCTTTTCATCCTTTCTAACAACGTGCCCGCTCAGTCACAAGATATGAGTGGCTCCTGTAGGCACACACACTAATGTTGTGTCGTTCGCGAACGATTCATTCGAACGAACGAATCTTTTAAGTGAACGTACTGAACCGAATCACTTCATGAACTGATTCGTTCCTTTCTCAGTTCAGTTGAGCTCCGCCGCGACCATGCCGGTATGAGTGGAACTGGCGCATTCTGTGACTCACTGAAACCTCGACGTCGGCGAACGACGCAGCCAGCTACTCATCATGGGGGCGGGGGGAGGGACTGAGCGAATGATTCGTTCACCGCGGATTAACGACATGAATCACTCAGTGAACGACAACGCTCTCGCTCTCTGCTCTGCTTGCCCCAATGCCGCGAGTGATTCTCCTCCCGTCGCGGGGATATGTTTCATGCCATTGGCATCCGTTCTCCATTCATTCTCCAAGCTAACGGCTAATGTTGACTCAAGCCACATGAAAACAAACACACACACGCGCCCCATCCCCATTATCTCAACACATAAAGTTATGAGAGTAGAGGAGACAGAAAGAAACTCAGTGCAGGCAGGGCAAGGCTGAGCAGCAGCGACGCGAGGTGGAGGGGCGGGGGGTAAAGTGTAGGGCAGGCTGTTTAGAGAAGATTTAAATAAAATAAATAAATATTTAAAAGAAAAATAATAACTAATGTATGTGCACATACATAGGCTATTATTTACACAGTTATTGTAACAAAAATAATCGGCTCAGCTCATCCAAAGTCGGCCAGCTTGTATTTTTAAATGCAAATCTGGAGTAGGGGCAAGATCTTTGGACGAAAATACCTTGAAAGAGAACATAATGTGCAAGAACAATCTTTCCTTTGTTTGACACTTTTGGTGTGTGTGTGTGTGTGTGTGTGTTTAGTTTCTTGATTTTTATAGTATTTAAGCTATATATTTTCTTTTTTATTGCATATTTAAATTGATATTTCAATTTTTATATTTCTAAATGTAAGCTACAGAAATTTTAGTTTTAATGTTGGCATTTCTGGCACTTGGTTTAATATTTGTTTTGTTTTATTTAAGGTAGCCTATTTATTTTCTTTTTGTTTGCACATTTAAGTTGAACGAATATTTTGAACGACTCAATTTAAGGAACTGATTCTAGTGATTCAGTACAGTCAAAAGAACTGCCGATCCCATCACTAACACACACGTAAATGCAAAGCATACTTCATCAACAGCGATACAGTTTACACTGAGAGTGCCCGTATAAGCAACTTTAACATTGTTAGAAATATACGCCACACTGTGAATCCACACCAAACAAGAATGACAAACACATTTTGGGAGAACATCCGCACAGTAACACAACATAAACACAACAGAACAAATACCCAGAACCCTTTGCAGTACTAACTCTTCAGGTGTTGTGCCGGATAATGCACCCACGCCGTAGAATGCACCCCCTGACGGGAGTGTTATATCAACTAAAGCCCACACTTAAAGTTTCCACATGCAAGATTGAATCTATTTAAAAAAGTAATTTAATAAGAAGCCAAAAGTGCAAAAACAATAATGTTCGTGTTGGAGGAGTTGTGAATGAATGAAATATGAAATCCGTGCTGCAGTCGCTGCTGGGCCACAACATTAGGTACACCTGCAGACTGCAGCACTGATTTCATATTTCATTCATTCACAACTCCTCCAACACGAACATTATTGTTTTTGCACTTTTGGCTTCTTATTAAATAACTTTTTCAAATAGATTAAATTGTAGTAGAGTAGTAGATATAACACTCCCGTCAGGTGGTGCATTCTACGCCGGGGGTGCATTATCCGGCACAAAACCTGGACGCTACAATATACACCCCCGCTACTACCCCCAACCCATCCCCCACCCCCCCACCCCCACCCCACCCCACCCCCCCACACACACACACACACACACCTTGTAGCGTCCCGGAATAGTTAGTGCCACAAAGAGTTCTGGGTATTTGTTCTGTTGTGTTTATGTTGTGTTACTGTGCGAATGTTCTCCCAAAATGTGTTTGTCATTCTTGTTTGGTGTGGATTCACAGTGTGGCGTATATTTCTAACAATGTTAAAGTTTTTTTATGCTGGCACCCTCAGTGTAACCTGTATCGCTGAAGATCAAGTATGCGTTGCATTCACATCTGTGTGCGTGTCAAAGCCGCATATATTATGTAAGTGGGCCAGCTCTTGTTGGACTGGACAAAAAGGGGACGTTACAATACTCGTGAGGGGCACTGAATTTGGGAGTCTCCCGGGAGGTTTGGCAAGTATGAGATTTAGCGATGTACCGCGGCACCGCCGCTTTATATGATCGGCGGGCCAGCTCTAGTGTTAATTTGATATCACCTCATGGGCCAAGTAAAATTGGCCCGCGGGCCAGAGTTTGACACCCATGATGTAGATGATCATAAGTGTGACATCGCTGCAGCCTTTAAAGCGAAGAAAGGAGGAGGTGGAAATACGGGCTGAAAGCAGAGATATGTGAGTACATTTAGCTAAGTCATTTTTAGCGTTAGCATCATGACTTTTCCTTTATGGGCTCACAGCAACAACAGGTTGTTGTTGTTATTCCTATTCAGGATGGCAAGAATACTTTGCATACGGCAATTCTCAGCTCCATTGGGTGTACTTCTGAAGTAAACAGAAAGTAAATAAGCAACATATTTAAAGAAAAAAATTCTGAAATACACGGAGGTGAAAAAGTCGGTAACCCAAACTTAAACTGTATTTAATGTAAGATTGCAACGTAAGCTATCATTTCAATGAAATAATGGATGTTATTTGCTATGATTTGAATGCCATCAGAATATATTTGCAGCACATGGAGAGACTGTGTTCACCTGAACCTCACCGGGAAGAAACATGTAATTCTTCACTTTTGGATATGTTTTATTCACCAATAATACAATTTGAATGTAGAAAAATGACTTTAGAGTTACAAAGCATGCAGAGATGACATGTGTGCCCGGTGCGCCTAATGTACGGAATAATTTTGATTGTGCTTACCGACCTCGAAGCCATTTTATTTGGTACATGGTACACAGCAGGCGAGTTGCCAGCTAACGATTACTGCTGGCGTTGCTAACTAGCATTTAGCTTGCTAGTTTGCCAGCGATCAATTAGCTTGTTAGTTGCCAGCCAGCGATTAGCGCATTAGTTGCCAGCTAGCTATGAGCGACATTATAGCGTATTATCTGAATAGCTTAGTATTGCACAATAATAAGGTACCTTTAGGACCAGTTTAACTTACAACACACTTTTATACAAGATATAGAAGTAGGGGCCCCGGGCCAAGTTCTGGGCCTGGAACATGTAGAAGTCTGCCGACCTGCAATATGTCATAACTACATGACCCTTATGAGAAAATTCATTTTGCATTCATGTTTCCCGCATTAGTGCACGGGTTGTGTACTTTTCTGCATGAGCAAGACCGGATGCGTTTGGCGTGTCCTAGAGGGCCCTGGCTGAATGTGCTTCTCTTCCTCATCTTCTTCCTCCCATCTTTTCATCAACATAAACAGATGTGTTGAATTTCACACACCAAACACATATTTGACATTCCTCCTCTACATCCAAACTCAACAAGATCATTTTCATTGTAGTGCAATTGTTTCATGGCTAGCTTTTATTTTTGTCTTTAATGGTTTAGTCGGCCTGCCGGAGTAATAAATAGTTTTCCTTGAGGATTGTGTCTCTTAAATAAGCAAATTGGTGTCACAACACATTGTGGGCTTGATCTACTAAGATCCAAATACACTCAACCACATGTGCAAAGTATGACATTTTGTGTGCGTACAGCAAAACCTCGATTTACAAATCCCTTTATTTCCGTTTACAAACTGTAAGATTCCACAAAATGTGCCTCCGTGTGCGAACCATGTCTCTGTGTGCGAATGATTCATTCATTCATTTTGTCTCCCGCCTGCAGGCAAAAAAACAGGGTGCTGCATTCTTGCATGACTTGCTGCACACTACACTATCAGTCACTTCTCAGCATGTCTACTTTTTCTGTGTTTTCTTCACCTTTTGACAAGTTTTGTCCCATTTGCTAACTCATGAGACTCCAAAAAAACAAAGGAGCAGCGTGGACAGAATGAGGGAATCACTGTGGAGTTAAAAAAAAAAAAAATACTATTTCCGAGGAGTACATTAATTGTGTCACAATAATGGAAGAACTGACGAAGCGGCGCAGCAAGTTTTAGTCAGGATCAGACCGGACTTGTCTGGAAAAATATGCCAAAGCAGACTTATTTCACAGCGGAAAAGAGCTACTCCTGTTCAGTGGCACCTCAAACACATAGCCCCTCCCCCCAAGCCCTGTCATCCCTCTGTCTGCTCTTTTCTAGTCAGCTCCTCCTTGCCAATGTTAATTTAAATGGATTTTACGTCCAAAATGTTTTATTATTGTAGCAATATGGTTGTTACAGTTAAGAATTTTAGTGATTTCTGATCATTTGTGAGGGCACCAAAGTGACCTCTGTGTAGCAGAGCAGCAGTTTAATGAGGGCAACAGCTTGTTGTTGTTATTTTAGCTTGTTAATAAATAGAAAGTTGACCCATCACCTTCTTGTTATCTTTGTTTGATATACAGTTCTGTGTAGCACTGAATATCATGGTCAAAGCGTACTAACCTTCACTAAAATATGGACTTCTGTCCAAGCTGGAACATATTATTCATATTTACATTGTTTCATATGGAGAAATTTGCTTCAATATACAAACTTTCCCATTTAGGAACCTTGGTCAAGAACCAACCAGGTTTGTAAATCGAGGTTCCACTGTATAAACTGCTGTCACCATGGAGACACTGATTTACTGCACATTCGTGTTAAATCATGATCCTGTGGTATTTTGTCTTTACATATATGCAGAATATATGCTGATTTTTAGAACACACAAAAATAGTCATTCAACGTCCGCCATGTGATTTACCAAACATGTAAGTGTTATGCTTCTATATTTAGCATGTTTGGAAGGTAGGAGCAAACTGTCACAGCCATGCACAAATGGCCGCAAGAAAGGAGGTGATCGCTTGCAAAGACGGACGATGGAGAAATAATAATCTTTGTGCGTGTCAACATATTTAAACAGTCAATATTTCAATATTAGACACGTTGTCTATTCAGCAATATCATTTTATATTTATATAGCTACAAAATGACTTAAAGGGTCGTTGAAAACGAACAATAATACTGTTTATTTTTTTCATATCTGAAAAAAATTATAATAAACATTTTCTTGTGAATTGTCGCAGCGATATTTTGTATTGAAAAACTACCAAGGCTAAATAAACAAATATATTTCAAACCGATAACCCCCTAACCCGTGGGTGTCAAACTCTGGCCCGCGGGCCCAATTTGGCCCGCCGTGTAATTTCACTTGGCCCTTGAGGCGAAATCAAATGATCACTAGAGCTGGCTGAGTTCTGGGTATTTGTTCTGTTGTGTTTATGTTGTGTTACGGTGCGGATGTTCTCCCGAAATGTGTTTGTCATTCTTGTTTGGTGTGGGTTCATAGTGTGGCGCATATTTGTAATAGTGTTAAAGTTGTTTATACGGCCACCGTCAGTGTGACTTGTATGGCTATTGACCAAGTATGCTTGCATTCCCTTGTGTGTGTCTGTCTGTGCTTGAAATTAATATTATAATTAAAAAAGTTAAAAGATCATACAACGTGTCAGCATTTCTTGATATCTTCGAGTAAAGACCATTGTTAAAACCCGTCCAACGCTACATTGTTGTGTGACTGTGCCGGCACACTGTTTATATGGAGGAAAAGCCCAATATTGTTGTCTGGATGGAAATCAGGAGAAATTCGGGAGAATGGTTGACCCGGGAGATTTTTGGTACGGGCACTGAAATTCGGGAGTCTCCCGGGAAAATCGGGAGAGTTGGCAAGTATGGTATCAAGGCATGCCGTGGTCGGAGAAGGCACATCTATTAATTTTCCTGAGGGAACTCTCCTGAAGGAATCAATAAAGTACTATCTATCTACTATCTATCTATCAAGCTGCATACGGAAGACGGTTTAAACAAAAACACCCGTAAACATGTTTTCATTGGTATGTTTTTTTATTATTATATAATCTTGTGTATTAACAGAAAGTTTTACGTTGACAATACAGTAAACCGCATGACATTTTTTATTTTCAAATGTACATGCATTGTCTTGGATGGGAAAGTTTCCCCCACCAAGATGACCAGCAAGTAGGTACGCCAATATTTTTGCATGTACTTTCTGTACTAATATCAATATATAGGTCAAAGTGGGCAGCACGGTGATACAGGGGTTAGTGCATGTGCCTCATAATACAAAGGTCCTGAGTTCAATCCCGGGCTCGGGATCTTTCTGTGTGGAGTTTGCATGTTATCCCCGTGACTGCGTGGGTTCCCTCCGGGTACTCCGGCTTCCTCCCACCTCCAAAGACATGCACCTGGGGATAGGTTGATTGGCAACACTAAATTGGCCCTAGTGTGTGAATGTGAGTGTGAATGTTGTCTGTCTATCTGTGTTGGCCCTGCGATGAGGTGGCGACTTGTCCAGGTTGTACGCCGCCTTATGCCCGAATGCAGCTGAGATAGGCTCCAGCCCCCCCCCCCCCCCCCCCCCGCGACACCGAACGGGACAAGCGGTAGAAAATGGATGGATGGATGGAGGTCAAAGTGTCAAGGCATGCCAAGCTTCATACGGTTAAAACAAAAACACCCGTAAACATTTTTTCACAAGTATGTTTTTTTTGTATTATCAAATGTTTTGTATTAACATTAAATATTTAATTTTTGATGTACATGCATTGTGATTATCTTGTGTGATGACTGTATTATGATGATAGTATATATCTGATAGTATATATCTGTATCATGAATCAATTTAAGTGGACCCCGACTTAAACAAGTTGAAAATCTTATTCGGGTGTTACCTTTTAGTGGTCAATTGTACGGAGTATGTACTTCACTGTGCAACCTACTAATAAAAGTCTCAATCAATCAATCAATGCCTTGGATGGGAAAGTTGCCCCCACCAAGATGGCCGCCAGGTAGGTACGTCACAAGCATGGCTCTTACAGCGTGCTGGCATAGCTATCTATATCTATAGTTTCAACAACCTTTTTTCTTATATGATATCCTATCTTATTGACTCTGTGATACCTGTTTACAAAATCCCCATTAACGATTTCCCCGGGTTATAACAGCGCATTTTCGCTTTGCATTCTTGCTCGGCTTTCTCGCCCTCACGTGCTTGAGTCCGAGACGACCGAAACCGGAAAACGCAACCAGAAGAGCATTGAGATACAGCCACATATTTAATGGAAATAATTAATTGTGCGCTCATTATTATTTTTTTAAATATCAAATAAAGGTGATATTTAACAACGGGGCTGATAAAACAAATACTTAGGAGGCATGTGAAAAAAATACAAATACCCATGATGCTTTGCTGTTGACGTGACTTCCGGTATTGGTGTTGGCGGGTAGACGAGGTTAGCTTAGTGTGCTAGCTGTGCTGGAGGTATTGTGTTATTAGCCTCCGTTAGCCGGACAAAGGAGCCAAGCATTGTTGAGTCTTTTGCAGTTTTTTGCTCACAACTACTGTAGTTCGCTCTGTTATTAGCTTCAAACAGAGCCGAAAGTACAGTTCAACTCTGCTTGGGGCCTACAAGCTCATTCAACATCTCCCAAGTTTTCTCCGATAAGGTAAGCTTGTCGGCGGGCTGCTGGTGAAGAGAAGGGCGCCATGTTGGCTCCAGAGGCCTCTTATTATATTATTTTATATTATTATTTTTATTTTTTTAAAGCATAATGATATTTTTCATTGCTGCTTGATGTTGTTTTTTTTTTAAACCTGTAGGCTTTGTGGTGGGCCTTTGTTTGTAGAACATGCTACTTTCTACCGTTTGTCCTTTCGATGCATAACGTGTGCTGATAGTTAGTGATAAGGTTTGATATCAACTACAAGTAAAAATAAAAAATAAAGCTCATGTTAATGCGTTTAGTGTACTTTTTTCCTTTTTTTTAACATTACTGTTTTTTAACGTAATTAAATAAGTGGGAGGAGCCGAAAAACCACCACTAAGCTAACAGGCTAATTTTTCATCCGCGTTTCCGTCGTTGTTAGCCACATCGTGTCTATTTATCGTATTATTTTGTTTATCATGTTTATGAATGTGTCACGCCAATTTGCTTACTGGCGAAATCCTGGCCGGAATCGAATGCTTTGAATGGTAGAAGCGTGTTCCACTATGATATAACTAACAGGCTAAAATACCCTTGAATAAAAGCACCAAGCTAACATACTAAAATACACTTGAATAAGTGCACCAAGCTAACATGCTAAAATACACTTGAAAAAACGCACCAAGCTTACAGGCTAAAACACACTTGAATAAATGCACCAAGCTAACATGCTAAATTACACTTGAATAAATGCACGAAGCTAACATGCTAATATACACTTGAAGAAGTGCACCAAGCTAACAGACTAAAATACACCAGAATAAAAGTACCAAGCTAACATGCTATCATACACTTAAATAAAACGTACCAAGCTAACGGGCTAAACACACTTGAATAAACACACTGAGCTTACAGAGTAGAATACACTTGAATAATTGCACCAAGCTAACAGGCTAAATTACACTTAAATGAACATACCAAGTTAACAGGCTAAAGACACTTGAATAAATGCACCAAGCTAACAGGCTAAACTACACTTAAATGAACATACCAAGTTATCAGGCTAAAGACACTTGAATAAACGTACCACGCTAACATGCTAAAATACACAGAATATTCGCACCAATCTAACGTGCTAAAATATACTTGAATAAACGCACCAAGCTAACAGGCTAAAATACACTTGAATAAACGCACCAAGCTAACAGGCTAAAATACACTTGAATATTCGCACCATGCTAACAGGCTAAAATACACCTGAATAAAAGTACCAAGCTAACATGCTATCATACGCTTAAATAAACGTACCAAGCTAAAAGGCTAAACACACTTTAATAAACGCACCGAGCTTACAGAGTAGAATACGCTTGAATAAATGCATCAAGTTAGCAGGCTAAAATACACTTAAACGTACCAAGCTAACGGGCTAAAATACGCTTAAATAAACATACCAAGCTAACAGGCTAAACACACTTGAATAAATGCACCAAGTTATCAGGCTAAATACACTTGAATAAACGTACCACGCTAACATGCTAAACTACACAGAATAGTCACACAAAGCTAACAGGCTAAACACACTTGAATAAATGCACCAAGTTATCAGGCTAAAATACTCTTGAATAAACGTAACAAGTTAACAGGCTAAAATACACTCGAACATTCGCACAAAGCTAACGTGCTAAAATATATTTGAATAAGCGCACTAAGCTAACATGCTATAATACACTTGAATAAGTGCAACATGCTAAAATACACTTGAATATTCGCAACAGGCTAAAATACACTTGAATAAACGTGCCAAGCTAACAGGCTAAAATACACTTGAATATTTGCACCAAGCTAACAGGCTAAAATACACTTGAATATTGGCACCAAGCTAACAGGCTAAAATACACTTGAATATTCGCACCAAGCTAACAGGCTGAAACACGTGAATAAAAGCACCTAGCTAACAGGCTAAATAACTTAAATAAATGGGGTGGCCACCTGTGCAGCATAACTAGCAGAAAGGAGCGGTGGTTATTTCCACTAACTTACTGCACTAATAACAATGTTTTTAACATTAAATACTTGTATTGTGTGTGTGTATATATTGATATATTTATGTTGTAGTTGTAAAAATATAAATATTGTCCAATGTTGACATACATCAAAAAGCCAAATATCGGAGCTGATAACTGGTCAATCCCGAGTCGAAACCAGGTTACACACGCTTTCAATAAAATGCTAACTATAACTTTGTCTCCATTGTTAGCTTTCACTTTGCTGGTCAAGCTGGCGACTGTCGCAGTGAAGACGAGCAATGAGGAGGTGGAGGAGCAGCAGCAGCAGCAGCAGCCGCCGCCACCACAGCAGCAGGAGCAGCCTGTAGTGCCTGAAACGCCCGTAGCAGCTACAGAAGCATCAGCAACACCCGAGGAGGAGGAGGAGGAAGAGTATGTGGTAGAGAAGGTGTTGGACCGTCGAGTGGTGAAGGGCAAGGCAGAGTTTCTGCTGAAATGGAAGGGCTTCTCAAAGTGAGCGCTTCTTTTTCACACATCCTTCAACTGATCTGGCATCACTTGTAGCTAATTCCTGCTTGCTCTGCAGCGAGGACAACACCTGGGAGCCTGAGGAGAACCTGGACTGTCCAGACCTGATTGCAGCCTTCATGCAGAAGTACCGAGAGAAGGAGGAGAAGAAGAAGGAAGGCAAAAGGAAAGCTTCTACTGACACTGCAGGAACACCAGAAGAGAAAGGAACCAAGAGGAAGAAGGAGGAGGTAATGCTCATGTACCTAAATACCTCAATCATGTACATATAAATAAATGATAAATGGGTTATACTTGTATAGCGCTTTTCTACCTTCAAGGTACTCAAAGCGCTTTGACAGTATTTTCACATTTACCCATTCACACACACATTCACACACTGATGGCGGAAGCTGCCATGCAAGGCGCTAACCAGCAGCCATCAGGAGCAAGGGGTGAAGTGTCTTGCCCAAGGACACAACGGACGTGACTAGGATGGTAGAAGGTGGGGATTGAACCCTAGTAACCAGCAACCGTCCGATTGCTGGCACGACCACTCTACCAACTTAGCCACACCTAAATCATGTACATCTATACACACTTAATGTACATGTATGTGTGTGTATATGTATGTATGTATGTATATATATGTGTGTGTATATATATATATATATATATATATATATATATATATATATATATATATATATATATATATATATATGTGTATATATAAATAAATAATTAGGGCTGCAACTACAAACCCCGTTTCCATATGAGTTGAGAAATTGTGTTAGATGTAAATATAAACGGAATACAATGATTTGCAAATCATTTTCAACCCATATTCAGTTGAATATGCTACAAAGACAACATATTTGATGTTCAAACTGATAACAAAAATTTTTTTTGCAAATAATCATTAAAGGGGAACATTATCACCAGACCTATGTAAGCGTCAATATATACCTTGATGTTGCAGAAAAAATACCTTTTTTTTTTTTAACCGATTTCCGAACTCTAAATGGGTGAATTTTGGCGAATTAAACGCCTTTCTATTATTCGCTCTCGGAGCGATGACGTCACGTTGTGACGTCACATCGGGAAGCAATCCGCCATTTTCTCAAACACATTACAAACACCTAGTCAAATCAACTGTTATTTTCCGTTTTTTCGACTGTTTTCTGTACCTTGGAGACATCATGCCTCGTCGGTGTGTTGTCGGAGGGTGTAACAACAAGAACAGGGACGGATTCAAGTTGCACCAGTGGCCCAAAGATGCGAAAGTGGCAAGAAATTGGACGTTTGTTCCGCACACTTTACCGACGAAAGCTATGCTACGACAGAGATGGCAAGAATGTGTGGATATCCTGCGACACTCAAAGCAGATGCATTTCCAACGATAAAGTCAAAGAAATCTGCCGCCAGACCCCCATTGAATCTGCCGGAGTGTGTGAGCAATTCAGGGACAAAGGATCTCGGTAGCACGGCAAGCAATGGCGGCAGTTTGTTCCCGCAGACGAGCGAGCTAAACCCCCTGGATGTCTTGGCTCACACCGTCCCTTATGCCACCGAAGATGATCAAGAGAAGAATATCGACCCTAGCTTCCCTGGCCTGCTGACATGAGGGTATGTCTACAGAATATATTAATTGATGAAAATTGGGCTGTCTGCACTCTCAAAGTGCATGTTGTTGCCAAATGTATTTCATATGCTGTAAACCTAGTTCATAGTTGTTAGTTTCCTTTAATGCCAAACAAACACATACCAATCGTTGGTTAGAAGGCGATCGCCGAATTCGTCCTCGCTTTCTCCCGTGTCGCTGGCTGTCGTGTCGTTTTCGTCTGTTTCGCTTGCATACGGTCGTCTGTTTCGCTTGCATACGGTTCAAACCGATATGGCTCAATAGCTTCAGTTTCTTCTTCAATTTCGTTTTCGCTACCTGCCTCCACACTACAACCATCCGTTTCAATACATGCGTAATCTGTTGAATCGCTTAAGCCGCTGAAATCCGAGTCTGAATCTGAGCTAATGTCTCTATAGCTTGCTGTTCTATGCGCCATGTTTGTTTGTGTTTGCATCACTATGTGACGTCACAGGAAAATGGACGGGTGTATATAACGATGGTTAAAATCAGGCACTTTGAAGCTTTTTTTAGGGATATTGCGTGATGGGTAAAATCTTGAAAAACACTTTGAAAAATAAAATAAGCCACTGGGAACTGATTTTTAATGGTTTTAACCCTTCTGAAATTGTGATAATGTTCCCCTTTAACTTTAGAATTTGATGCCAGCAACACATGACAAAGAAGTTGGGAAAGGTGGCAATAAATACTGACAAAGTTGAAGAATGCTCATCAAACACTTATTTGGAACATCCCACAGGTGTGCAGGCTAATTGGGAACAGGTGGGTGCCATGATTGGGTATAAAAACAGCTTCCCAAAAAAGGCTCAGTCTATCACAAGAAAGGATGGGGCGAGGTACACCCCTTTGTCCACAACTGCGTGAGCAAATAGTCAAACAGTTTAAGAACAACGTTTCTCAAAGTGCAATTGCAAGAAATTTAGGGATTTCAACATCTACGGTCCATAATATCAAAAGGTTCAGAGAATCTGGAGAAATCACTCCACGTAAGCGGCATGGCCGGAAACCAACATTGAATGACCGTGACCTTCGATCCCTCAGACGGCACTGTATAAAAAACCGACATCAATCTCTAAAGGATATCACCACATGGGCTCAGGAACACTTCAGAAAACTACTGTCACTAAATACAGTTAGTCGCTACATCTGTAAGTGCAAGTTAAAGCTCTACTATGCAAAGCGAAAGCCATTTATCAACAACATCCAGAAACGCCGCCGGCTTCTCTGGGCCCGAGATCATCTAAGATGGACTGATGCAAAGTGGAAAAGTGTTCTGTGGTTGATGAGTCCACATTTCAAATTGTTTTTGCAAATATTCGACATCGTGTCATCCGGACCAAATGGGAAGCGAACCATCCAGACTGTTATCGACGCAAAGTTCAAAAGCCAGCATCTGTGATGGTATGGGGGTGCATTAGTGCCCAAGGCATGGGTAACTTACACATCTGTGAAGGCACCATTAATGCTGAAAGGTACATACAGGTTTTGGAACAACATATGCTGCCATCTAAACGCCGTCTTTTTCATGGACGCCCCTGCCTATTTCAGCAAGACAATGCCAAGCCACATTCAGCACGTGTTACAACAGCGTGGCTTCGTTAAAAAAAGAGTGCGGGTACTTTCCTGGGCGCCTGCAGTCCAGACCTGTCTCCCATCGAAAATGTGTGGCGCATTATGAAGTGTAAAATACGACAGCGGAGACCCCGGACTGTTGAACGACTTAAGCTTTACATAAAACAAGAATGGGAAAGAATTCCACTTTCAAAGCTTCAACAATTAGTTTCCTCAGTTCCCAATCGTTTGAGTGTTGTTAAAAGAAAAGGTGATGTAACATAGTGGTGAACATGCCCTTTCCCAACCACTTTGGCACGTGTTGCAGCCATTAAATTCTAAGTTAATTATTATTTGCAAAAAAAATAAAGTTTATGAGTTTGAACATCAAATATCTTGTCTTTGGAGTGCATTCAATTGAATATGGGTTGAAAAGGATTTGCAAATCATTGTATTCCGTTTATATTTACATATAACACAATTTCCCAACTCATATGGAAACGGGGTTTGTAACAACTAATTTGATAATCGATTAATCTGTTGATTGTTACTTCGATTAATCGATTAATAAGCGGATAAAAGAGACAAGCTACATTTCTATCCTTTCCAGTATTTTATTGGGAAAAAAACAGCATACTGGCACCATATTTATTTTGATTTTTGTTTCTCAGCTGTTTGTAAATGTTTCAGTTTATAAATAAAGGTTTATTTATTAAAAAAAGTAGCTTCTGCGCATAGCATAGATCCAACGAATCGATGACTAAATTAATCGCCAACTATTTTTATAATCAAATTAAATCGATTAGTTGTTGCAGCCCTAATATATAGATATAGAGATAAATAGATAGCCTTAGGTCTGTCACACCTCCACCGGTGCCTGTGGTGGACTGCATGGCAGGGACGTCCTCTTCCCTGAGGCAGGCCTAAACCTGACCGCATACCAGAAAAGGTTTTGCTGCAGGGTCTTCAGCTGGGGACCACCTCTCATTGATGTTTCACCCCTTTAGCCCAGAACATCTTCTGGTGGCAGGGCAGTGAACAGGGACGTCTCCCTGACACCCCTGCAGCAAACCTACTCGGATGTTGCTCCCCAAGCCTTGTCGCGTCGTTTCAGCCAGAGCCAGTGGCTAGCTCTCTGCTACTTCTGAAAGCTCCTTGGTGGATCTGCTCAGGGTGGCTCCACATAGTCCCACCAAGCCATTGGTGGAGGTTTTTAGGGCTCGGGAGGGTGTCGTATGTTGCCCTGAAGAGGAACCTGAGCTGAGCCTGTGGCAGTTTCCAGGCAATCTGCCCAGCTGATTGCTCGGCTCGAGACACCTTCCTAAGTTGTCCACCTCCCCTGCTGCCCCTGTGCCACAGACCTCACTCTGAGCTCCTCCTGCTCAATCCTGGTGACCTCAGCAACAACAAGGTCATTCCTCTCCTTCCTGCCTGCCTTGGACCATAGGATGGGTTGATCTCTCCATTCAAGGCCTGCCCGGCCTGTCTGGACCATGCCCACGACTTCTTGGTGTCGCAGTCTCCCCATCATCTTCTGGACCTCCTCCTTGGCCCTCCACTTCCTTCGAGTCTCGACTCTGGCATTTGCATCCGCCACTACCGTGTCGGAGGAGTCCTTTAGCTCCATCACCAGCCTTGCCTTATTCTCCTGCCTGAAGCCCAGCGTGATAGATTTCAGGGGTAGCTGGAGTGAGTTCCATCCATACAGGCCAGCAGCTGAGAAGCACCGTTGCAGGCCAAACCATTTTCGGATGAAAGAGTTGGCTTTTGCTTGCTTACGGCAGATGACGTGACTTCGCACAGCTTCAGAGGCCACATCATCCTTGGGTGCAGGGTGAAGTGGTAACACCACACCTTGTACTTCCCAGGTAGCTGGCTTGCATCGATCTTGGACAGGCCCTCTGAAAGCTGCCAGAGGATGATTTTTCCCATGTCCTTGTCTGAGAGACCAGGTGTATAGAGTCTTCCCAGGCTTCAGATGGGCTGATCAACGATGCGTGGGATGTCTTCTCCGCTAATGCTGAAGGTGACGCTGTCGTTTGTCTCCCCCTTTCGCATTGAGAGGCTCCTTGACTTTTGAGGCTTGAACTTCATCCTGGCCCAAGTGATCAGCTCATCCAGCCTCTTAAGTAGCCTGGATGTGCATGGGGCGGTTCGTAGCATGCAGGTGATGTCGTCCATATAGATCCTTAGGGGCGGTAGCCTCTGGCCTGCAGGCAGCCGGACACCACCTGCCTTGCCCTGATCACTTCTTCCGTGCAAAGCACATGTGCATGTCCTGGAAGTAGATCTTGATCATGGTCCTGATGTTGTCTCGGATGTAGAAGAATTCCATGGCATAGTCTATGAGCAGGTGTGGCACTGACCCATAGGCATTGACTAGATCTTAACCATATGACGTGCAGATTTTTCTTCTCTCTCTTAGTGGTCTGGATCTGTTCCCAAATCATAGAAGCAGGCTCTACGCAACCAGGAAAACCTGGAATCCCAGCTTTCTGGCAGCTGGTGTCAATGTAGTTCTCCGTGAGGTAGGTAGTCATTCTTCTCGCCATCACAGAAAAGAAAACTTTTCCCTCTATATTCAGTAGGGCTATGCTTCTGAACTGCTCGATGGTCTTGGCGTTCTGTTTGGGAATAGAAACTGCCATTGCCCTCTGCCATTCGGATGGTATGGTCTGCTTAGTCCAGGCAATTCTCATCAGGGTCCATAACATCATCTTCTGGACCTCCTCCTTGGCCCTCCACTTCTTTCCAGTCTCGACTCTGGTATTTGCATCCGCCACTACCGTGTCGGAGGAGTCCTTTAGCTCCATCACCAGCCTTGCCTTATTCTGCCTGTAGCCCAGGGTGATAGATTTCAGGGGTAGCTGGAGTGAGTTCCATCCATACAGGCCAGCAGCTGAGAAGCACCGTTGCAGGCCAAACCATTTTCGGATGTAAGAGTTGGCTTTTGCTTGCTTACAGCAGATGACGTGACTTGGCACAGCTTCAGAGGCCACATCATCCTTGGGTACAGGGTGAAGTGGTAACACCACACCTTGTACTTCCCAGGTAGCTGGCTTGCATCGATCTTGGACAGGCCCTCTGAAAGCTGCCAGAGGATGATTTTTCCCATGTCCTTGTCTGAGAGACCAGGTGTATAGAGTCTTCCCAGGCTTCAGATGGGCTGATCAACGATGCGTGGGATGTCTTCTCCGCTAATGCTGAAGGTGACGCTGTCGTTTGTCTCCCCCTTTCGCATTGAGAGGCTCCTTGACTTTTGAGGCTTGAACTTCATCCTGGCCCAAGTGATCAGCTCATCCAGCCTCTTAAGTAGCCTGGATGTGCATGGGGCGGTTCGTAGCATGCAGGTGATGTCGTCCATATAGCTCCTTAGGGGCGGTAGCCTCTGGCCTGCAGGCAGCCGGACACCACCTGCCTTGCCCTGATCACTTCTTCCGTGCAAAGCACATGTGCATGTCCTGGAAGTAGATCTTGATCATGGTCCTGATGTTGTCTCGGATGTAGAAGAATTCCATGGCATAGTCTATGAGCAGGTGTGGCACTGACCCATAGGCATTGACTAGATCTTAACCATATGACGTGCAGATTTTTCTTCTCTCTCTTAGTGGTCTGGATCTGTTCCCAAATCATAGAAGCAGGCTCTACGCAACCAGGAAAACCTGGACTCCCAGCTTTCTGGCAGCTGGTGTCAATGTAGTTCTCCGTGAGGTAGGTAGTCATTCTTCTCGCCATCACAGAAAAGAAAACGTTTCCCTCTATATTCAGTAGGGCTATGCTTCTGAACTGCTCGATGGTCTTGGCGTTCTGTTTGGGAAGAGAAACTGCCATTGCCCTCTGCCATTCGGATGGTATGGTCTGCTTAGTCCAGGCAATTCTCATCAGGGTCCATAACAGCTTCAACACTCCTGGGCAGTTCTTGTACAGGTTGTACGGTATTCCGTTCGGGCCTGGTGTTGAAGCAGATCTTGCCTGCTGGATCACCTTCCTGACCTTGCTGAGCTTGGGTGGTGATGTATCAAACAGGGCTGATGGTTCTGAGGGTCTGGGCACATACCCTGGGGAACCTAGGGGGTTGTTCCTTGCTGGGTCACTGTACTGAGTGCGGATGTGCTCCTCCAGTTCTTCTTTGGAGATATCCAGGGTTCCACTTGTCTTCTCAAGAAGCCCGCGTGCAGAAGAAACTTGACCTTTCCTTCTCCTTCCTTTATCTCCGTCTTCTGATACGTTCTGCCCTCCAGAGGTTAGCGAGGCGTCTTCTGATCTCATCCCAGAGAGCTTTCAGGCCTTCCTTATCAGACTCCTCTGCCTTCCTCCAACGCTTGCGGAGCTGCCTTCTGTTTGCCACCAGGTCATCAATCTCTTTCTCCCTCCTGCTCTTTGGTCTTATTGTGGCCTCTCTGATGGTCACCTCACCATACCTGTTGCTGCATTCTTCATAGAGGATTTCCCCGAACAGGTTTAACTTGGCTACCACTGACCCGCGCAGAGCATTTTGCAGCAGCCCGCTGAGAAGTTCATCCAACCTTCTCCACTCCTCTGTCTCGTTGGCCTTTGGCCACTTGATCTTGTTCCTTTGGAGTGGGTTCTTCAGGTTTCTGGCCCTTTGGCTTGACTCTATTCTTGGGGTGCTTCTGGGTTCACTTCTTGGGGCTCATCAACATCCCTTTCTTCTTCCTCCCACCTTTCCTCCTGCTCTACCTCTGCAACATTGGGCCCATTGGTACTGTGGTTGTCAACCTGTCCTTGGATCCCATTTGTCTGACCTGCCCTTACCGGGGCAGTGCAAGGTTGCATCAGGCTCCCGCCACCACACTTCTTCTTTCCCATGTGGATATGAAGTCTGCTTAAAGTTGTTTTCTCCCAGCCGCACCCACACTTCCTTGGGATCTTCTCTTATGCCGATATACTTGCGGTCGTTACCGTGTGATCCGTCCTTGTTGGCCCTTCTTTCATCCTGCCTCTTGGAGGGCGTTCGGGTTGTTTTCTCTCACATAATCATGTACAGTTATACATTATTCATGTACAGCTATACATTATTCATGTGTATATATATATATACGTAATCAAGCACATATATATATGTAATCATGCACATATATACGTAATCCATCCATTTTCTACCGCTTATTCCCTTCGGTGTCGCGGGGGGCGCTGGAGCCCATCTCAGCTACAATCGGGCGGAAGGCAGGGTACTCCCTGGACAAGTCGCCATCTCATCGCAGGCCCAACACAGATAGACAGACAACATTCACACTCACATTCACACACTAGGGCCAATTTAGTCTTGCCAATCAACCTATCCCCAGGTGCATGTCTTTGGAGGTGGGAGGAAGCCGGAGTACCCGGAGGGAACCCACGCAGTCACGGGGAGGACATGCAAACTCCACACAGAAAGATCCCGATTCCGGGATTGAACTCACGACTACTCAGGACCTTCGTATTACGAGGCAGACGCACTAACCCCTCTACCACCGTGCTGCCGTATCATGTATACGTAATCATGTACATCTATACACACTTCTTGTACATCTATACACACTTCATGTGCATCTATACGTAATCATGTGCATCTGTACATAAATCATGTGCATCTTACTAAATAAAGCTTGGTGCTGGGCTCAGCGATCAAGACAGAAAGGGAAGAAAATGTCAACACAAACATGGAACAACCAAATAGTCAAATCACATTGAACACTTAACTATAACCTCTTAATATGTCAAATACGTAAGAAAAATGCTTAAAGTGAGACAAAATAGTGAAAATATAAACATAGAGAAGCCTAAGAACTATTTTCTGCGGGTTTAGTGTCAGGAAGTTACAGCTGTGCTCTAAAGGGTGAGCAAAGGTGGTGTGGTTTTGTCTAGCATCATTTACAAACCACAATGGTCTGACTACGCTCCCTTTGGAAATCCAAAAACTTTCTTTTATCCACAATCTCTTCATTTTGACTTTCTCTTCTTCCTCCATGCAAAGAATCAAGCAAACCTGATAGTTGATACTGTCACCTGATTGGCTGTTGGCGTGTCATGTGGTCACTTCCTACGTTACCAGAGAGCGAGTGTCTTTGTTCATGCAACCAACCTTGCTTCTATACTTCTGCTTTCTTCCCACCAAGAAGAAAAAAAAATCCCAAACATTTTATGGAAGACATTTTTTGTTGATATAAATTACGTGTACTGTCGATCTGGATGGTTATGGCACCAATAAAAATCACAACTATTTTTGATTATTTTTCATTAATCTTCAAACATAAATATTTATTTTAACACTAACTCAACTTTAAATAAGATTTAAAAGAAAGGATAAAAATTGGTAACGGTTAAACGGGTAAAATAATAGTAACAAAAAAATCAACATAGCAATATAAAAATACTTGTTTAGAATTATTTTTATTTGTTTTCCCCTAAAAAGTAGAAAATCAGAATTCGTGAAAATAAATGTCAGCTGTTATTTTGAGTTGACGTGCTGGAGGACATGAATTATGGACATTGTGATATTTAGTGATGACTAAACATATTTCAGAGTGGAAAAAACTCCTGTTTAATTATCTTGTGTATCTTGTGTGGTAGGCATGGATGTGAAATACTTTTCTCTCTTCTTTGCTGCCCGCGTCTCCAGGGAGAGAAGGTGCGAGGTTTTAAACGAGGCCTGCAGCCTGAAAGAATCATCGGTGCCACAGACTCCAGCGGAGAGCTCATGTTCCTCATGAAATGGTGAGACCCTTTTTTTTTGTCTTTTTTATTTTTTTTTTATTTTTTTTTTTTACATAATCCTCCTTTCAGCCATGTGAAATGTCCGCCAAAACTTAGACATCCGCGTTTTTAAACATACATTTTTGTGTCAAAATAGGACGTAAAGAAAATGTGTTAAAGTGGCAGGTACTGGCTGTTCTTCTTGCCTAAACACCACTGAGTTCCAGGACGGGGAGACGGTCTGGAGCATCCAAACTAGCTCGCGAGTTAGCTAACCACCCAGCTAGCTTATTTGTTGTCTTAGACAATGCTGCTCATATTTTGATGATTGCAATCCCAACACTTAGTTCCCAACCACTTGTACTTGTAGACTATTTATTAGCAGCCAGACAGAAGGTATATTTTTGACAGAGGTCGCAACACAGGAAGTATATAACCCAAGAGGGCGTGGCTACAGGATAGTGTTGCCAGAAGGGAAACTTGTTCTGACGTCTTAGCATGCATGTTATAGAATTAGACATTTTCAAAGATGATGTTAGTAAATTATGTGACACACTACATGGGACGTGTGTCAGAAGTATTAGGAAATGAGAATACATTTAAAGGTAAAATGTAGTATAGAAATGCACCCCATCGCAGGAAATAAGCCCTCATTTTCTTTCGGAGTTCATGTGGCGGCACTTCGTATTAATAAATGTTTTCTCCTTTGTACCGTCTATTTTCTTACTTTTTACCCTCGATTTTCCTACCGTTTTACCCCTCTATTTTCCTACCCTTTTACCCCTCGATTTTCCTACTCTTTTACCCTTCGATATTCCAACCACTTGTACTTGTAGAGTATTTATTAGTAGCCAGCCAGAAGGTATATTTTAGACATATAAAAAGAGGTCACAACACAGGAAGTAGATTACCCGAGGGGGTGCGGCTACAGGATAGTTGCCAAATGAGAAACTTATTGGGACTTTTTTGCATGCATGTAATAGAATTAGACATTTTCAATGATGATGTTGGTGAATTCTGTGACACACTACATGGGACAAGTATTGGTAGATGACAATACATTTAAATATAGTGAAGAAATGCACCCAATCGCAGAAAATTAGTCTTCATTTTCTACATTTTCTTTTGGGGTTCATGTGGCGGCACTTCGTATTTATCGTTTTCTCTTCTTACCCTCAACTTTCCTAACTCTTTTTAACCCCTCAATTTTCTTACCCTTTTACCCCTTTAACGTTTCTAAACCCCCCCTCACCCCCCAGCCTCCTTTGTTCTCCAAATGGCAATACCATATTTTATTGCCGTTGATGCAAGAAGAGTGACTGCCTGATTGATAAGATGTGTCTTTTTGTTGTCGTCCACAGGAAGAACTCTGACGAGGCGGACCTGGTCCCTGCCAAAGAAGCCAACATGGTTTGTCCCCAGGTGGTGATTTCTTTCTACGAGGAGCGACTCACCTGGCATTCGTACCCCACAGAAGAGGAGGACAAGAAGGAGGATGAGAAAAAGGACTAAGAGGACAAGATGGACGTGCAGGTTGGTGTTGAACAGCAGTTACAAAGCAACAACTGTTCTGTTGGAGCTCAAAGCTTTTCTTTACGCTTCTGAGGATTTATCATCAAATACTTGTATTTTTTTTCTTGTTTTTTTTTAGTATGACCAAACATGTTTTTGTTTAAAGTGTCTTGTTAGAATGATTTCACCTTTGTTGCCCTGCTTTCAACCAACACCATGAATTAGATCAGCTCTGCAAAACAATTGAGTCTCTAAAGTCATGTGACATGTTTCTCTGTAGTCATAACCATACCATCACTTCATGACTACAGTCAGATAATATTCAATGTCTTCTTTCACATCTTAAACATGTTTTAATGACGTCGACCTTGGTAAAGGTCTGTTATGTTTTAGGTATAAATCATACATTGAAGCTACTGTAATTCTCTGTGCTGTAAACACAATCATATTTCATATTTCTGCAAACACTGTTCTCGAAAGGATAAATATTGTTCCTATTTCCATCACTTTGTCACGTCGGTGCCCACAAAAATTTTGCTTTGACGCCTTTCCAAGCGTAATTAGGTTTGCAACGTCTTAATTTGTGACGTTCTCGCTTCTGATGGAAAGCTAAGCTAGTAGTTAGCCGCTGTTCACCTTCTCAAATACGTGTGAATGTGTTTGAATGGACGGACCGTCTCACACGTGAGGACCACGTTTTCTACATTAAAGATGCTAAAACCAACATTAATTAGTGCAACATCTCTCAAAGTGACTTTTAATTTTTACAATAAGGTTAAACTATTTCAATACATGCAGTGGGTCAAGTTACACATTACATTGTGACTTCCTGTTCAGTGCAAAGCAAGCATCAAAATAAAAGCCTGGCAGCAAGAATAAATGCACCAGAATAAAGATGAGCTTGTATACAAAATATTTGTCAAAACACACAAATGAAGAGTGTAGAAAATATGAAAGCACAAAAAATCCTATGTTCAAGTCTCCAACGAGCCGTTTTAATTTGGTTTATGTTGACTGCCTATGAAGCGTCGAGGTAAACGGTCTCCACTGTACTTAACGTGACAAACTGCATGCAAATATGATCGTCCCAGATATTTGATATCAAAATTGACTCAAACCACATCTTGTGGGTGAGGGGGAGTAGTGCACCCATTCATCTGTAGTAATCACTTTCACTTTGTACATAGGTGAAAGTAGACTCTTCCAGTGCCATCATTTGGACTAAGTGCTGGACTTGTAGTTTGTTAGTCATCACTGGGAGTTACAGTAAATGTGTAAAAGTGCTTAGCTTTCACTTTTCATTTCACTTGGTACATCAGTATTACTTCTCGCTAGATTGCTTTTGTCTCGTCTCCTTCCATGTATTGCTACCTGTTGTGTTGCATGTACTTGTTCTTGCAGTGTCTACTTGGAAAGGTTTTGAGCAATAAAGTTTTTAATTTTCCTAACTTGCTTATGTTGCGGTTTGTTTGACAAATATTACTGGATGAGTATTAGAGATGTGTAACGACTCACCGTTCAATTTGAGTCCCGATTTCATTCAACGCCATTCTTGATCAATGATTCTCACCAAATGTGGAATATGAAGTCTGATTTTCAAAAGCTGGTCTTGACAGGAAGTGGGGATGGTTTAACCGTGTGTGTGAATTTGATCGATCAGATTCCTTGGGTCACCATTGGTTTTCAGAATCAATTCTGAATTCAACACGATTCTGGCAATGTATTTGTAATAATTATATTGAAACTTTTTCTAAAACAGGTTGCAGGTTAGAAAAGCTACTTTCGCTCACATGGAGATGGCCTAAAACGTCCTTAAAAAAAAAAAATTCTTATAAAAATATATATTTTTTTAGTCTTTTAGACTGATAAATCGATTTTTAATCGGGATCAGCATGATTTGAATTTGAATTGAATTTTTAACATTACAACTACAACTTTGGAGAGAAATAGCCTTTTGGTCATGTGACCTACAGCCCTAAAACCACTTCTTTGTCAGGTCTTCATTCCCGTACTTGGCTCATGTGTGGCTTTTTTAGTTTTACATTTCTAACATGCTATAAATAATTGCTCACACGTTTAAAATACTTTGAATTGACAGGCTAATGGAAATTAGCATCGCTGTCAATGAGATAGTATGTTAGCATCAAGCCAACAGCATAAGCAACCACTTTTTCACTGTTTTCATTGCTTTTGTCACTTTCTACCAAACTGTACTGTTGATTTAACTTGATTCTTAGATGTTTTTGGACTTCCTGTGCCTATTATTAATGTACCATTATCTGCTTAGTTTTACAGTAACTTCATTGTGGAGGCCATCAATAAACAACCTCAAGTTGGAAGTTTCTTTCATTTAAAATATTATTTATCTGCCAAACTACATTCCAACACTCAGAGGGCAGAATAACATTTAATCTGCATAACTCTTAGTGACTAGTGTTTGAAGAACATCATTTTTTGACATTAATTCATTCATTATTATTCTTCTCCAGATTTTGGCGCGCTCAACCGTCCACATTCTTCATCCACTTCAAACTGTTCAGCCTATTCGGGAATTGCAGACTTTCCATTGACAATTCCAAAGATTCCCAGTTTTCCAGGACATTTTTACCATTCAAAATGAATTGGCCATTTTCCAAATTTCAACCCTTTCCACATTTTTCAACCGATTCAAACCATTCCACCTTCAACATATTCCACTCATCCTGGACATTCAAACTATCATTTTTTCAAGTTAAAAAAATTCCAAGAATTACCAGTTTTTCAAACAATTTTTTTTACCCTTTTTTCTGTCGACGACTCCTTCCACATTTTTCAACCCATTTCAACCGTTCCACCGTCAAAACATTTCTCTTAACCAGGACAAAAGACAAAGTTGTTTTTTGAACTGGAAAAATTCTCGGTTTTCCCGAAATTCCAGGAATTCTGTAATACCATTTGTCAATTAATAATGTTACTACTTCAACATTTGTCGACTGATTTAGAAAAATTCCAACACCAACCATCATTCAGTACATTACATTTATTTAGCATTAAAAAAAAATACAGCTTTTCCCGAACTTTCAATGGAATTCCCATTGTAAAGAATGGGATATTTTTCAAAGTTCCGCAACTCCTACATTTTTCCACTAATTCAAACCGTTTCAACTTCCAAATATTCAACCTGTTCAGGAATTGTGTGCTCTCCTTCAACAATTCTAAAAAATGTCCCGGATTTCATAGAATTCCCAGTTTTAGGGACATTTTCCCCATTCAAAATGAATTGGCCATTTTTCAAACTTCAACCATTGCCACATTTTTCAACCGATTCAAACCATTCCACCTTCAACATATTCCACTCATCCTGGACATTCAAACTATTATTTTTTCAAGTTTAAAAAAATTACAGGAATTCCCCGTTTTTCAAACCCTTTTTTCGGTTGACGATGACTCCCACCTTTTTCCACCCACTTCAACCATTCCACCGTCAAAACATTCCTCTTAATCAGGACAAAAAACGAAGTTGGTTTTGATCCGGAAAAAAGCAATTTTTTTCTGAAATTTCAGTAATTCTGTAATACCATATCTCAATTTAAAATGTTACTACTTCAACATTTCTTGACCGATTTTGGAAAAAGTCCAACACCAACTCATTCAGAACATAAATTTTTTTAGCTTTTTCTAAAAAAAATCCTGCTTTTCCCAAAATTTCCATGAAAATCCCATGGAAAAAAATGGGAAATTTTTCAAAGTTCCATAATTCCCACATTTCATCCGATTCAAACCATTCCAACTTCAAAATATTCAGCTTGTTCAGGAATTGTGTGCTTTACTTCAACAATAAAAAAAATCCCAGATTTCCTAGAATTCCCAATTTTTAGGGACATTTACCCCATTCAAAATGAATTAACCATTTTTCTACCAATTGAAATCCATCCATTTTCTACCGCTTATTCCCTTCGGGGTCGCGGGGGGCGCTGGAGCCTATCTCAGCTACAATCGGGTGGAAGGCGGGCTACACCCTGGACAAGTCGCCACCTCATCGCAGGGCCAACACAGATAGACAGACAACATTCACACTCACATTCACACACTAGGGCCAATTAAATCATCCTGGAAATTCAAACAACAATTTTTCCATGTTCAACACATCTCCAGGAATTCCTGTTTTTTCTAACCTTATTTTCAACCTATTAGTGCGATGACTCCTTTCACATTTTTCAACCCACTTCAACCGTTCCACTGTCAAAACGTTCCTCTTAGTCAGGACAAAAAACAAGTTGGTTTAAGAACTTGGAAAAATTCCCGGTTTTTCCCGAAATTCCATACCATTTTTCAATTTAAAACAACTGTTTCTACTTCAACATTTCTTGACCTATTTAAACAATTCAAACACCAACCAATTCAGCTCATTCAGGACATTAATGCTCCTGATCTTTTTTTTAAAATTCCCGCTTTTTCTCGAAATTTCAAAATTTCCGGGACGTCCCCATTGAAATGAATGGGACATTTTTCCAAGTTGCACAATTCCCACACTGCTCAACCTATTCAAACCATTCCAACATCAACACATTCCAGTCATCCTGGACATTCAAACTAGCACTTTCCCAAGTTCCACACCAAATTACAGTTTTCCTGGGAATTCAAACTATTCTTACATTCATACTACATTCTGTCAGCATTTCAGTTCAACTTCAGCATTGGAGCATTCACACGCAATTCCTTCAGGAATTGCTTAATCTAGTTATTTTAATAAATGACTCCAGTTTCTTACAGGTTGAATGCGTTTCAAATACCGTCTGATGTATTTCGTCTTTAGTACATTTCAAAATGAAATTAATACATTTTGCGAGCATTATCAGTGTTGAACCAAGGAAACGGTATTTAAAAAAAAAACAATGTTCATCCTCACAGAGCAGTGAAGCACATTTTGATACCCCTGACAGGATTTAAGATCAATTCTTTCAAAGAAACATGTTCTGTCTGCTTTCCAAAATTAAATTAGTTTTTTCTTGCCCTTATGTGGGCTCTGTACCGAGGATGTCGTTGTGGCTTGTGCAGCCCTTTGAGACACTTGTGATTTAGGGCTATATAAATAAACATTGATTGATTGATTGATAAACACATTTTCCCCCCAAAAAACTTTTTTTTTTTTTAAACATAAGTTTAAAGTGTCAGTATAAAATATCAGCAGGCACATTAAATATTCATATAAAACTGACATGTAGATTTCTAGCACAGTAAAGAGTGACATCACAACTTAACTGGTTGAGGCAGATGGCCGCCCCACACACACAGTCCCCTTTTATTAGGTGGAGTTACTTCCTCGCCTCCGTCGCTACATTGGTTTTCTGTAATGTGTGAAGATTATATTAAATTCATAGTGGAGGAAATAAGTCTTTGATCACTGCTGATTTTGTCACTTCAAACTTCAATTGACATTTTATTTTGACAGCGACAGAATATGAGTCAATCCCTCAGGATTTCATAGGCTCTTGTGATTGTTGCGGCCTAAAATACCAGAGTTTTTGCAGCCAAAATGGATATTATGAGGCTTATTTTTTTCAAGAACATTGAATCAACTTGTGATTTGTAGTTATTTATAATGTTTAAGAGTTCCTTGTAACCTTCCAAAAGAACAGGACTTCAACTAAAATTGTAAAACAAATCGTGTATTGATGTTTTACTCGTTCTATAGCACACTGACTTAAAAGAAGAAACTAGATGGTAGTAAAAACACGTACTCGGAGCTCTGTCAAATTACTGTACTGTTTTAATTATAACAGAAAACAGCAGCAAAGGCTTCCTTATTGTACGCTGTCTGCTCTGTGGTCCACAAGTTGCAGACATTCTCTGTGTACGTTTTACACTTAAAGTCTCAAACATTCATTTATGTTCCAACTAGTGTTGACCCGATACCAATATTTTGGTACCGGTACCAAAATTATTTAGATACTTTTCTGTACTCCTCTAAATAAAGGGGACCACAAAAAAGTGCATTAATGGCTTTATTTTAACAAAAAGAAGCTTACCGTACATTAAACATATGTTTATTATTGCAAGTTTGTCCTTAAATAAAATAGTGAACATACTAGACAACTTGTCTTTTAGTAGTAAGCAAGCAAACAAAGGCTCCTAATTTAACTGCTGACGTATGCAGTAACATAGTGTAATTTATCATTCTATTATTTTGTCCAAATTATTAAGGACAAGTGGTAGAAAATTAATTATTAATCTACTTCTTCATTTACTGTTACTATCTGCTTACTTTCTCTTAACATGTTCTATCTACACTTCTGTTAAAATGTAATCACTTACTCTTCTGTTTGATACTTCACATTAGTTTTGGATGATACCACAAATTTGGGTATCAATCCGATACCAAGTAGTTGCAGGATCATACATTGGTCATATTCAAAGTCCTCATGTGTCCAGGGACGTATTTCCTGAGTTTATAAAGATAATATAAATTTAACCGGACCGGTACTTTTCAGAGGTAGTGTAGTCCGTACAACCCTAGTTCCAACACATCTACCCCGCACATTAAGAACATTATCAACTGTTGACAACGATCTATGGGGCTTATTTTTGTTGGTAAACAAGAAACAATGACAGATGATCATGACACTTCAACATCTCTGGCATACTAAGTCAGTGCCTGCATGGATTGCACTTGCAGCAGTTGTTGTTCTGCGTTTAGCATTCCCCAAAACTTCCCCGATGATTGTGTCTCAGTTTTCGACCTGGTGGCCTGTAAATACAAAGTTCACAAGAAGGATGACCCATCAGAAGAATGTCCCAAATGAAAATATGTTAATTGTCTTACCCTGGACAAATACATGTCAGCTAGAAAGAAAACTTTTATACATTACATTACCCAGAAGACAGGAACAGGAAGTAGATGGTTATTGTTGTATGTTGTTGTCTCTGCTTTGTCCACACAAGAAACAAACATAAGTTTGGATTGGACCGTTGACGCAATCGTTTGAGAGAATTTGGTGAAAATGACGACTGGACAAAATGTGCGGGGAAGTTGCAGGCACTGAACAAAATTGCGCGGTTTGGTTGAATTATTGCAGAGACTGATTCATTTCTGTTGGATTTCCTACCAACCAACTGGCATTGTGACCCACATAAAGTGAGCACATGAGTACTGTCCCTTTTTAAGAAAGCATTCCTAGACTCAACTAACCAAATCTTTATTTCCTCTACTGTACACTGCTCATTTATATACTGTAGATGAAATACTTTTTTGCAGCTATAAAACTTTGATCATCAACAGTATGTGGGCTAATATTTCTTTTAAGCACATTTCCTGTATTGACGTCCTCAACATGTTTGCAACAAACAAACTCAGAAATGTTTGATCAGATATAATTTTTCTGCATTCAAGCTTGTTTTCTCAAGCATCTTCATCACAAAGAATTACAAATCTTTGAATTCCATATGCGATATTTGTTTTTTATTATTAGTGGAAAAGTCACGGTATTTTAGAAACATTACAAATCTTGTTCAATGTAATAAAGGATTGAAATCAAATCATGGGTTAGCTTGAAAAGTTGATCAGTTGTAGTTTCTTCTGTACTGTAAATGTCAAACATAAGCCGGTGTTGAATATTGTCCTGATAATTGCATATTTAAAATGCTTTATCAAGTCCCTACTAAAGTGGGAAGCAAAGATATTAACGTGACTTTTTTAACAAGAAGGTAAACATTATTTCTTACCGACAGTCTGCTGGATGTTTAGTCTGCTTGTCCAGCAACATTTCTATAAAATATGATTGTTTAAATGAACACAGTTCACACTAAATACTTGAAATACTTTTAGGCACACTTTGTTTTAACGATAAGGATGTGATGGTACAAGTATATTTGTAATCACAGTTTTCAGTACACACATGCTAGCATGTTTCCACACAGCCACCTTAGGTGAGGGACAGGAAGTACCGTATTTTCCGCACTATAAGGCGCACCTAAAAACCACAAATTTTCTCAAAAGCTGACAGTGCGCCTTATAACCCGGTGCGCTTTATATATGGATTAATATTAAGATTCATTTTCATAAAGTTTCGGTCTCGCAACTACGGTAAACAGCCGCCATCTTTTTTTCCCCGTAGAAGAGGAAGTGCTTCTTCTTCTACGCAAGCAACCGCCAAGGTAAGCACCCGCCCCCATAGAACAGGAAGCGCTTCTTCTTCTACTGTAAGCAACCACCCGCCCACGTAGAAGAAGAAAAAGCGCGCGGATATTACGTTTCATTTCCTTTGTGTGTTTACATCTGTAAAGACCACAAAATGGCTCCTACTAAGCGACAGGGATCCGGTTCATGAAAAGACGCAATCTCTCCATCCGCACACGGACTACTATTTCACAACAACTGCCTAAAGACTTTCAAGAAAAGCTGGCTACTTTCCGTGCATATTGTAAAAACAAGATAGCTGAAAAAAAGATCCGGCCAGAGAACATTATCAACATGGACGAGGTTCCACTGACTTTTGATATTCCTGTGAACCGCACTGTGGATACAACGGGAGCACGTACGGTGAATATTCGCACCACAGGGAATGAGAAGTCATCCTTCACTGTGGTTCTAGCTTGCCATGCTAATGGCCAGAAACTTCCACCCATGGTGATATTCAAAAGGAAGACCTTGCCAAAAGAGACCTTTCCAGCCGGCGTCATCATAAAAGCTAACTCGAAGGGATGGATGAAGAAAAGATGAGCGAGTGGTTAAGGTAAGTTTACGCGAAGAGGCCGGGTGGCTTTTTTCACGCAGCTCCGTCCATGTTGATATACGACTCCGTGCGCGCCCACATCACGCTGGTTTTTAATATATTATTAAAGTTTGACTGACCTATCTGACTGTTTTTTTGACATTCCTTTAGCGCAGTTAGATGCGGCTTATAACACGGGGCGTCTTATAGGTGGACAAAGTTTTGAAATATGCCGTTCATTGAAGGCGCGGCTTATAACCCAGGGCGCCTTATGGTGCGGAAAATACGGTATGTATCATATTACGTTTATATTATATTGCTGAACAAAAACAATCAAGTCTGACTAAGGATGGTGCCAAGGGGACCCCTGAGCATAAAAAAAAACCCTCTTCAGGCATCCCCATTAAAACGTAAACAAAGACCAGAAGAAGTAGGTTATTGATTGTTTTTCAATTACCCTTTCTGGCTGACACTTGATTTAGTTTTGGTCCCCCGACTTAAAACAAATAGGAACTCGTACAAATCAAAGAATGCTTCACTCTTCAAACTCTTAGGTTTGTCTTCACTGAAACTAAGTGCTTCTAAAAAGTCCTAGCAGTTCATCTTTTTGTTCCCCTATTATTGCAGTTGATTTCCTAAAAGTTCCACTTTTATTACAAGCTAATGTTCCCATCTTGCTCTTGAAGAAATCATGTATTTTTCTTTGTTTGTTTCTTGCTTAATCTTTTATTGGACATTGGTAGCCCCGCCTCTTGTTGCCGTGACGACGCTCTAATACTGCTTGGCTCCGAACCAAGCGCTTGCTGCGAGGTGTCGAGTGGTCTTTCCTCCTCGTCCTTCAGACTGGAAAAGAGCGCTTGGTACAAAATGCCGAGGCGACGCTTTGTTTCTTGAAGCTTCTTCACGGCTTCTTGGTTTTCTCTGCTCAATTTCAAGCGATGGCGTCTCAAGCGTGACACGTCTTCCTCCAGACTAAGCAAAGTATCGAGTTTCCTCCTCCGGCAGTTCTGAGCAGCTATCTTGTTCTTCCCGCGTCTCCGTATGTCCTTGATGAGGGTGAGCTGCTCTTTGCTGAGTGGGTGGTTGTCCAAGAGCTCGTTGAATTCCTCCACTGGCAGATGAACAAGAAGCTCGTTTGAGAAATTAATCTTTTGATGTTTCTCATCTCGAGTCCTACCTCGACTTTGTGACTTGCGTCTGAAGGAGGAGCGCTTGTAGGTCTTCCCAAAGTCATGTTGGGGAAAAGTTCTCATGGTCATGAATGAAGAAGGCGTTGACCTCTGCTTGTTATACGAGTGATCATGGACAATGTTCTCCATCCATGAGAAGTTCTTACAAATCTTGTGATCCCGAGACTGGAGAACATGATTCTCCTCCACATCCTCCTGCTTGATGGTCAGCCCGACTTCCACGTGTGATGCAAACAACTCTTCTTCCTCTTCCTTGTCCTCAAAGAAGGAACTTCTCACAGTGGAAGTGCCAGAGAAAGAAGAGGTTCTAGAAGTTGAAGGAGAGCAGGAGGAAGATGATGATTCAGATGTGCATGTAGAAGTAGGGCTATAGCTGAAGTCCAGAGAAAGTCCAGAATCTGAGTCTGCTTCGTTGTCACAGTCTGAGAAGAGAACACAAAGAAAAGGTTGAGGTTCAAGTACAGTTTTTTTGTTGATGGGGCCACTGGCAGATCTTAGAATAGTTGACTATTGACCGTAGGAGGGAGGTCATCGGAGTGCCCGAGGCCCCGTGTGCAACGAGTGTGTTGGGAGGATGTTCCGAGATGGACGCCTTCGGAACTTGCCGTAAGCTCCCCCATCCAACACAGCGCATGCCTCAGGAGGGCCGACACCCATGGTTGGCCGTGGTGGAACTCACCTGAAACTACAGCTGGCGTGCACCACCAAGGTGTAGCTTGGCCTGGAGGACTCACTGCTCCCCTCTGGCAACAGTAACGATCCTTTCACAGGTCCACCTACTAAAACAACTCACCACCATTACTTGCTCTAGAAGATAGTCAAGCTTAATTGTCTTCTTGGCACCAATCTGAGGACTCTACTAAACTATCCAATTCCTCGTGTTCAGTCTTTACACTTCTGGAGGTGCAAAAATCGCAAGTAAGATGGGTATTTTCGTGGGGATCCCCTAGAGTTGCCAAATCCCAGAATAATGTATTTATTTATTTGACAGGGAGAGGACAATAAAACATTGCTGCCTATAAGTAACAGATGTCAAAATACATAAGACTTCTATCCACAGGCTAATTTGCAACTCTCGTCCTTGCTTAGGCTTTTAAAGAAAAGTTGAGAAAAGTGAAAAACACATATACAAAAGGATTAAGACAAATACAAAAATAAAATTACATAAAATAATTGTCCCCATTTGTCCATACTACACCCAGTTCTAGTGCTCACACTTCTGATTTTCCTTAAGCCTCTTTTTCAGTTTTGTGTAGAAAAGTTTAATGTCCGACTGACTTTAACTCCAGTGGCAAAGAGTTCCACAGACGTGAGGCCTTCACTGAGATCAAGACTGACCCAGAGTGGTCCGGCACATTTTCACTCTACAGCTCCCACCAACTGCAGCTCCAGTCTGCACACCTTCACTGCTGTACTTTAGTCTACACATCACTAATCCATTAAGACACTTAAAAATAGCTTTTAAAAATGAGAAATGTATAAAATGATCAACTCATGTTATATTTTTGGCTAATATGGCAGTGATGTTTCATTGGTTTTTGGTCAAATATCTTTAGTATTTGTTTATATAACAGAGGCTTCACTACACATCTTGTGGCCTGTCCCCAGACAATGGCTCAATAAGACATATGGGATCAAATCACTGCATGCATGTAAACGTGTGCAGTTTGAACAGATAAACAGCCTGAAACAGTTTATTTCTTTTTATGGTCTTAGTCATTTTTTATAATATTGCCATCAAATTATAGCAAAATAACACCCAAATATTTAAATTCCTTTACCTGCTCTATTTTATTATGTTGACCTGAATTTCATGATTGTTTCTTCAAAGACATTGAGACTGTTTTGTTATAATTTAGGGTTAAACAGATATTTCGAAGCCATGTTAATATTTCAGCAAACTGTTTAATATCTCTGAAGCCTGTTGAATGAATGATTGTACAAAACCCAAAAGCAGTGAAGTTGTCACGTTGTGTAAATGTTAGATAAAAACAGAATACAATGATTTGCAAATCCTTTTAAACCTATATTCAATTGGTGCCATGATTGGGTATAAAAGTAGATTCCATGAAATGCTTAGTCATTCACAAACAAGGATGGGGGAGGGTCACCACTTTGTCAACAAATGCGTGAGCAAATTGTTTAAGAACAACATTTCTCAACCAGCTATTGCAAGGAATTTAGGGATTTCACTGTCTATGCTCTGTAATATCATCAAAAATCGAAATCACTGCACGTAAGCGACAAGGCCGAAAACCAACATTGAATGCCTGTGACCTTCGATCAATCCCGCAGGCGGTACTGCATCAAAAACTGACATCAGTTCGTCTGATTTTACACCATTTATTTGAACACATTGTGGGCGAAATTCAAGATATGATTTAAACCAATTTATGGTTTGTTTTGATACATTAAATTGTTTTTAATTTTGTCATCCAAACTAAGTGATTTACAGTGTCGAAAGCTTTTTTTAAATCTAAAATACTGCTCCGACATATTTACCCACAGCCGTTAGGGACACTTGGTTGGCAAGACCGCTTGATGGCCACTCGTCAGACACAAAAATGGCTCAACGCTAACCCCATTCATTCAAAAGACCAAATATTACTGTGGTGAGAAGTCCAAAGACCAGATACTCGACAGGTAACTCGCAGCCGTCCAGCTGAGGCAGAGCAGAGAGACCGCCAAAGCAAAGGGATTACGTGAAAATAGTTAAATAATTAAGCGATCAACACTTTTATAGACTATTTTGGATTTGAGCCCCTTTTTATCCAAACAAGGGACACATTCATCAATTCAGTTTTTCAAGGGACGATTGGCAACCCTATGACCCATTTAGATCTCCTCTTTTTAGTGTAGTATCTGTTACCATGTGAAGACACATGTTTTTCAAAAGTGTCAGCAGACATCCAGTTGTATTAGTAATGGGGCTGGACGATATATCGAGTTTGTAAGATATATCGATATATATTTAAACAAGATATGAATTAAGAAAATATCGTAATAGCGATATCATTTTTTTCACGTTAATATGACCAAAGGCCGCTTATTTGTTGTGTTCCTTGTTCTCCCCAGCAACACTCCATGGGCTATAAAACTCCTCCCCTTCCCCTTTCCAAGCCATGCTTGTCGCCCCCCCCCCCCCCCCCCCCCCCCCACTGCACTGACCCACAACAACAACACACAAGCAAATCTGAAGTCTGACTGTGCCACAGAAGTGTGCCAGTGACCAACTGCCAACAATTACGGTTTTCCTGTAGTGAGTACGATTTTTGATAATCCATTACAGTTTACGACTGCAGTGGTACAAAATACTGTTTTCAAATTAAAAATAGTTAACTTAAAAATTGAAGCTGCGTAGTTTAACTACATTTTCCAGTAGCTTCGCAGTACCTTTGTTACTTTTTAAACAAGTAACTATTTCTGTAGCTTAGCTATTTTTAGACCCATGTAGCGGTTAGCTAAACTACATGCTACAAAAGAAGAGAGCGGGAGAAGAGAAAGAACTGGTCAAGTGTAACTCCACGGGCAGGGGACAACATATACGGGAAAGATCAATGATTGGTTGGTTTACGTATAAGAACATCCATGATTGGTTGGTTGGTTTAAAATGAGTCACGATCGGTTAAGAGTAGAGCAAAACATTAGAGACAGGCCAATCAGAGGCAAGATAGGGCGGGTCATGGAACCAGGAAAGGGAAATCATAACAGACATCCCAAATGACGACGAGAGTCAGAGAAGAGAAAAGAGAATATTCCAGCGAAATGTACGCCGAAGTGAGGAAGATCATCGCCGCACAATGAGGTAAAGTCACTTACTTGGCGCTGACCACTTCTAGTAGGACCACAGGCGTGTGGTCTAGTTTAGTAGGACCACAGACGTGTGGTCTAGTAGGACCACAGAACAGTACGCGTGTGACCGTCCATTACATCGTCGACTGGGAATTAAAAAGTGCCTGCCTGCAAATGTATTTATCTTGAGTTTGATACATTTTGTTATATTTGCACAGCTATGTTATTTATTTTACGTCAAAATATTTTTCTATTTTATTTATGTTATGTAATTCTGTGCTACTTAAACAGTTTCTTTTCTGTGCTGTTAATACCCATCTTGACGAACTGGTTAATAAAAGTGCCACTGACTGTTTACAGTACATTTGTCATTCACTTCAATTTCAGGGAATATCGCTATATATATGTATACTTTCACCGGAAAATATATCAAGATATATATCGTACATCGAGTTTAAGTAAAAATGTATCGAGATGTACTTGTTCGTCCATATCGCCCAGCCCTAATTGGTAATAGTTGCTTATTGGCCAAACCTAAATAAGTTGATAAGTGTTGCCTCCAAAGGACGAAGTCAGGATTTCAGGGCTATTAGATAAAGATGGAACATCAAAGCCCTACCTCAGGACATCACTGAAGTAGGTCCATTGTGCATTGACCCGGTGACCCTAGCTTTATCTTTGGCTGCACACATCTGGAACTCATTACCAGCCCAAAGGCTAAGGGTCACGGGCTGTGACACGGAGACAATTTTGGGGACAAAAGAGTTGACGCAACTAACTCGGGAGGCTATAAAGATGGATGTTTGGTGCACACGCAGGAGGTTGGCTTCTCCCCTGCTTGTTCAATCAAGCAGTCTTTGTTCAAATGAACATCACCAGAATCGACCATGAGCCTCCACACACCCCCGCCACCCTTCAGCCCGAGACAAGGCCATGGTACAACACTACTGTATCGGCCTTTCCAAGATTTCCCAGGTTCTAAACCAAAGGCCGTGGGCTGAGCCAGCTTAAGTTTCTCATAAATATTTATTTGCAAAAAGGTCTTCAGTCCATGTACGTCCAACAGTACATCTAAGGTGAACAAAATACTAGTTTGACTACGTACAAAGCTATAAACAACGTTAGAAGTGGTCAAAAACTGTTTTCACCGCCAGACGTTAGTCCAATCAATTTCGCCTGTGCGTCCCTTCATGCTCTCGTCACAGGTGCTGTAAATGACAGTTTCTAATTCAATTATTTGCAATATATCAAAATATATTTTCATGGTAATTCAAAAAATCAATAGTTTAACTTAACATATGCAGTACTAGAAAAATATAAACACAAAAATGGCTACCACAACTAGCATACTTGCTAGCATGCACATTTAGTTTCTCATAGTTGACGGCAAGAAGCGACAAATCCAGTTTAATAATAATAAAACCCTTAGTCAAAGACCAGTCCTGATACATGTGACCTTGTATAGCTGATTAAGTAACCATCAGACAAACTTAATGCTAACACTTCAGTCTTAAATTGCCTGCTCCTCAGGCACACGGTGAGAAGTTTATAGGAACACGTTCTTAGACACTGGTCGACCAACACTGCATTTCAAAACCAGTCCACCACTTCTATGCTAGATTTATCCATAAAAAGTGCTGTCCATGTATGAAAGAAGGTGTATCTTACAGCTGACTAATGAATATTAGGATTGTCGGTCAATTACCTTGAGGATGAGTCTTTGGTTCCCTATCATCTTCTGCGGTTGTCATGGCTGAAATTGGATCTTCTCTCTCCGTCCTACTGGCTAACTTGTGCCTAAAGTGAGTTGCTTCCTGTCGGGCCGCCTCATGATCAAGGTAGTCATCTTGTCCGCCCGCCATCTCCGGACCAAAGCAGTCAAACGACGTCATCTGAAGGAAGTCACTCAGTGGACTCAGGAGATGATGGTCTTCAAGAAGGAAGCCACTTGAAGGAGATGAGAGAAAGTCCTGGTTGATGAAATGTCCCTCAAAGGACGGCGTGCAGCTCCAAGTGTGTGACTGACTGTTAGCATCCCAGCTAACGTAGTCCTGGTGGGACAAAGACTGTGAACTTTGCCATCTTTCCCTAAGATCTAATGTGCAGTTGGCATTCTGTCCCACGTGGACGTCTCCTAAGGGTCCTTCAACCATAAAACCAAGGTTGTCAGGTGGGAACATTCCAAAAGTCACGTCGTCTGCTGTAAAAGCTGAAGTGTGTTCATGGATCTCTGTGATGGAGCCAAGTGGCAGCAGGGACCATTGTGGTCCTAAATGAGGACATGGACATTCCAAACCTGAACAAATATAAAAAACACACAAATACACACGTAACTAACATATTTCTGAAATATTTGTTGGTATCAACTAGGGTTGTCCCCATACCAATATTTTGGTACCGGGACCAAAATGTATTTTGATACTTTTCCAAATAAAAAAGTTTCAATATTGACTTTATTTTAACAAAAAATCTTAGGGTACATTAAACATATGTTTCTTATTGCAAGTTTGTCCTTGAATAAAATAGTGAACATACTAGACAACTTGTCTTTTAGTAGTAAGTAAACAAACAAAGACTCCTTATTAGTCTGCTGACATATGCAGTAACATATTGTGTCATCTATCTACCTATTATTTTGTCAACATTATTAAGGACAAGCTGTAGAAAATTGATTATTAATCTACTTGTTAATTTACTGTTAATATCTGCTTACTTTCTGTTTTAACATGCTCTATCTGCACTTCTGTTAAAATGTAATAATTGCTTATTCTTCTGTTTGATACTTTACATTAGTTTTGGATGATACCACAAATTTAGGTATTGATCCGATACCAAGTAGTTACAGGATCATACATTGGTCATATTCAAAATCTTCATGTGTCCAGGGACATATTTCATGACTTTATGAATATAATATACATTAAAAAAAAAAGAAAAATATTTTGTGATGCTAAAAAGTATCGATGTAATCATAGTAGTATTGACAAGATACACTCTTGTCCTTGGTATTATTAGTGGATGTCAGGTGTAGATCCAACCATGGCATTTGTTTACATTGTGACGCCGGTGAGCTATTGTATCCTCCTATGGTGTGTAGTGAAGCATGTTTAGCTTCGTTCTTCGGTGATAATGCTATGTGTTTTAGCTACTTCTAAATCACTAATCCTCGTCTCCATGGCGACAAAGTAAGTTTCTTACAAGTAACATTATCGCTGCAGGAGTTCACTACACCATAGGAGGATACAATAGCTCACCGCTAACAACAAGCTAGCACCCCTGAACGTAAACAAATGCCATGGGTGCATCTACACCTGACATCCACTGTAATGATACCAAGTATCTAGTCGATACTACTATGATTACATCAATATTGTTTATCTTCACAAAATCTAAATCTAGATTATGTTTATAAACTCACGAAATATGTCCCTGGACACATGAGGAATTTGAATATGACCAATGTATGATCTTGTAACTACTTGGTATCGGATCAATACCTAAATGTGTGGTATCATCACATATATATGTATGTATATATAAATGTTGCTTGGAATGACCTTGTTGTCTGTCCTTGAGATTCTCTCTTGCATTTTTGTAGTTGTTGACATTTTTCTGCAGCACCTCTGAGTCGTAGCAGTCGTCCTACAGACAAAGAGGACATTTGGAACTTCATGTACAGTGATATAGAAAATAGAAGGATGACCATTTTTAAACATTTTCCTTTGATGTTAGGGGTGTGCTGATACTGATTTTGTTTTGATATCAGAAAAAGAAGAATGGCACATGTAAAATATCCGATACAAGCTGTTTTACTCAAGTCATTTACAAAAGGAAAACATGCTAGGCTAAAGGCTCCTAGGAGCTAGCAGCTACACAACAGCTAAGCACACAGTAGCACGCGAGCTCGACATAGGTAATAATCATTGAACAATAAAAGGGGACATTTGTCAATATAAACAAATACTTATAGTTACATATTACTTACACATACAACGTATCTAAGGCAGTATTAGAAAGTATCCAGTAACAAATGTGTTCGCATCATTCAACTTACTGCAGTATGAGCTCAATTTTATGAAATATTGTGACCACTAGGTGTCACCAAAACAACAACTACTCCACTTCAACTTAAAGAGAGCATAAGTCCATTCCAGAGGTTAATGATAATAAATTAGTGTTTTTAAAAACTACCATTGTTCTATTTGACTCATTCCACTTGATCAAATCTTTTATAACATTCCGCACTACTAAATAACACAAGTATGTGCGATTACTGCTGATATCGTATTGGATCGATATCCATATCGGCCAATACAGAAGGCTCCAGTATCATAATGCTACTAGGTCAGCTGTGGTTGCGGTTTTTAGGAATCTATAGGACTTTCCAAAATAACACCTGATACCTTCTGACCTCGTCTTATCAATATATCCATCACCTCAGGTTGGATGACAGCCAGCACGTCCTGCCAATCCAATTCCAAGGAGGAGCTCCAGGTGGGCATCATGGGGGGCCAGAAGAGGGCTCCAGGTGTAGTTGCACAACTGAGGGGAGAAACATTAACACGTCAGTTCCTGGTGATGGGGAAGAAGTTTTTTAATAAGAAGGCAAACCTACAAAATTTGTTGCTGATAGAGAATGAGACTTAAATGGTGAGGTGGTGTAAGAGTCAGATGCCATAATTTTAACAAGAAGGCAAGCCTACAAAATGTGTTGCTAATAGAGAATGAGAATTAAATGAGTTGGTGTGAGAGTCACATGCCATCATTTTAGGAGGAAGGCAAACGTACAAAATGTGTTGCTAATAGAGAATGCGACTTAAATGATGAGTTGGTGTAAGAGTCAGAAGCCATCATTTGAACAAGAAGGCAAACCTACAAAATGTGTTGCTAATAGAGAGTTAAATGAATTGGTGTAAGAGTTACATGCCATCATTTTAATAAGAAGGCAAACCTACAAAATGTGTTACTAGTAGTAAAGTGAAGTGAAGTGAATTACATTTATATAGCGCTTTTTCTCAAGTGACTCAAAGCGCTTTACATTGTGAAACCCAATATCTAAGTTACATTTAAACCAGTGTGGGTGGCACTGGGAGCAGGTGGGTAAAGTGTCTTGCCCAAGGACACAACAGCAGTGACTAGGATGGTGGAAGCGGGGATCGAACCTGCAACCCTGAAGTTGCTGGCAGAAGAGAATGAGAATTAGACTTAAATGAGGTTGTGTAAGAGTCATCATTTCAATAACAAGGCAAACCTACAAAAATGTGTTGCTAATAGAGAATAAGCCACAAAATAGCGGCATGTTGACATTTATATATGTATATACACATATACATATATATATATATATATACACATATATATACACACATACATACATACATATATATGTATGTATGTATGTGTGTATATATATATGTATATATATATATATATATATATATGTATATATATAGTCAAGGTTTCTGTAGTTTATCTGTTGTACAGTGCTCAATACTGGGGTAGAGCGGAATATACGTTAGGTCAGGAAAAACATATAGCCTTTGTGTTTACTCTGACCTAAGGTGTGTGTGTGTATGTATATATATATATATATATATATATATATATATATATAATTGGCGTACATCCCAAGCATCAAACTGAATCCTTGTCCCGATTTTACAGAACATGATGATGAAACATTTCCAAACCTTATTAAAGGTTGCACCAGAAATACATCTTTGACCCAGACACAGTACATCTTTGACCCAGACATCTTTAGAACAACTGTGAAGATAAACTCAACTGTCTGCAGCTAACACATGAACCTAGACACCCCTGGCAGCTGAAACCATACGCACTGTATCACTCTGATACTGTACGACTCTGATACTGTATCATTCTGATACTTTACGGCTCTTATACTGTACGACTATGATACTGTGTGACTCTGATTTGTGTATAAATCTGATACTGTGCGACTGATACCAGTGTAATAGTACCAACAATCGATACCAGTGTAATAGTACCAACGATCAATACAAGTGTAATAGTACCAACAATCGATACCAGTGTAATAGTACCAACGATCGAAACAAGTGTAATAGTACCATCGATCAATACCAGTGTTATAGTACCAACGATCGATACCAGTGTAATAGTACCAACGATTGAATTGAATTGAATTATTTATTTCAAACCTGCACAGTACAACAACACACATTTTTTTTACATTTTGGCAGAGACATTTATTTATGCAAGGCTTGAAAAGGGGTTGGATGAAGCAAATGCTTATAATATCCCAACCCCTAACGATCGATATAAGTGTAATAGTACCAACGATCTATACCAGTGTAATTAGTACCATCAATCGATACTGGATCCTTGGTACTATTACACTGGTATTGATCGTTGGTACTAGACATCAAAGGTCTCACACGTCCAGGACTTGGGAACATCTGGGGCAACGACCTCTCATGTGAAGACCATTTCACCAAAACCAAAACCACCTACCTGTACTTCAGGACTGTCTCGTCCTCCGCTGTCCCACACATGGAACCTTCATGGATCACCTCCAGATTGGACTACTGCAACAAAATCTTCTGAGGTCTATCCAAGTGATCTACAACATCAGTTCTGTGGTCCAACAAGTCAACTGGCTCCCCATCCCTCAGTGTATCCAGTTTAAGGCCACTCACACCCCTCCCACATGCAGGTCTGACCATCCCAGGAACCTCTGTCCAACTTGTCAGAACCCAACACCTCAGCAGGGTCTTCATTGCCAGTCTGGAATGCTGGCTCCCTACCAAACACAACATGACACCTGGCATCTCATCAGACTGGAGAACTGGATTGCTCCTGGTCTGAGATTCTTCCAGGTTCCAGGTGGGCGAGTGAGAAAATTATGTCCCAGAGATCTACAGACAGTTCCTTGGACTTGATGATTGCACCTCCACCTGGTGGACATTAGATAGGTGTGTAAGTTTCCAAGTCACCTCCAATCAACTGGACTCCAACGAATCTCATGATGGACAAATCAATTTTGTACCCTAAATTTCAGACTATTCCTATACTTTGAACCCTGCGGCTTATAGAACAGTGCTGCTATTTTATGGATTTGTCTTCGCTGACGGCCATAATGCAAATAGTTTAAAAAAAAACATGCAAAGCCACTTAAGTGTTGTTATTGTTTGTGCTGTGGCGCCTTCTTTTGGACAAGTTCACTCGTGCTGCAGTGTCCTTTTTTGAAACGGAAGTACAAGTGCCGTCCATAGCATTGCTACTCGTATGGATTCTTCATTCGTCACTCCAAGCAATGTGTGTAAGTTTTACAATATAACTAAAACAAGTCTTACTTACTAAAGTGTGATGTGTGTAGGAGTGTTTTCATGCATATTTGTACGTGCTGTTGTAATGTAATCAAGCTAGTGTCGTTAGTATTCGCTAATATGCTAACACGTTTATTCATGTCTATGTTACCACCAGAAAAACTGAATTTATTTTTTTCAAATTGCTATTGTTCTTTAAATTTCTGTAAAATTCCAGACTTTTAAGTAGACTCGCTTTCAACCGGAAGTAGAAGTGCCGTTCCGTCTTCTATCCGTCATAAGTTCCGTCTTCTATTCGTCCATTGCGTTTCTACCCGTATGGATTCTTCATGCATCACTCCAAGCAACGTTTGTAAGTTTTACAATATAACTAAAACTATTCTTACTTACTAAAGCGTCCCATATGTGATGTCTGTAGGAGTGTTTTCATGCGTAATTGTACTTGCTATCGTAATGTAATCAAGCTAGCGTCGTTAGCATGAGCTAACATGCTAACACGTTTACGAGTGTCTGCGTTAGTACTGTAAATTCTGGACTATAAGCCGCTACTTTTTTTTTTACACTTTGAAACCCGGCGGCTTTTAAAAATGATGCGGCTAATTTATGGATTTTTGTCTACCATAATAAAAATAGGTAAAAAAAAAACAAATACACCTAAAAAGTGTTTTATTGTTTGTGCTATGGCGCCATCTTATGGACCTGTTCGCTCACTGCAGGTAGTGATTTGCGTTGATCTTTCAGCCGTCCATAGCGTTTCTACTTGTATGGATTCTTCATTCATCACTCCAAGCAACGTTTGTAAGTTTTACAATATAACTAAAACAATTCATACTTCCTAAAGCGTCCCGTGTGTGATGTCTGTAGGAGTCATGCATATTTGTACGTTCTATGGTTGCTAGCATGCGCTAATATGCTAACACGTTCACGAGTGTCTGTGTTAGTATTATTAACTTACAACGGCATTCTTTTTGTATTGTGGTCAGTTTCACAAATTCTTCAGTAAATTCACCAAAACGTCAGCGTGGAGTTATTGAGTCAGTTTAGCTGATTGGAGAGCTAGCTTGCGCAGCTAGTGGGTCCATGACGACGACTGACGTTTTGTTTGATCAGCCGTTTTACTGCCGTGTTACAGACACCATTTGGAAACAATTAAGGTATATGTAAATAAACATTTCTGTGTAAATAAGTCATTTCACAAGGTATATATCTTCGACTTATAGTCAGGTGCGACTAATATATGGAGAAATATTTGTTTCTAAAATGTAGTGGGTGCGGCTTATATACAGGTGCACTCTATAGTGTGTACAATAAGTGTAACAAGTGATTTGAGAAGTAGTTGCTAGAAGTGTGCAGGTAGCAGGATGGTGTAAGACTTGTTTACTGGTCTGTCTCTGGCAGTCAACAGAAGTGCTGCGTGTGAAAGCGTGTCAGGACACTGGGATCAAGTTTCAAAACAAGTCGGTCATGAGGCCAGCTAATAAAAGTGCATGTGCACTTCTGTTGGCCACAAAGTGAAACTGAACATGAAATATGTCACTTGGATTACAGACTGAACGTCTGGAGCAGCAGCTGATGTTTTTGTAACTGCTGGAGGAAGGACAACATGTCCAACAAGGCTGCAACATTTAATTTTATATATATATATATATATATATATATATATATATATATATATATATATATATATATATATATATATATATATATACTGTATATATATATATATATATATACAGGTTATATATAGATTATATATATACATATATATATATATATATATATATACATATATATATATATATACATATATATAGGGTTGTACAGTATACTGGTATTAGTATAGTACCGTGATACTAATGAATAATTTTCGGTACTATACCGTCTCTGAAACATACCGGTCCCGCACAGCCAGCCCAACCCTCCCCCAACCCCCCTGCGCCCGCGTCGAAGTCACGTCGTGACATTGCTGGTTTACGAGCAGAGGAGCATGTTCGGCAGCGCGCGCACACAGAGTACTTACAAGCAGACACAGTTTGTAGACAGAAAAGGGAGAACGAACGCATTTTGGCTTAGAAAACTACAGATAAAGGTGAAGTTATAACACTGATACGCCCTCGGGAAGAGATGCTTTAAGACAGCTAACATCCATCCGCCGTCGGCAGTGATTTAGCTACTTCTAAATCTCTAATCCTGGTCTCCATGGCGACAAATAATGTAAGTTTCTTACAAGTATCATCCCTGCAGGACGATGAATAGCTAAACATGCTTCACTACACACGCTCACCGGCGTCAAAATGTAAACAAACGCCATGGGTGGATCCACACCTGACATCCACTGTAATGATATCAAATACGTATCTAGTGGATACTACTATGATTACGTCGATATTTTTTGGCATCACAACATCTTCTTTTGTTTTAAAAAAATGTATATTATGTTTATAAAGTCAGGAAATACGTCCTTGGACACATGAAGACTTTGAATATGACCAATGTATGATCCTTTAACTACCGGTACTTGGTATTGGATCGATACCTAAATGTGTGGTATAATCCAAAACTAATGTAAAGTATCAAACAACAGAAGAATAAGGGATTATTACATTTTAACAGAAGTGTAGACAGAGCATGTTATATAAGAGAAAGTAAGAAGATATTAACAGTAAATGAACAAGTACATTAATAATTAATTTTGTACCACTTGTCCTTAATAATGTTGACAAAATAATAGAATGATAAATGACACAATATGTTACTGCATACGTCAGCAGACTAATTAGGAGCCTTTGTTTGTTTACTTACTATTAAAAGACAGGTTGTCTAGTATGTTCACTATTTTATTTAAGGACTTAACTGCAATAATAAGCATGTTTAATGTACCGTCAGATTTTTTTTGTTAAAATAAAGCCAATAATGCAATTCTTTTGTGGTGCCCTTTATTTAGAAAAGTACCGAAAATTATCCAAATAATTTACGATACCAAATATCGGTATCGTTACAACACTAATCAATATATATATATATATATATATATATATATATATATATATATATATATATATATATATATATATATATTGGGACTCATTCCATATACACAACAGCAATAATACCGGGGTTAGAATGTGGGTACAGTATGGATCCTTTAGCTGGCTGCAGGGGGCGGAAGGGAGACGTCCCTGTCGCTGCTCCACCACCCAGAGATGTTCCGGGATTAAAGGAGCGAAACATCCGTGAAAGGTGGCTCCCGGCTGATGACCCTGCAGCCAGCACCACATGGCACTGTCGGAGGTGCGTCAGGCAGTAATGCCCTGCAAGTGTTAACTTGTGCTTACATCTATCTTAACTGGCCTTCCAGTGACTACTGTGAACAGAGCAGTTGGCATCCAGGAAAAGACTGGTGGGCTGCCAGGGAAGACTGGCTGGCAGCAGGAAAGACTGCACCAGGGGTGGAGGGGCTAGTTACCCTTTTCCACATGTCTGTGAAGCAAGCTCCATGGACTCCCTAACCTAACTACAAGCAATATAAGGAAGAAACAGCCCGGCGGTCCACCGAGAGGCGGGATGAAAGATGGACCAATCAGGACGGATAACACGGAAACGACTGGCACGACAATGACGAACGAGCAGAGGATCCTCAGAGAATGTGGCTGTGGGTGGGCCAAGGAAACAACCTACCTGGGCCTGTGAATACACCAGGGAAAGGCAAAATGCGGCGGCGGCCGCAACCAGATGCAAGCTTGCACTGCAGAAGCAGATCAGACAAGGAGGAATCTTAGCCAGGTTGAGCACCACAGTGCTATTGATCCCACCATTGCAACTGGTGAGGGAGAGGAGGACCAGCCTTCCCAGCAGGACGTGCAGCAACAACAGCACAGCCCGCAGCACAGTGAAACACCAAGTAGAGAACCCACAAGAGGAACATCAGTGAAGCTTATCCGGAAAGCCAAAGTGAAGTGGCCAAAAGCCAACGACAAAGACTCCTGGAGCAGCTTCGATTTTAACTTATGCACCACCCTCCAAAGTGCGCTAAGAGGCAGTGTAACTTCCAAACTAAACATTATGGGAGACATCATCTACGAAGAAGGGAAAGAGCGTTTTGGATTGATGCCACAGAGGAAGATAGTTCTCAAACAGAGCGGGAGACGGGAGAGGGAAATCCTCCAGCTTGTCAAGGAACGCCGCCTCTTACGCAAGCAGTGGAGGAAAGCCAATGACCAGGAGAAAGTCGGCCTGAAGAACTTGTGGGACCAGATCAAGTTAAGACTCACACAACTGAGGAGAGCTGAAAGGATCAGGAAACGCAGAAGCCGCAAGGAGAAAGCAAGGGCCAGCTTCTTCCGGGACCCCTTCAAGTATGCTCGAAGCCTGCTAGAGGAAAAGAAGAACGGGACACTCCAGACCAGTGAGCTGGAGTTGGAGGAACACATCACAGTCCAGCTCAGTGATAGCCAAAAGGACCTCCCCCTCGGATCACCGGGGCACGTACCTCGCCCACCTGAGCCTTCCTCGCAGTTTGACACCACACCCCCGAGATGGGCTGAGCTTAAGCAAGTGGTTGAGCGTGCAAGAACTGCTTCAGCACCTGGACCGAACGGGGTACCTTACAAGGTTTTCAAAAACTGTCCTGGACTCCTGAAGCTGTTGTGGAAGCTGATGGGCGTTGCCTGGAAAACCCAGTCAATACCATCATCGTGGAGCAGAGCAATAACAACTTTTATCCCAAAAGAGAGTAACTCCTGTAACATCGACCAGTTCAGAGGCATTGCCCTACTGAATGTGGAAGGGAAGCTTTTCTTCACCGTGGTGGCAAAACGGCTGACCAGCTACCTTCTGGCAAACAATTACATCGACACCAGTTGTCAGAAGGCAGGCGTTCCAGGCTTCCCTGGCTGCGTGGAGCACTCGGCCATGATCTGGGAGCAAATCCAGTCAGCAAAGCGCAACAAAGCGGACCTGCATGTGGTTTGGTTGGATCTGGCAAATGCCTATGGATCGGTTCCACATCAACTCATCAGCTTTGCACTCAACTTCTTCCACATTCCATCATGCATACAAAGCCTGGTAGTAAACTACTTTAACAACTTCAAAGTCTGCTACACGACCCAGGAGATCTCAACTGGTTGGCACCAGTTGGAGAAGGGAATAGCAATGGGTTGCTCTATCTCTCCAATACTGTTCATAACAGCCTTCGAGATCATCCTTATCGGTGGAAGACAGATGGTCCGAGGAGTGAGATCTGAGTCAGGCCAGCGACTCCCGGCGCTGCGGGGCTACATGGATGATGTTACCACCCTCCTCCAGACGGCTGCATGTACCACCAGACTCCTAAAAAGGCTCGGGGAGCTCCTAGCATGGGCACGGATGAAAATAAAACCTGCCAAGTCCCGCAGCCTCTCCATCCGGAAAGGAGCCAGGAATGACACAATCTCATTCTCAGTGGATGGTGAATTAATCCCACGCGTGGTCGACCAACCTGTGCGGAGCCTCGGAAGGCGTTACACTGCTGACATGTCTGATAAGAACATGGCTGCCTCTGTCACTTCTCAGCTGAATGATGGCCTGAACAAAATTGACCAATGCTATCTTCCAGGGAAATTCAAGGTCTGGTGTTACCAGTTTACCTTATACCATCGCCTGATGTGGCCCTTGAAGTTGTGCGACATCACCTCCACAACAGTCCTCAAGATGGACTCAAAAGCCAACAACTACATTCGCAAGTGGCTGGGCCTTCCCAGATGTCTTTCCAACACGGCGCTGTTTGGAAGAACCATCCTGAAGCTGCCACTGAAATCCATCAGCTTGGGCTACAAACAGGAGAAGGTGAGGCTCGTGTTTGAGCTCAGAGACTCACCTGATTCGTCTGTCCGTAACACCAAGACCCAAGTCTGTACAGGGCGTAAGTGGAATGCGACGCAGACAGTAGACCAGGCCATCGTCCGACTGAAACACCAGGAGATGGTAGGACAGATACAGTCTGGCAGAGCCGGCTTCGGATGGGTAACAGCATCCAAGATGTGGTCCAAAGCCTCAAGGAAGGAAATAAAAGATCTGGTGATCTCAGAAGTGGTCAAGATGGAAGAGGAGAGCTACATGATCAAGGCTGTGGGCCAACAGCAGCAAGGGAGATGGACCAATTGGGAGGCCGTTGTCAACAGAGTTGTTACGTGGGCAGACATGTGGAAGATGCCCCAGGCGAGGCTAAGTTTTCTCATCAGGGCCACGTACGATACCCTCCCCAGTCCCGGGAACTTGCATGTGTGGTATGGGGCAGAGGTGACCTGCCAGCTCTGTGACTCCCAGAACCCAAGCTTGCATCACATTCTTTCTGGCTGCAAGGTCGCTTTGTCGCAGGGCCGGTATGGATGGCGGCACGACCGCGTCCTACGGAAGCTAGCTGAAATCCTGGAGGCACGCAGAGTGGAAGCAAATAATACATATATATTAATATATATATATATATATATATATATATATATATATATATATATATATATATATATATATATATATATATATATATATAATATTCATATATATTATATATATATTAATATATATATAATATTCATATATATTATATATATATTAATATATATATAATATATTCATATATATTATATATATATTATTAAATGTTCTGTCAGTCATCTCAACACGATGAAAGTTGCACCTTCATCTCACAACAACTCAACATTATTGTTTGATTTATAATGAAATATGTTCCTGTGACATAAACACAGCCAGTTAGCATTAAAAAATGTATTTTGAAAAATCCTTTTTCAAAATTATGAATCGATTCAGAGCAGTGATTTTCCACCCCCCATTTTCCTGTTATGAAATATATATATATATATATATATATATATATATATATATATATATATATATATATATATATATATATATATATATATATATATACACATACACACACAGTCGTGGTCAAAAGTTTACATACACTTGTAAAGAACATAATGTCATGGCTGTCTTGAGTTTCCAATAATTTCTACAACTCTTATTTTTTTGTGATAGAGTGATTGGAGCACATACTTGTTGGTCACAAAAAACATTCATGAAGTTTGCTTCTTTTATGAATTTATTATGGGTCTACTGAAAATGTGACCAAATCTGCTGGGTCAAAAGTATACATACAGCAATGTTAATATTTGGTTACATGTTCCTTGGCAAGTTTCACTGCAATAAGGTGCTTTTGGTAGCCATCCACAAGCTTCTGCTTGAATTTTTGACCACTCCTCTTGACAAAATTGGTGCAGTTCAGCTAACTGTGTTGGTTTTCTGACATGGACTTGTTTCTTCAGCATTGTCCACATGTTTAAGTCAGGACTTTGGAAAGGCCATTCTAAAACCTTAATCCTCGCCTGATTTAGCCATTCCTTTACCACTTTTGACGTGTGTTTGGGGTCATTGTCCTGTTGGAACACCCAACTGCGCCCAAGACCCAACCTCCGGGCTGATGATTTTAGGTTGTCCTGAAGAATTTGGAGGTAATCCTCCTTTTTCATTGTCCCATTTAAAGCACCATTTCTATTGGCAGCAAAACAGGCCTCGTTTTAATACTACCACCACCACCACGGTAGGCATGGTGTTCCTGGGATTAAAGGCCTCACCTTTTCTCCTCCAAACATATTGCTGGGTATTGTGGCCAAACAGCTCAATTTTTATTTCATCTGACCAGAGAACTTTCCTCCAAAAGGCCTTATCTTTGTCCATGTGATGTCAGATGAAACAAAAATTGAGCTGTTTGGCCACAATACCCAGCAATATGTTTGGAGGAGAAAAGGTGAGGCCTTTAATCCCGGGAACACCAAGCCTACCGTCAAGCATGGTGGTGGTAGTATTATGCTCTGGGCCTGTTTTGCTGCCAATGGAACTGGTGCTTTACAGAGAGTAAATGGGACAATGAAAAATGAGGATTACCTCCAAATTCTTCAAGACAACCTAAAATCATCCCAGGAACACCATGCCTGGTGGTGGTGGTAGTATTAAAACGAGGCCTGTTTTGCTGCCAATAGAAATAGTGCTTTAAATGGGACAATGAAAAAAGAGGATTACCTCCAAATTCTTCAGGACAACCTAAAATCATCAGCCCGGAGGTTGGGTCTTGGGCGCAGTTGGGTGTTCCAACAGGACAATGACCCCAAACACACGTCAAAAGTGGTAAAGGAATGGCTAAATCAGGCGAGAATTAAGGTTTTAGAATGGCCTTTCCAAAGTCCTGACTTAAACATGTGGACAATGCTGAAGAAACAAGTCCATGTCAGAAAACCAGCACATTTAGCTGAACTGCACCTGCAGCTTGTAGATGGCTGCCAAAAGCACCTTATTGCAGTGAAACTTGCCAAGGGACATGTAACTAAATATTAACATTGCTGTATGTATACTTTTGACCCAGCAGATTTGCTCACATTTTCAGTAAACCCATAATAAATTAATTGAAGAAGCAAACTTCATGAATGTTTTTTGTGACCAACAAGTATGTGCTCCAATCACTCTATCACAAAAAAAATAAGAGTTGTAGAAATTATTTGAAACTCAAGACAGCCATGACATTATGTTCTTTACAAGTGTATGTACACTTTTGATCGCAACTGTATATAGATATAGTGTTTTATATATATGTATGAAACACTATATATATATATATATATATATATATATATATATATATATATATATATATATATATATATATATACATATAAAAAAAATATATATATATATATATAGTGTTTTGTATACTATTTTGGTATATTATTGTTTTTGATTATGCTTTGTAATATATTTCTATTATAAATATTACAAAAATGAAATATTAACATATTAACATTGTAAATGAATAATGTCAATGTCTGTGTACAATGTATGTATATAATATGTATAGTGTACATTATATATAATATGTATAGCATATATTATATACTCACACCCCCTGAATCAAGTGTACTTAGAAATAAAGTGTTGTGTCATAAAAACACGTTGATGTGTTCAAGTAAATAACAAGATCAGATCACAGAACATTCATTCATTCATATTCATATGAATAATATTCATCACTGGCTCATGTTAGTACCATCTTGGTGTGTTTATCTTTGAAGATATATACTTCGAAGATATATACTCTGAAGATATATACTTTGAAGATATATACTCTGAAGATATATACTTTGAAGATATATACTCTCAAGATATATACTTTGAAGATATATACTCTCAAGATATATACTTTGAAGATATATACTATGAAGATATATACTATGAAGATATATACTTTGAAGATATATATACTCTGAAGATATATACTTTGAAAATATGTACTTGTAATATCCCCCAGGAAGGTGTGTAGATTGGTATTAGTTTATTAGGGCTGTGTGAATTAAATACATATATTGTTATGTTATGTTGTATTAGAGATTGATAAATAGTATACATTGTTATATTTCATCAAATATGATATTATTCATCCAAACTCCAATTATTTGTATATCTTTTATATCGAATTATTCTCATATCTTCTTAAACTTGTCCTAAACAGAAAGTAAAACAACTGAAAATACTGCAGAACTTCGATTATAGTACTACAGTATTGTATTATAGATTTAACTATTTTTTTGCTGTACGTGTTGTTTCGTCACCACTCCAACAATATTTAAATGTATTTTCTCTTTCACATTTGCTTTAGTCCTTTTCAAACACGCCCATAAAAGTGTCACGTGATCAGTGGGGGTTCATCTTTTCCTTCCTATTTCCAAAACTATGCGTGTGAGATGGCGCTTCCCACAGGCAGGACGCAGTACTGCACACGGGAAGGTGACGTCACCGCTGGGTGATCTGACAAAATGCAGAAATGAGAAACAAGACATATTGAACTCAATCATCACGTTTTAAGGATTACACCCAAAATGTGATTTATTTCACTCTTTCAATGTTTATTTGTATTCGTTGGACTTTCTACTGTTACCTAATATTATTATTGTAGTCTGTTTTTGTCAAAGCATCTTTTTAATGTGTTCATTCCTTCTGTTATTATTTGTATTATCTTCTGTGTGTGAACAAAACACAGTCGCAAATACAACTAACTTGAAGTCCTTTGCAACTTTACATATAAACATTCATTAGTATTGGTCCCAGTATGGATCCCTGGGGTACACCACAATGTATATATGTAGTTCTGTATTCACGTATTATTTCCTGTTGATTAAAGTACTGCTATTTTTTTTTAACAGGTGCGAGAGTTGTATCTTTTCATGCAAACAAACAAAAAAGCATTGTAAATATTGAAGAAAAAATGCAATAAAAAACTTCTTAAAACTAAATTAAATGTTTTGATTTACAAATGAAAAAAATTCTCATGAAACAATAACTTTTGTTTGCAAATGTTGTTTGTATTTTATTAAGTTTTGTTTGCATTTTATCAACTTTTGTTTGCATTTGATGACGTTTTGTTTGCATTTTTATAAATTTTTGTTTGCATTTTATAAATTTTTGTTTGCATTTTATCAACTTTTGTTTGCATTTCATCCATTTTTTTTTGTGCATTTTATTAAGTTTTGTTTGCATTTTATTAAGTTTTGTTTGCATTTTATTGCGTTTTATTTGAAAAAAATGTATCAACTTTTTTTTTTTTTTATTAAGTTTTGTTTGCATTTGTATAAACTTTTGTTTGCATTTTATCAACTTTTGTTTGCATTTTATCAACTTTTGTTTGCATTTTTATAAGTTTTGTTTGCATTTGTATGAACTTTTGTTTGCATTTTATCAACTTTTGTTTGCATTTTATCAACTTTTGTTTGCATTTTTACAAGTTTGGTTGCATTTTATCAACTTTTGTTTGCATTTTTTATTCGCATTTTATTAAGTTTTGGTTGCATTTTATCAACGTTTCTTTGGATTTTTTAAACTTTTGTTTGCCTTTTATTAAGTTTTGTTTGCATTTTATTAAGTTTTATTTGCATTTTCATCAACTTTTGTTTGCATTTGATTAACTTTTGTTTGCATTTGATCAACTTTTGTTTGCATTTGATCAAGTTTTGTTTGCATTTTTATAAGTTTTGGTTGCATTGTTATCAACTTTTTTTGCATATTATCAACTTTAATTTCATTTTATTAACTTTTGTTTGCATTTTATAACGTTTCGGTTGCATTTTATCAACGTTTGTTTGCATTTTTTAAACTTTTGTTTGCATTTTATTAAGTTTTGTTTGCATTTGATTAAGTTTTGATTGCATTTGATCAACTTTTGTTTCCATTTGATCAACTTTTGTTTGCATTTTTTAAACTTTTGTTTGCATTTTATCAACTTTTGTTCGCATTTTATTAAGTTTTGGTTGCATTTTATCAACGTTTCTTTGGATTTTTTAAACTTTTGTTTGCCTTTTATTAAGTTTTGTTTGCATTTTATTAAGTTTTATTTGCATTTTCATCAACTTTTGTTTGCATTTGATCAACTTTTGTTTGCATTTGATCAACTTTTGTTTGCATTTGATCAAGTTTTGTTTGCATTTTTATAAGTTTTGGTTGCATTTTATCAACTTTTTATTTCATTTTATCAATGTTTGTTCACATTTTATTAAGTTTTGGTTGCATTTTATCAACATTTGTTTGGATATTTTAAACTTTTGTTTGCATTTTATTACGTTTTGTTTGCATTTGATTAAGTTTTGTTTGCATTTAATTAAGTTTTGATTGTATTTGATACATTTTTGTTTCCATTTTATTAACTTTTGTCTGCATTTTATTAGTTTTGGTTGCATTTTTATCAACTTTTGTTTGCATTTGATCAATTTTTGTTTGCATTTTATCAACTTTTGTTCTCATTTTATCAACGTTTGTTCGCATTTTATAAATTTTTGTTTGAATTTTATTAAGATTTGTTTGCATTTTATTAAGATTTGTTTGCATTTTATTAAGTTTTGTTTGCATTTTATTAAGTTTTGATTGTATTTGATACATTTTTGTTTCCATTTTATTAACTTTTGTCTGCATTTTATTAGTTTTGGTTGCATTTTTATCAACTTTTGTTTGCATTTGATCAATTTTTGTTTGCATTTTATCAACTTTTGTTCTCATTTTATCAACGTTTGTTCGCATTTTATAAATTTTTGTTTGAATTTTATTAAGATTTGTTTGCATTTTATTAAGATTTGTTTGCATTTTATTAAGATTTGTTTGCATTTTATTAAGTTTTCTTTGCATTTTTATCAACGTTTGTTTGCATTTTATTTTAACTTTTGTTTGCATTTGATTAAGTTTTGTTTCCGTTTCATCAACTTCTGTTGCATTTGTATAGTTTTTGGTTGCATTTTTATCAACTTTTGTTTGCATGTTATCAACTTTTGATTTAATTTTATCAACGTTTGTTCGCATTTTATGAAGTTTTGGTTACATTTTATCAACCATTTGTCTGCATTTTTTTCAACTTTTGTTAGCATTTTATTAAGTTTTGTTTGCATTTGAATAGGTTTTGTTTGCATTTCTATCAATTTTTGTTTGCATTTTATTAAGTTTTGTTTGCATTTTATTAAGTTTTGTTTGCATTTTATTAAGTTTTGTTTGCATTTTATTAAGTTTTATTTGCATTTTCATCAACTTTTGTTTGCATTTGATCAACTTTTGTTTGCATTTGATCAACTTTTGTTTGCATTTGATCAAGTTTTGTTTGCATTTTTATAAGTTTTGGTTGCATTTTATCAACTTTTTATTTCATTTTATCAATGTTTGTTCACATTTTATTAAGTTTTGGTTGCATTTTATCAACGTTTGTTTGGATATTTTAAACTTTTGTTTGCATTTTATTACGTTTTGTTTGCATTTGATTAAGTTTTGTTTGCATTTAATTAAGTTTTGATTGTATTTGATACATTTTTGTTTCCATTTTATTAACTTTTGTCTGCATTTTATTAGTTTTGGTTGCATTTTCATCAACTTTTGTTTGCATTTGATCAATTTTTGTTTGCATTTTATCAACTTTTGTTCTCATTTTATCAACATTTGTTCGCATTTTATAAATTTTTGTTTGAATTTTATTAAGATTTGTTTGCATTTTATTAAGATTTGTTTGCATTTTATTAAGATTTGTTTGCATTTTATTAAGTTTTCTTTGCATTTTTATCAACGTTTGTTTGCATTTTTTTTTAACTTTTGTTTGCATTTGATTAAGTTTTGTTTCCGTTTCATCAACTTCTGTTGCATTTGTATAGTTTTTGGTTGCATTTTTATCAACTTTTGTTTGCATGTTATCAACTTTTGATTTAATTTTATCAACGTTTGTTCGCATTTTATGAAGTTTTGGTTACATTTTATCAACCATTTGTCTGCATTTTTTTCAACTTTTGTTAGCATTTTATTAAGTTTTGTTTGCATTTGAATAGGTTTTGTTTGCATTCCTATCAATTTTTGTTTGCATTTTATTAAGTTTTGTTTGCATTTTATTAAGTTTTGTTTGCATTTTATTAAGTTTTGTTTGCATTTTATTAAGTTTTGTTTGCATTTTTATAAACTTTTGTTTGCTTTTTTTAAGTTTTGTTTGAATTTGATCAACTTTTGTTTGCATTTTATCAACGTTTTGTTTGAAATTGATCAACTTTTGTTTGCATTTTATCAACTTTTTATTTCATTTTATCAATGTTTGTTCGCATTTTATTAAGTTTTGGTTGCATTTTATCAAGGTTTGTTTGGATATTTTTGTCATGTCTGTGTAATCATGTTTTGTCTTAGTCATGTTTTGTTTAGTTTCTGGCTTTTCACTCCCTCGTCTTGTTTCCATGATTACCCATTAGTTCCACGTTTGGACTCATTGTGCACTCTTGTTTATCACCATAGCAACCCATTAGTTTTCACCTGTCACGTCACACACCTGTTTCACGTTTTGAGTCACGCACCTGTTTTCGTTAATCATGTATGTAGTATTTAAGTTCAGTGTTTTCAGTTTGTCGTTCTGACGACACCCCCACATTTATGCTCGACACATTTCTGACTCTTTTTCATGTCCATCGTTCATGCTGCTCCTTTTTTGTCCATGCCAAGTAAGTTTTTTTCTATTAATGCCACAGTTAGTGTTTTTGTTTAATTGTTCACAGTTTTTTGCCCACGTGCAAGTCTTTTTGTTTCATTAGTCAAGTTTGTACATCCGCCTTGAGCGCGCTTTTTGTTCCTTTGAGTGTTATTATTAAATATGTATTTACCTTCACGCCATGACCAGTCCAGCTTTACTTGCATCCCGGGAAAACAAACACACCATAGTCCACGTCTTGACAGATGTCACCAGCAAAAAAGTTCTCCCGCAAGACATTTGGACAATTTTGACGAGGGAACATGGGCGGTCCTGCGCGCGATAGAGGAGGAAACGCTGCGCTACTCCTCCGTGGAGCGCAGAGATATGATGTGGGGGCCAAATGGAAGACTGGTGCCAATAAACTCTGTGTGGACTCACGACATTGGCGCGTCGCTCCTGTCCCGGAAACGTCGCCAAGGACGAGGAAAGCCTTCCGCGAGCCGGCAGGACAAGTCGCTCCCACAAGCCCCTCCCCCTCCGGGCGGAAGCAAGCAGCAGCCAGCCCGGCTTCACCCTGATGACGTCACAGACCAGGATTTTTTTTTTCTGAATTATTTTTCTTTTGATTCCCCGCCCCCCAGGACTCAAGCCACACCCAAGTCACACAAACATTTTTTTTCACCCACAAAATCACAGGTTGAAAATAGACATTTAGGACAATTTAAAGGGGAAGTTTCTGCCCCCCCTCCGCCGACCCCTAGAGAGAGTTCCAGACCGCAGGGAGCGCGTCTGGTATCCGCCCCTTGAGGGGGGGGCTAGGGCTGGGAATTGTTCAGGTGGGGTGGCTCAGCATCACCATGTCAAGCCACAGCCTCCAGCACGGCCGCCACCAACAGTCTTCCGACCTGCCAAGCCACAGCCTCCAGCACGGCCACCACCACCGGTCTTTCACCATGCCAAGCCACAACCCCCAGCTAGGCCACCTCCACCTGCACCAAGGCTAGCACCAGTAGCAGCACCACGGCTAGAACCACGGCCAGCTCCACGGCTAGCTGCTCCAAGGATAGCTCCACGGCTAGCACCTGTCGCAGCTCCACGGCTAGCACCTGTCGCAGCACCACGCCTAGCACCTGTCGCTGCACCACGCCTAGCACCTGTCGCTGCACCACGCCAAGCACCTGTCGCTGCACCACGCCAAGACCCACCACGCCAAGTTCCACGGCAGGCTCCAGTACCCGCACCACGCCTAGCCGCACCACGCCAAGCTCCGGTACCAGCTCCACGTCAAGTGCCGCCAGTCGCAGCTCAACGACGCCAAGTGCCGCCAGTCGCAGCTCCACGACGCCAAGTGCCACCAGTTGCAGATCCACGACGCCAAGTGCCGCCAGTCGCAGCTCAACGACGCCAAGTGCCGCCAGTCGCAGCTCAACGACGCCAAGTGCCGCCAGTCGCAGCTCAACGACGCCAAGTGCCGCCAGTCGCAGCTCAACAACGCCAAGTGCCACCAGTCGCAGCTCAACAACGCCAAGTGCCACCAGTCGCAGCTCAACGACGCCAAGTGCCGCCAGTCGCAGCTCAACGACGCCAAGTGCCGCCAGTTGCAGCTCAACGACGCCAAGTGCCGCCAAGACCAAGACCAAGACTCGCCATGCCAAGACCAAGACCCGCCATGCCAAGACCAAGACCAAGACCAAGACCCGCCATGCCAAGACCAAGACCAAGACCCGCCATGCCAAGACCAAGACCAAGACCCGCCATGCCAAGACCAAGACCCGCCAAGACCAAGACCAAGACCCGCCATGCCAAGACCAAGACCAAGACCCGCCATGCCAAGACCCGCCATGCCAAGACCAAGACCCGCCATGCCAAGACCAAGGCCAAGACCAAGACCCGCCATGCCAAGACCAAGACCCACGCCAAGACCAAGATCTACGCCAAGACCAAGACCCACGCCGAGCTTCGCCGCCTGACTCACCACGCCAAGCCACGCCTGCCACGATGACGACGCGCCTGCCTCCTCGTCGGCTGCGGATATGGTCGCTACCTGGTCGCCCGCCACGCCAAGTGCGCCCACCTCCCAGTCGGCCACAAATGTGGCCAATCCCTGGGCGCCCGCCTCGCCTGCTGCAGCGGCGTTCCACTCGCCGCCGCCACTTGACTTTGCCTCGGTGGATTCGGGGCCACTTGGGCTGGCGACCCACCGCCATGTCCCCCTCCCGCCCTCCCATGACTCTTGTTAAGTTTTTTCTTGGACATCTGGGATCTGTCCGTAAGGGGGGGTTCTGTCATGTCTGTGTAATCATGTTTTGTCTTAGTCATGTTTTGTTTAGTTTCTGGCTTTTCACTCCCTCGTCTTGTTTCCATGATTACCCATTAGTTCCACGTTTGGACTCATTGTGCACTCTTGTTTATCACCATAGCAACCCATTAGTTTTCACCTGTCACGTCACACACCTGTTTCACGTTTTGAGTCACGCACCTGTTTTCGTTAATCATGTATGTAGTATTTAAGTTCAGTGTTTTCAGTTTGTCGTTCTGACGACACCCCCACATTTATGCTCGACACATTTCTGACTCTTTTTCATGTCCATCGTTCATGCTGCTCCTTTTTTGTCCATGCCAAGTAAGTTTTTTTCTATTAATGCCACAGTTAGTGTTTTTGTTTAATTGTTCACAGTTTTTTGCCCACGTGCAAGTCTTTTTGTTTCATTAGTCAAGTTTGTACATCCGCCTTGAGCGCGCTTTTTGTTCCTTTGAGTGTTATTATTAAATATGTATTTACCTTCACGCCATGACCAGTCCAGCTTTACTTGCATCCCGGGAAAACAAACACACCATAGTCCACGTCTTGACAGATGTCACCAGCAAAAAAGTTCTCCCGCAAGACATTTGGACAATTTTGACGAGGGAACATGGGCGGTCCTGCGCGCGATGGAGGAGGAAACGCTGCGCTACTCCTCCGTGGAGCGCAGAGATATGATGTGGGGGCCAAATGGAAGACTGGTGCCAATAAACTCTGTGTGGACTCACGACATTGGCGCGTCGCTCCAGTCCCGGAAACGTCGCCAAGGACGAGGAAAGCCTTCCGCGAGCCGGCAGGACAAGTCGCTCCCACAAGCCCCTCCCCCTCCGGGCGGAAGCAAGCAGCAGCCGTCACCCTGATGACGTCACAGACCAGGATTTTTTTTTTCTGAATTATTTTTCTTTTGATTCCCCGCCCCCCAGGACTCAAGCCACACCCAAGTCACACAAACATTTTTTTTCACCCACAAAATCACAGGTTGAAAATAGACATTTAGGACAATTTAAAGGGGAAGTTTCTGCCCCCCTCCGCCGACCCCTAGAGAGAGTTCCAGACCGCAGGGAGCGCGTCTGGTATCCGCCCCTTGAGGGGGGGGCTAGGGCTGGGAATTGTTCAGGTGGGGTGGCTCAGCATCACCATGTCAAGCCACAGCCTCCAGCACGGCCGCCACCAACAGTCTTCCGACCTGCCAAGCCACAGCCTCCAGCACGGCCACCACCACCGGTCTTTCACCATGCCAAGCCACAACCCCCAGCTAGGCCACCTCCACCTGCACCAAGGCTAGCACCAGTAGCAGCACCACGGCTAGAACCACGGCCAGCTCCACGGCTAGCTGCTCCAAGGCTAGCTCCACGGCTAGCACCTGTCGCAGCTCCACGGCTAGCACCTGTCGCAGCACCACGCCTAGCACCTGTCGCTGCACCACGCCTAGCACCTGTCGCTGCACCACGCCAAGACCCACCACGCCAAGTTCCACGGCAGGCTCCAGTACCCGCACCACGCCTAGCCGCACCACGCCAAGCTCCGGTACCAGCTCCACGTCAAGTGCCGCCAGTCGCAGCTCAACGACGCCAAGTGCCGCCAGTCGCAGCTCCACGACGCCAAGTGCCGCCAGTCGCAGATCCACGACGCCAAGTGCCGCCAGTCGCAGCTCAACGACGCCAAGTGCCGCCAGTCGCAGCTCAACGACGCCAAGTGCCGCCAGTCGCAGCTCAACGACGCCAAGTGCCGCCAGTCGCAGCTCAACAACGCCAAGTGCCGCCAGTCGCAGCTCAACGACGCCAAGTGCCGCCAGTCGCAGCTCAACGACGCCAAGTGCCGCCAGTCGCAGCTCAACGACGCCAAGTGCCGCCAAGACCAAGACCAAGACTCGCCATGCCAAGACCAAGACCCGCCATGCCAAGACCAAGACCAAGACCAAGACCCGCCATGCCAAGACCAAGACCAAGACCCGCCATGCCAAGACCAAGACCAAGACCCGCCATGCCAAGACCAAGACCAAGACCCGCCATGCCAAGACCAAGACCCGCCAAGACCAAGACCAAGACCCGCCATGCCAAGACCAAGACCAAGACCCGCCATGCCAAGACCAAGACCCGCCATGCCAAGACCAAGACCAAGACCCGCCATGCCAGGACCAAGACCCGCCATGCCAAGACCAAGACCCGCCATGCCAAGACCAAGACCCACGCCAAGACCAAGACCTACGCCAAGACCAAGACCCACGCCGAGCTTCGCCGCCTGACTCACCACGCCAAGCCACGCCTGCCACGATGACGACGCGCCTGCCTCCTCGTCGGCTGCGGATATGGCCGCTACCTGGTCGCCCGCCACGCCAAGTGCGCCCAACTCCCAGTCGGCCACAAATGTGGCCAATCCCTGGGCGCCCGCCTCGCCTGCTGCAGCGGCGTTCCACTCGCCGCCGCCACTTGACTTTGCCTCGGTGGATTCGGGGCCACTTGGGCTGGCGACCCACCGCCATGTCCCCCTCCCGCCCTCCCATGACTCTTGTTAAGTTTTTTCTTGGACATCTGGGATCTGTCCGTAAGGGGGGGTTCTGTCATGTCTGTGTAATCATGTTTTGTCTTAGTCGTGTTTTGTTTAGTTTCTGGCTTTTCACTCCCTCGTCTTGTTTCCATGATTACCCATTAGTTCCACGTTTGGACTCATTGTGCACTCTTGTTTATCACCATATCAACCCATTAGTTTTCACCTGTCACGTCACGCACCTGTTTCACGTTTTGAGTCACGCACCTGTTTTCGTTAATCATGTATGTAGTATTTAAGTTCAGTGTTTTCAGTTTGTCGTTCTGACGACACCCCCACATTTATGCTCGACACATTTCTGACTCTTTTTCATGTCCATCGTTCACGCTGCTCCTTTTTTGTCCATGCCAAGTAAGTTTTTTCTATTAATGCCACAGTTAGTGTTTTTGTTTAATTGTTCACAGTTTTTTGCCCACGTGCAAGTCTTTTTGTTTCATTAGTCAAGTTTGTACATCCGCCTTGAGCGCGCTTTTTGTTCCTTTGAGTGTTATTATTAAATATGTATTTACCTTCACGCCATGACCAGTCCAGCTTTACTTGCATCTCGGGAAAACAAACACACCATAGTCCACGTCTTGACAATTTTAAACTTTTGTTTGCATTTTATTAAGTTTGATTTCGATTTTATCAACTTTTGTCTGCATTTTATGAGTTTTGGTTGCATTTTTATCAACTTTTCTTTGCATTTTATTAGTTTTGGTTGAATTTTTATCAACTTTTGTTTGCATTCGATCAACTTTTGTTTGCATTTGATCAACTTTTGTTCGCATTTTATCAACGTTTGTTCGCATTTTATACATTTTTGTTTGAATTTTATTAAGATTTGTTTGCACTTTATTAAGTTTTCTTTGGATTTTTATCAACCTTTGTTTGCATTTTATTAAGTTTTGTTTGCATTTTTTATAAACTTTTGTTTGCATTTTATTAAGTTTTGTTTCCGTTTTATCAACTTTTGTTAGCATTATAGTTTTTTGTTGCATTTGTATCAACTTTTGTTTACATGTTATCAACTTTTGATTAAATTTTATCAACTTTTGATTACATTTTATCAACTTTTGATTAAATTTTATCAACTTTTGATTAAATTTTATCAACGTTTGCTCGCATTTTATTAAGTTTTGGTTGCATTTTATCAACGTTTATCTGCATTTTCTTCAAGTTTTGTTTGCATTTTATTAAGTTTTGTTTGCATTTGAAAAAGTTTTGATTGCATTTCTATCAATTTTTGGTTGCATTTTATTTAGTTTTGTTTGCATTTTATTAAGTTTTGTTTGCATTTTTATAAACTTTTGTTTGCTTTTTTTTAAGTTTTGATTGCATTTGATAAACTTTTGTTTCCATTTTATCAATGTTTGTTCGCTTTTTATTAAGTTTTGATTGCATTTTATCAGCGTTTGTTTGCATTTTTTAAACCTTTGTTTGCATTTTATTACGTTTTGTTTGCATTTGATTAAGTTTTGATTGCATTTAATCAACTTTTGTTTCCATTTGATCAACTCTTGTTTGCATTTTATCAAGTTTAGTTTTGTTTGTATTTTATCAACTTTTATTTGTATTTTATTAACTTTTGATTGCATTTTATCAACTTCTGTTTGCATTTGATTAACTTTTGAATGCATTTTATCAACTTTTGATTGCATTTTATCAACATCTGTTTACATTTTATAAACATTTGTTTGCATTTGATCAACTTTTGATTGCATTTGATCAACTTTTGATTCCATTTTATTAACTTTTGTTTGCAGGTTAAAGAACTTCTTATCCAGTTCAGCAAATGCAAATATAGTGTTAAAATAAATAAATAATAATAATAACAAACAATGTGATGAAATACAAAATTCAAAAAGAAAAAAAAAGGCTAATTAAAACACTTAGATTTTTTTCAATAAAGATATCAATTTAAGAGCTTTTGTACTTTTAATAATTTTCCAAGATTTAAACCATTAAACCTAATTACAAAATGTAGGTTTTACTTTCAGAAATCGACATTTATGTAGAAAAAATGTTGCTTGGAGCATAATAATGTTCTATGTTGCCATAATTTATAAATATGGCAAGTTTTATCTCTTCTATAGTGAATCTCCACCTCCTTGTCTCTCAGACAATCTCTGATCTTCTCCCAAATTCCACATTCCACAACCTCACAAATTGAGTGTCCAAGTTTGCCATCAACGAGACCGTTCAAAGTCGGCTACATTAGCACCATTTTTAATAATGCTATTTAATAATGCTCTCATAATACGTTTGTTCCTGTCTAAAAAATTACTATAATTCTTTACTACGTGTGCGTAGTATGCTAGTTAGCTTGTTGTACGTATTTTCTGCTTCTCTAGATCTTTGTGTTGTAAATATTCTATACAACGTATTCTTCTTATTGCAAGCATTTATCAGTCCCTTTGTCGTCCATGGTCGTTGGTTTTTCCTGATTCAGTGGACAAAGTTTGCCATAAAGTGTCATGAAAATATAAAGAAATGACCATAAGCAACATCAACAACATTTTCAGAGCGCACATTGTCCCCCAACCTTGGTCTCTCAGGTCTTTCTTGAAAGCAGTCATTCTTTTTTGTCATCCGTGTTCCTCTTCTGGTAGTTTCCATCGTAGATTGTAAAAACCGACAGATGATCACTTGTATCAGATATTAGCAGACCATTTGTTATATTGTTATTAGGGCTGTCAATGTTAACACATGTGATTAATTAAAAATGATTGGGGTTATCAGTTTCACTTCAGAACAAACTCCGATGGAACTTTAGACGAAACCGAGGTCATTTATTGGCATTGCCGCGACAAACGTTGTCATCATCGGCACACAACATGTTTAAAATAGTGTCTTAAAGCAAAGCACATACAGAGTTTCCATGGAAATCAAATTCATTCAATGAATTTTGCAAAAATGAAGGCATTAAATGTCATTAAAAAGCATTGAATTTGATGTCCAGAGGCATTAAAAATGTTTATATAACTGTGCTGACTGTGTCAGTCAAACGCTAAATGACTTTGCCATTATTGATAAATTACTGTGTTTGTCTGTGTTTCTTACAAAAGTTCTTATAAGGTTTGAAAGTGTGATAAGTGCTGCCTCCATTCAGAAAATGAAGCAGTTCTGGGGTCGTAAATGTTGCCATTCTTTGGTGTAGGCGTGTAGTCCTTAACTGCAGAGGTGGGTAGAGTAGCCAGAAATTGTACTCAAGTAAGAGTACTGTTACTTTAGAGATTTATTACTCAAGTAAAAGTAAGGAGTAGTCACCCAAATATTTACTTGAGTAAAAGTAAAAAGTATGTTGTGAAAAAACTACTCAAGTACTGAGTAACTGATGAGTAACATACACACTCATATCATACATATATATATATATATATATATATATATATATATATATATATATATATATATATATATACATACATACATACATATACATTGATATATACAGTATATAATTTATAAGTATTTATTTTGCTGTTTTTGTTTACATGTTAAAGGTGTTTTAATGAATATACATGCATGTTTAACATATAGATTCCTTTCTTTAATGAAGACTAGAATATAAGTTGGTGTATTACCTGATTCTGATGACTTGCGTTGATTGTAATCAGACAGTCGTGATGATAACGTCCACGTTTTCAAATGGAGGAGAAGAAAAGTTCCTCCTTTCTGTCTAATACCACATGAAAGTGGTGGGTTTTTGGCATCCTATTTGTCCAGCTTCCATATTCGTTTTTATACACTTTACAAGAAATATATTGGTGTCAAACTCCGTGGCTTGATAGCTTGTTTACGCTGGCTTTCGGAGACTCTTGTTTTGAAAGCGCAGGTGCGATGGCGCGGCACTTTTATTGTGAAGACAGGAACGTCCTCATGTGCGGTCAGTATTGAGGCTTTTGACGGTACGGTTGAAATAAAACAAGTATCTTTTTTCCTTCACACTTTTGATTGATTGATTGATTGGAACTTTTATTATTAGATTGCACAGTACAGTACACATTCCGTACAATTGACCACTAAATGGTAACACCCCAATAAGTTTTTCAACTTGTTTAAGTCAGGTCATGTGACCACCTGGCTCTGTTTGATTGGTCCAACGTCACCAGTGACTGCATCTGATTGGTGGAACGAAGTGAAACGTCACCAGTAAGGCAGACACTTTGAAGGTCTGTCTGACAGACCAAAACAAACAAAGCGTGCATTAACAGATCGATAAAAATTAGTAGCGAGTAGCGAGCTGAATGTAGATAAAAGTAGCGGAGTAAAAGTAGCGTTCCTTCTCTATAAATATACTTAAGTAAAAGTAAAAGTATGTTGCATTAAAACTACTCTTAGAAGTACAATTTATCCCAAAAGTTACTCAAGTAGATGTAACGGAGTAAATGTAGCGCGTTACTACCCACCTCTGCTTAACTGTGACATCATGTCATGTTCATCAGGAAGTACGTAATCCTTAACTGTGACATCATGTCATGTTCATCAGGAAGTACGTAGTCCTTAACTGTGACATCACAGTAAAAGAATAATAGTTCCTTCGTCATAACTTGATATCTACACATGTGAATCTGAGAGGGTGTAAAATACAAACTATTCAACATTGACTCCACTTATTTGTAACGCATTTAATTCAAAATGAGGGACGGCGTGGCGCAGTGGAGAGTGGCCGTGCGCAACCCGAGGGTCCCTGGTTCAATCCCCAACCTCGTCATGTCCGTTGTGTCCTGAGCAAGACACTTCACCCTTGCTCCTGATGGGTGCTGGTTAGCGCCTTGCATGGCAGCTCCCTCCATCAGTGTGTGAATGTGTGTGTGAATGGGTAAATGTGGAAGTATTGTCAAAGCGCTTTGAGTACCTTGAAGGTAGAAAAGCGCTATACAAGTACAACCCACCCAATATTCTATAATGTAAATACTGCACTATGTAAAGTTGTTTATGGGCGTGTTTACTATTTGTACATTGTTTGCTGTGTTATTGCAAATATTTAGAAAATGTGCTCTTAATTCTTACTAAACTTATTTTCACCAAGTTGGAAGCAAATCGATGCCTTGCAGTAAAGTAAAACGTTTATAAAGGTGCTTGGATTACATTTTATAAGTTTTGGTTGCATTTGATCAACTTTTGTTTGCATTTTGTTAAATTTTGTTTGTATTTCATCAGCTCTTGTTTGCATTTTATTAAATTTTGTTTGCATTTCATCAACTTTTGTTTGCATTTTGTTAAGTTTTGTTTGCATTTGTATAAGTTTTGTTTGCATTTGATTAAGTTTTGTTTGCATTTCATCAACTTTTGTTTGCATTTTATTATGTTTTTTTTGCATTGTATTAAGTTTTGTTTGCATTTTATCAACTTTTGTAAGCATTTGATTAAGTTTTGTTTGCATTTGATTAAGTTTTGGTTGCATTTCATCAACTTTTGTTTGCATTTTATTGTGGTTTTTTGCATTGTATTAAGTTTTGTTTGCATTTTATCAACTTTTGTAAGCATTTTATTAAGTTTTGTTTGTATTTTATTAAGTTTTGTTTGCATTTGATCAACTTTTGTTTGCAATTTATTAAGTTTTGTTTGCATTTGATTAAGTTTTGTTTGCATTTTATCAACTTTTGTGTGCATTTTATCAACTTTTGTGTGTATTTTATCAACTTTTGTTTGCATTTGATTACTTTTTTTGTGCATTTTATCAACTTTTGTTTTCATTTTATTAGGTTTTGTTTGCACTTTATTAAGTTTTGATTGCATTAGATCAACTTTTGTTTGCATTTGATTAAGTTTTGTTTGCATTTGATTAAGTTTTGTTTGCATTTTATCAACTTTTGTTTGCATTTTATTAAGTTTTGTTTGCATTTGATCAACTATTGTGTGCATTTTATCAACATTTGTTTGCATTTTATTAAGTTTTGTTAGCATTTTATTAAGTTTTGTTTGCATTTTTTGCATTTTTTGTGTGCATTTTATCAACTTTTGTTTGCATTTGATTAAGTTCTGTTTGCATTTTATTAAGTTTGTATGCATGTGATCAATGTTTGTTTGAATTTTATTAAGTTTTGTTTGCATTTGATCAACATTTTGGTTGCATTTGATTAACTTTTGTTTGCATTTCATCAACTTCTCATTGCATTTGATCATCTTTTGGTTGCACTTTATCAACTTTTGTTTGCATTTTATCAACTTCTGTTTGCATTTGGTCTACTTCTGTTTGCATTTGATCAACTTCTGTTTGCATTTTATCAACTTTTGGTTGCATTTTATCAACTTTTGGTTGCATTTTATCAACTTTTGTTTGCACTTTATCAACTTCTTTTTGCATTTTATCGACTTTTTATTGCATTTTATCAACTTCTGTTTGCATTTGATCAACTTCTGTTTGCATTTTATCAACTTCTGTTTGCATTTTATCAACTTTTGGTTGCATTTTATCAACTTTTGGTTGCATTTTATCAACTTCTTTTTGCATTTTATCAACTTTTTATTGCATTTTATCAACTTTTGTTTGCATTTTATCAACTTTTGTTTAAATGTTTAAATAACTTGTTATCCAGTTCTATGATGTTCCTATTTTGTTTTTTAAAGGAAGACCAAATGCAGATGTAAATACTGCACTATGTAAAGTTGTTTATGGGTGTGTTTACTATTTATACTTTGTTTTATTTTATTGTTGGTTTATTTTATTGCAAATACTTGAGAAAAAAAAGGGCTCTTAATTCTTACTATATTTACTGTCACCAAGTTTGAAGCAAATCGATGCCTTGCAGTTCAGTAAAACGTTTAAAAATGTGCTTGGATGATATCCTGGCAACAAAATGTATTTAGAGCCTCCTCCTCCTCCTCCTCCTCCTCCTCTTCCTCATCCTCATCCTCCTCCTCCTCCTCCTCCTCCTCTTCCTCATCCTCCTCCTCCTCCTCCACCTCCGTTCTTGTTGGTTCTGTTGATGTAATTTACTTCATATTCCTTCCCTTTTAAAATATATTCCTTTTTTCCATCAATGCATGGAACCAATTAACAACGATAAACGAGGGTCTACAGTAACAAAAATTAAAATCATCAATCAGCAGAATTGAAAAAAAAAGAAAAAAGATTTCTTGTATTCCGGAACCGGAAGTTTCTCTTCAAAGGAGACGGCGGGCAAGCCTGTAGCAAAAAAACATTTATAAAACAGTTTTTCCTACACGTTAGTTGTAGTACAGCGGATAAGCTCTCAAATTCTAGCACATTGTGCACTTTTTGATAAAAGAATGAAACTTCTAGCATAGTTAGTATATACCATAATAATTATTTTCAGATGTGGAGGGAAGTCAGATTTGACCTCTGAGTACCATGAGAGGTCAAATTCAAGATGGCCGCCAGTCCACCAGGTCTAATGTTCAAAGGTGCTTATATTTGGAACCCTATTAGTGAAGTAGAACATGTAATGTGTCATTTTCTACTAAATTGGGGGTGCCCATTCATTTGGTGATACTTTTGAGACCACTAGAATTTAAGAAAATGCACTTAGGTCAAAGTCAAGGTAATCATTCGCAAAAAAATAAGCAGTTGACATTTGGAAACGGACATCTCATAGTGCCACTGTGGCAAATTGTGTTTTTTAGTGTGTGTGTGTTGTGTGTGTTGTGTTGTGTTGTGTGTGGGACGTGGTGACATTGTATTGTATAGAGATACTCTCGTTTTTTCTTCTTTAATGAATGACAACATCTTTGAAAATGTCTATGTGTGTGTGTGTGTAAGGTCTGAAAATACAGAAAGTAAATACAAACCCCGTTTTCATATGAGTTGGGAAATTGTGTTAGATGTAAATATAAACGGAATACAATGATTTGCAAATCCTTTTCAACCCATATTCAATTGAATGCACTACAAAGACAAGATATTTGATGTTCAAACTCATAAACTTTATTTTTTTTTGCAAGTAATAATTAACTTAGAATTTCATGTCTGCAACACGTGCCAAAGTATTTGGGAAAGGGCATGTTCACCACTGTGTTACATCACCTTTTCTTTTAACAACACTCAATAAACGATTGGGAACTGAGGAAACTAATTGTTGAAGCTTTGAAAATGGAATTCTTTCCCATTCTTGTTTTATGTACAGCTTCAGTCGTTCAACAGTTCGGGGTCTTGGGCTTGAATTTAACCTCTCACGGTCATCAGAGGTCAAATTTTACTTCCCTCCACATCTGAAACTAAACATTAAGTTATATACGAGCTATGCTAGAAGTTTCATGCTTTCATCAAAAAGTGCACAATACATTGGGTATCCGCTGTACTAATGACAGTCCATCCATCCATCTTCTTCTGCTTATCAAAGGTCGGGTCGCGGGGGCAGCAGCCTAAGCAGGGAAACCCAGACTTTCCTCTCCCCAGCCACTTCGTCCAGCTCTTCCCTCTTCCCGAGGCGTTCCCAGGCCAGCCGGGAGACATAGTCTTCCCAACGTGTCCTGGGTCTTGCCCGTGGCCTTGTACCGGTCGGACGTGCTCTAAACACCTCCCTAGGGAGGCGTCCGGGTGGCATCCTGACCAGATGCTCGAACCACCTCATCTGGCTCCTCTGGATGTGGAGGAGCAGCGGCTTTACTTTGAACTCCCCCCGGATGGCAGAGCTTCCCGCCACCCGGCGGAGGAAAGTCATTTCAGCCGCTTATACCCGTGATCTTGTCCTTTCGGTCATAACCCAAAGCTCATGACCATAGGTGAGGATGGGAACGTAGATCGACCGGTAAATTGAGAGCTTTGCCTTCCGGCTCAGCTCCTTCTTCACCACAACGGATCGATACAGCGTCGACATTATTGAAGGCGCCGCACCGATCCGCCTGTCGATCTCATGATCCACTCTTCTCTCACTCGTGAACAAGACTCTGAGGTACTTGAACTCCTCCACTTGGGGCAGAGTCTCCTCCCCAACCTGTAGATGGCTCTCCACCCTTTTCCGGACGAGAACCATGGACTCGGACTTGGAGGTGCTGATTCTCATCCCAGTCGCTTCACACTCGGCTGCGAACCGATCCAGTGAGAGCTAAAGATCCTGGCCAAATGAAGCCATCAGGACCACATCATCTGCAAAAAGCAGAGACCTAATCCTGCAGCCACCAAACCGGATCCCCTCAACGCCTTGACTGCGCCTAGAAATTCTGTCCATAAAAGTTATGAACAGAATCGGTGACAAAGGGCAGCCTTGGCGGAGTCCAACCCTCACTGGAAACGTGTCCGATTTACTGCCAGCAATGCGGGCCAAGCTCTGGCACTGATCGTACAGGGAGCGGACAGCCACAATCAGACAGTCCAAAACCCCATACTCTCTGAGCACTCCCCACAGGACTTCCCGAGGGACACGGTCGAATGCCTTCTCCAAGTCCACAAAGCACATGTAGACTGGTTGGGCAAACTCCCACGCACCCTCAAGGACCCTGCCGAGAGTATAGAGCTGGTCCACAGTTCCACAACCAGGACGAAAACCACACTGTTCCTCCTGAATCCGAGGTTCGACTATCCGGCGTAGCCTCCTCTCCAGTACACCTGAATAGACCTTACCAGGAAGGCTGAGGAGTGTGATCCCACGATAGTTGGAACACACCCTCCGGTTCCCCTTCTTAAAGAGAGGAACCACCACCACGGTCTGCCAATCCAGAGATAATTCCCCCGATGTCCACGCGGTGCTGCAGAGTCTTGTCAACCAAGACAGCCACACAGCATCCAGAGCCTTAAGGAACTCCGGGCGGATCTCATCCACCCCCGGGGCCTTGCCACTGAGGAGTTTTTTAACTACCTCAGCAACCTCAGCCCCAGAAATAGGAGAGCCCACCACAAATTCCCCAGGCACTGCTTCCTCATAGGAAGACGCGTTGGTGGGATTGAGGAGGTCTTTGAAGTATTCCCTCCACCGATCCACAACATCCGCAGTCGAGGTAAGCAGAACACCATCCTCACCATACACGGTGTTGACAGTGCACTGCTTCCCCTTCCTGAGGCGGCGGATGGTGGTCCAGAATCGCTTCGAAGCCGTCCGGAAGTCGTTTTCCATGGCTTCCCCGAACTCCTCCCATGTCCAAGTTTTTGCTTCCGCCACCGCTGAAGCCGCACACCGCTTGGCATGTTGGTACCTGTCCGCTGCCTCCGGAGTTCTATGAGCCAAAAGAACCCGATAGGACTCTTTCTTCAGCTTAACGGCATCCCTCACTGCCGGTGTCCACCAACGTGTTCTAGGATTACCGCCACGACAGGCACCAACCACCTTGCGACCACAGCTCCAATCGGCCGCCTCGACAATAGAGGCACGGAACATGGTCCACTCGGACTCAATGTCCAGCACCTCCCTCGTGACATGTTCAAAGTTCTTCCGAGGTGGGAATTAAAACTCTCTGACAGGAGACTCTGCCAGACGTTCCCAGCAGACCCTCACAATGCGTTCGGGCCTGCCAGGTCTGTCCGGCATCCTCCCCCACCATCACAGCCAACTCACCATCAGGTGGTGATCGGTAGAAAGCTCCGCCCCTCTCTTCACCCGAGTGTCCAAAACATGAGGCCGCAAATCCGATGACACAACTACAAAGTCGATCATTGAACTGCGGTCTAAGGTGTCCTGGTGCCAAGTGCACATATGGACACCCTTATGTTTGAACATGGTGTTTGCTATGGACAATCTGTGACGAGCACAAAAGTCCAATAACAAAACACCACTCGGGTTCAGATCCGGGCGGCCATTCTTCCCAATCACGCCTCTCCAGGTTTCACTGTCGTTGCCAACATGAGCGTTGAAGTCCCCCAGTAGGACAAGGGAATCACCCGGGGGAGCACTTTCCAGTACTCCCTCGAGTGTATCCAAAAAGGGTGTGTATTCTGTACTGCTGTTTGGTGCGTAAGCACAAACAACAGTCAGGACACGTCCCCCCACCCGAAGGCGGAGGGAAGCTACCCTCTCGTCCACTGGGTTGAACTCCAACGTGCAGGCTTTGAGCCAGGGGGCAACAAGAATTGCTACCCCAGCCCGTTGCCTCTCACTGCGTGCAACGCCAGTGTGGAAGAGAGTCCAGCCCCTCTCGAGAGAGAACTGGTTCCACAGCCCTTGCTGTGCGTCGAAGTGATTCCGACTATATCCAGCCTCGCGCACTAGCTCAGGCTCCTTCTCCCCCAGCAAGGTGACAATCCACGTCCCAAGAGCTAGCTTATGTAGCCAAGTATCGGACCGCCAAGTGCCCTGCCTTCGGCTTCCGCCCAGCTCACAACGCACCCGACCTCTATGGCCCCTCCCATGCATGAGTGGTGAGCCCATTGGAGGGGGGAACCACGTTGCCTCTTCGGGCTGTGCCCGGCCGGGCCCCATGGGGACAGGCCCGGCAACAAGGCGCTCGCCATTGTGCCCCAACTCTGGGCCTGGCACCAAAGGGGGGCCCCGGTGATCCGCGTCCGGGCGAGGGAAATCGGAGTTTCGGTTGTTGCATTTTCATAGAGGTCTTCGAGCTGCTCTTTGTCTGATCCCTCACCTAGGACCTGTTTGTCTTGGGAGACCCTACCAGGGGGCATGGAAGCCCCCGGACAACGTAGCTCCTAGGATCATTGGGACACGCAAACTCCTCTACCACGATAAGGTGGCAGCTCAGAGAGGAGACTAATGACAGTATTTTCTTTAAAATACTAATGACAGTATTTTCTTTAAATAGCATCTTCCGGTTTTGGTGCTGGCTCAGTTTGTGGTTTCTGCTGAACATTTTTTTCCACATTAAGAAAGATGTTGTTTTTTTGTATGGAAATAAAGCGAAGGAAATGACTGGAACATACGGCAATGTGGCACTTCCGGTACCTTTCAGAGACGGTACACGCAGACTTTTATTGTGAAAGGCCAGGGAGGGAGGAAACGTGTCCCGAAAAAGCGTATCGGCTCGCAAAAACAGCAACCAAGAATGAAGGGATCGATGTAAACATGAAGTTATCTGAGAGGGAAGGCAAAAGTAGAGTATTAGAAACAGTAGAACATGTTTTTATGGAATATACTCAGTATATTATAGAACAACTGAGTATGAGGCAAAACTGAGGCTACGGGACGGGACGCGGAAGAGCCTCAAGGAGTGACTGTAATGTAGTTCTACAATGAAACTGAGGGTGGCAGTAATGCAACACATATGGATGCCAGCTGCCGTCAACCTGTAAAGAAGAAGAAGAAGACGAAGAAGAAGAGTGACAGCAAGAAGTGTCCACGTCAACATGGAGTCTTCGTGTCTGGTCAGCATCTTTTATACACCCTTCATCTTTCTTATTATTCACATCTTTAGTGCTATTATCCTTTTATTCACTTGCACGCTTTTCTGACGCACTTCGACGTCGAGGGCTTAGATTGTGCGACTCGTGATTCCGTGACATATGGCGGAGTGCTCGCCTTTTAATAAGTAATGTGACATATTTAATATACATGACAATTGTGTTCTTCACATGTAACAATATAAATATCATACATGACACTTGTGTTCTTCACATGTAAAATATAAATATACTTGAAACTTGTGTTCTTCACATGTAAATATATAAATATCATACATGACACTTGTGTTCTTCACATGTAAAAATATAAATATCATACATGACACTTGTGTTCTTCACATGTAAAAATATCATACATGACACTTGTTCTTCACATGTAAATATATAAATATCATACATGACACTTGTGTTCTTCACATGTAAAAATATAAATATCATACATGACACTTGTGTTCTTCACATGTAAAAATATAATATCATACATGACACTTGTGTTCTTCACATGTAAATATATAATATCATACACGACATTTGTGTTCTTCACATGTAAAAATGTAAATATCATACATGACACTTGTGTTCTTCACATGTAAAGATATAAATATCATACATGACACTTGTGTTCTTCACATGTAAAAATATCATACATGACACTTGTGTTCTTCACATGTAACAATATAAATATCATACATGACACTCGTGTTCTTCACATTTAAAAATATAATATCATACATGACACTTGTGTTCTTCTCATGTAAAAATATAAATATCATACATGACACTTGTGTTCTTCACATGTAAAAATATAAATATACATGACACTTGTGTTCTTCACATGTAAAAATATTGTACATGACACTTGTGTTCTTCACATGTAAAAATATCATACATGACACTTGTGTTCTTCACATGTAAAAATATCATACATGACACTTGTGTTCTTCACATTTAGAAATATAATATCATACATGACACTTGTGTACTTCTCATGTAAATGTATAATATTGCTGGCCTGCTTGTGTTTGACATGTAGCACACTCAAGTGCCACGTCCACCTCTTTCTCTCTCTCTCTCTCTCTCTTGCTTCCTCTCTCTCTTTAGCTCTCAATTTCATTCGCTCTAAATGTCTCTCTCTGTCTCTCTCTCTTGCTCCTTCTCTCCCTCTCTATCTCTCTCTCTCTCTCTCTCTCTCTCTCTCTCTTTCTCTCTCTCTCTCAACCTCTCTGAGATAGCCCTGAGATAATACGAGTGAGGGGCAAATGGCAGCAAAAAGTCGGGTTCTTTCAAGTAGAATTATCACTGGAGGACTAGCTAAACATGCTACACTAGAATATGCTAACCACTAAGTTAAATGAAGTTGGCCAATAATACAGTAATTAGTTAAATATCTGTTAAATATGAAAAAAAAATGTAGGTTGTATTGTTATTGTTTACAAACTTAGGAAATAAGTACCTGGACACAGGAGGACTTTGAAGGCTAAAACCAAAAAATTTCATTCAGAGCCAATGGTAGGAAACAATTCCAAATATTGATTTGATATTTTTACACCGCCATCTTGTGTTTTGTCTGATTATAATTGTGGCCCAAAAATTTAATAATTCCATGATATTAAAAATGTGGAGTATCATAGTATTGGTATGATACTGCCCCTGTTACTACTTGGTGTTGGAGCCATAGCCACATTTGTAGTACCGCCCAGAACGTATGTAAAGTATCCAACAACAAAGAATAAGTGATGATTATATTTTATGTAAAGTATCCAACAACAGAGTTAAATTATATTTCAAACAGAAGTGTAGATAAAATATGTCACAACAGAAAGTAAGCAGATATTAACTGTAAATGAACAAGTAGATTAATCACAGTTTTTATAAAATAATACAACTGGAAATTATGTAATATGTTATTGCGTAGGTCAGCAGCTACATTAGAAGCCTTTTTAACCCTTTTTGAAATAATTATATTGTCGTTAACAGTATATACCAAATAACATATATATATATATATATATATATATATGTATATATATATATATATATATATATATATATATATATATATATATATATATATATATATATATATATATATATATATATATATATATATATATATATATGTATCAGAGGTGGGACCAAGTCATTGTTTTGCAAGTCACAAGTAAGTCTCAAGTCTTTGCCCTCAAGTTTCGAGTCAAGTCCCGAGTCAAGACTGGAAAGTCTCAAGTCAAATCCCAAGTCCTGCATTTTGAGTTTCGAGTCCTTTCAAGTCCTTTTAACCACAGACTAATATATTTACACAGATTGTGTATGCTTTTAAAACGGTGTATTAATTTATTAACACAAGTGCATTTGAAATTGCAGGGAAAAAAATAGTGCTGACATTGCACTTCATAATAGCACTATTAACCAGTCATTTTAAACATTTAACTCATTCTTCTACAGAATAAGCACATTTGAAAAAACAAGTGCAACCGTATTTATTTGCACAAAAGTGTTAACATTGTGTTTCCATAGCATATTGCATTGTAACTAGTTCCACAGCAGTTTATATCCTGTTCTTACCTTATCTCATTGATCTCATCTCATACTGTATGTGTGTTTATGTGTGCGTACACATGAAAAACATAACAAATACATGAACATAACAATGAACAGAGTTGGTACTTTTTAGATGTCAGGGCCCTATGCAATATGTACACATATTCTTAATATAGTATGCATTTTAACTGACCTTTATTTGACTATGTTTGTCTTTTTGTAGGTGGCTAAAATACACGGTGCTGCTGACCGCCGTCTAACGTTACGTTACTGTGTGTGATACATTGACTAACGTAACGTTATGTACACATATTCTTAATATAGTATACATTTTAACTAACCTTTATTTGATTATGTTTGTCTTTTTGTAGGTGGCTAAAATACACGGTGCTGCTGACCGCCGTCTAACGTTACGTTACGGTGTGTGATACATTGACTAACGTAACGTTATGTATAGGTACCTCATGCAACCCTGCTTAAAAAAAATCACTTGACAAAAAGTATGAATAAGGTAGCGAACTGCAGTGGACGCAACAGATTGCTGTGTTTGCAATGACGTTATAACCATAGACATCTCATAAGTAGACGCAGTATTGGCTGCTGTGACGCGAGCAATTTGGCTGCCATCTTGAAGTGGTGATGAGGAGCCGGCGAGCAGCTTAAACTGACAGTTGACAGGTAGAAAACAAAGATGGTGTTCAGCGTTTTCCTGCTCAAATAAGCGGACTGTTGAAAATAGGAATCGGGGGATTACTTTTCACAAGTAAGATTTAACATTAACGTACTATTGGTCGTATTTTGTGAAAATAATATTACCACAGAGTTGAGAAGGAGCAAAGATCTTCAATATTTGTATGTGAAAATCACAAAGAAATCTTCTGGGGGAGGATGACGTCCCTACAGGGGTTTGGTTTACAAACTTTCAGCCCCACCTAAAACAAAATTCACCAGCCGCCACTGATCATGATGCATTCTCATTTTAGACAAAATATAAGACAATACTTTCTTAACAGTATAATTGTAACCAGGAATAAGTCTTCAAGTAACAAAATTAAAATACTAACATTGTTGGGTAAGACAGAATTTGGTTTTATTCTGAATCCAGTGAAAGAGATTGGTGGTTTTAGCTGATATAAAGACTTTCAGGTGTTTATATATGTTTATGTTTAAGTATTTGGCAGACGCTTTTATCCAAAGCGACATACATAAAAAATACATATAAAACAATCACTGTAAACATTATCATTTAAGGGAAGAATGTAATACAAAATATCAATACAAAGTGTCAAGACAGAATAAACTCTCTGCTGCTGCAGCAACAGAGATACAGTCTATAGGTCCCTAAGATTTATAGATATCTAATGTATTCATACATTGTTTATGTAGGATATACGCATGTATATATAACGTAATCATATTGTTTCTTCAACTTAAAAATAGCTGACCGTTTTTTCCCCCTTCTCTGGGATTATATTCCCAGTTTTGATCTCGGACGTCTGGTCACTTATAGCATATCAAATCAAATCAACTTTATTTATAAAGTAAGAATATTCTATTACTGTTAAGCAAACTATGAATAATAAAATACGCCAAAACACGTGTCCTTTATCATAGCTACATATATGACAAAAAAACACGTGAAAATCAGTGGTATTCAGTGAGGTAAAATTAATTAAATGCGCTGACAGTTCATTGCTCCTGCCAAATGAATTGCACTGAGTGGAGCGGATCACCACCCCAAGATGGCGGCCCCGCGTCTCGTCAGCGCCAGTAGGCAGTAGCGGTCGATGCTGCGTCTACTTATAAGATGTTTATGGTTATAACGTTAGCAGTGAGTTTACAGCCTCACTGATTTAACTACACAGCAAATAAAAGTCACGTTACTTAGCCAATAAACGTTATCTTACATTCAAAACTTACCCTTCTTTATGCATCTTCAAATGTCGAACGAAGTTGGAAGTTGTTGCATCTCCGTCTGTAATATTCGAACTGCATGTTTAGCATACTGCAATTCGTTTTTTGTTGACCAAGTCGTAGTTTTTATACCCTAACGAAACCAACTTTGGTATAAATCTTTCTCACTGGCGCGTTGTTTGACAACTCTTGTTCGGTGGTTGTCCTGCAATTTGATTGGATGAATGCTGTGGGATGAAAACAACGTAGATCTACTTTGATTGGCTATTGTACTGAGAGCACACACGCTGACAAGCAGCACACACGCTGATAGACAGACACGTACAAAATGAAAGCTACGGAGCGCCCCTGAATAACTTTTTAATCTTTGGGTTTTGGGGAAAATAGCAAGTCATGTCAAGTCAAATGGCTCAAGTCCAAGTGAAGTCACAAGTCATTGATGTTAAAGTCTAAGTCGAGTTGCAAGTCTCTTTACATTTTGTGAAGTCGAGTCAAAAGTCATCAAATTCATGACTCAAGTCCAAGTCATGTGACTCGAGTCCACACCTCTGGTATATATATATATATATATATATATATATATATATATATATATATATATATATATATATATATATATATATATATATATATATATATATATATATATGTATATATATATATATATATATATATATATATGTATATATATATATATATATATATATATATATATATATATATGTATATATATATATATATATATATATGTGTATATATATGTATGTATGTATGTATGTATGTGTATATGTATATATATATGTATGTATATATATGTGTGTATATAATGTAAATGTGTACATATATATACATACATATATATATATATATATGTATATGTATGATATGTATGTATGTATGTATGTGTATATGTATATATATATATGTATGTATATATGTGTGTATATAATGTAAATGTGTATGTATATATACATACACATATATATGTATATATATATATATATATATATACATACATATATATATGTATATATACACACATATATATATATATATATATATATATATATATATACACACACATATACCCTATTTTCCGCACTATAAGGCGCACCGGATTATTAGCCGCACCTTCAATGAATGGCATATTTCATAACTTTGTCCACCAATAAGCCGCCCCGGACTATAAGCCGCGCCTACGCTGCACTAAAGGGAATGTCAAAAAAACAGTCAGATAGGTCAGTCAAACTTTAATAATATATTAAAAACCAGCGTTCTAACAACTCTGTTCACTCCCAAAATGTACGCAAATGTGCAATCACAAACATAGTAAAATTCAAAATAGTGCAGAGCAATAGCAACATAATGTTGCTCGAACGTTAATGTCACAACACACAAAATAAACATAGCGCTCACTTTCTGAAGTTATTCTTCATTCGTAAATCCTTCGTCTTCGGTGTCCGAAGTGAAAAGTTGGGCAAATTTACGATCCACTGGCAGATGTTGGCGTCGTCTGGCGCTGCCTCCTCGTCTTAGTGAAGGTGTGTTCGCCTTCTGTCATCCATTGTTCCCACGCAGTTAGCAGTCTAGCTTCGAATGCCCTGTTGACACCAATATCTAGCGGCTGGAGGTCTTTTGTCAATCCACCCGGAATGACGGCGAGTATTGAATTAAGCGCGTAAGCGTGTCTCTAATGTGCTGTTATGAGCTAGCAAATATAACAACTACACTACCCAGCATGCAACGATAGTTACGAGCATGCGCGGTAGCCCTGAGAAGCGTTGTTGTATGCTGGGAGTTAGAATGTGGTTATGAGCACGCTGTGAGTAAACGTTGAGAACTCAGTTAACACGCCTCGTCTGCATTATTTATAATTAGACAGACAACACACTTAATAGGAGCCATTTTGGGGTCTTTACATAAACACACAAATGGAAATGAAACGTCACATATCCCAGCATGCACCGCGCGCTTCTTCTACGGGGAAAAAAGATGGCGGCTGTTTACCGTAGTTGCGAGACCTAAACTTTATGAAAATGAATCTTAATATTTATCCATATATAAAGCGCACCGGGTTATAAGGCGCACTGTCAGCTTTTGAGAAAATTTGTGGTTTTTAGGTGCGCCTTATAGTGCGGAAAATACGGTATATGTACACAGTGTGTATACGTCAATGTACATGTACACAGCGGGTATACGTCAATGTACACAGTGTGTATACATGAATGTACATGCACACAGTGTGTATATGTGAATATACACAGTGGGTACATCTTGAATGTCTTGCTGAAGCTGGAAGGGTCTGGTCTAAGTTCTGTGATTCACTAAGACTGTGACTCCATGCTAGTCAGTGCATAACAGAACTTTGACCCGGCTCCAAGAAGTCTGCACAGAACAAGAAGTGGAGGAGTCTCTTCTTAAGTTCATATCTTTAATATTTCCTTCTGTATGTGTTTCATTTATTTGTGGCGGTCTAAATGTATTTATGGTCTTGGTAACGTCCACATTTTATTACTGACACGGGGTGGACATTTTTAACAGCCACAATATTTCCAATAATCCACCATTACTGTTTATTACAAATATCTTAGAAAATAAAACTTGAAAATGTCTCCTAAAACTGCCCCTTGAAGTGAAATGCAAACATTAATTCATGTCATTTAACTAAAAGTGTCAAAATGGAACTAATCGTGTACCAGGTGAGAAAGTTCAATGTCAAGTAAGTACGAAAAACAAGTTCATTTAAATAGAATTTCACATATACTGTGATTTGTTAAAGCTAAAGTTAGCATTAGCACAATGGTTTTCTGTGCTGTGACTCGGCTTTTGGACAACAACTGCTAACCGACGCTAAAGACATTAAAGTAAGTTAGCATTAGCACAATGTTTTTCTGTGCTGTAACTCAGCTTTTGGACAACAAGTGCTAACCGACGCTAAAGACATTAAAGCTAAGTTAGTATTAGCACAATGTTTTTCTGTGCTGTAACCCGGCTTTTGGACAAAAAGTGCTAACCAACGCTAAAGATAGTAAAGCTAAGTTAGCATTAGCACAATGTTTTTCTGTGCTATAACTCAGCTTTTGGACAACAAGTGCTAACTGACACTAAAGACATTAAAGCTAAATTAGCATTAGCACAATGTTTTTCTGTGCTGTAACTCGGTTTTTGGACAACAAGTGCTAACCGATCAACAGGCTGTCCCATCCATATCGATATCGATACCAAATATCGCTCCCAATATCAGCGAAACAAATCACAGTATACGTGAAATCCCATTTATATGAATTTGTTCTTCGTACTTACTTTACCTTGATTTTGCTCACCTGGTACAAATTTAGTTGAGTCTGAAACCTTGAGTTCCTAAGTTGATGCAGCAGTGTAGGCTGGCTCCTGCCCCTGCATCATTTGTCTATGAAATTGTGATAAGTACACCTCTGCATAACATTGTGTCTTTATTAACATTCAAGACAACAAACAAAAAAAGAAATATGGATCAACTTACAACAAAAAACGCGAAAGTTCCATCGGAAACCTGAACCTCTGGCCTGGGGTCAATCGGAGCCTTAGAAGATGGCGCCAAGAATCCAAATCTATAATTTTTTAGGTTTAAACATACAGAACTAGTTAAAAAAAAGCTTGCAAAAAACTTTATTGTGCTAAGAGTATCATAACAGTTAACATACCGTATTCTTCGGACTATAATAGCGCACTTAAAATCCTTTCATTTTCTCAAAAATCTACAGTGCGCCTAATGTATGGAATAAATCTGGTTGTGCTTACCGACCTGGAAGCAATTTTATTTGGTACATGGTGTAATGATAAGTGTGACCAGTAGATGGTAGTCACACATAAGAGATAGGTGTGGACTGCAGGCTGACGCCAGTAAACAACGCCAAAACTTTAAATTGAGAATATAGAACATGACACACACAACGCCCAGAAACTGTCAAAATGTTTTAGTACGACTTTGGTAAGCTATGAAGACTCACCGTTTGATGGCTTGTCGGAGCATGAGGACTACCATAGTCAGATGTACTGTGTTCAAACAAATTTTAAGTAGTCAATAGCTAGCAACAAATTTTAGCATGCTAACATTTTACACATGTGCTAATTGCTTGACAGTCACAAACCATTATTTGTAGGTTTAAACATAAACAATTGACTGAAAAACTAGCATACAATGTCAGCATGCTAACATAAGCTTGTTAATATAAGAATCGTTAGCATTCTTCCAAGATGGCGCCAAGTATCAAAATTCATGATTTTTAGGTATGAACATATACAATTAGTTAAAAAGCTAGCATAAAACATTAGCATGCTAATATAAGAAACGTTAACGAAGTATCAACATTCATTTAGGTATAAACATACCCTTTTTTAATTCTGAATTCTTCATTGAACTATGAAATAATTGTTGTTGTCCTCCTTGCAGGAACCTTCCCTCTACACAATAAAAGCTCTTTTCATCCTTGACAACGATGGCAACAGACTTCTGTCAAAGGTAAACAACTTCTATATTTAATATACAATACAGACTTCTGTCAAAGGTATTTAATATACATTATTATTGTATTATATTCGGTTTTCATCAGTACTGCGTGTATTCTTGTATTATATTATTAATAGAATATATATATTCATGTTTCTATGTAGTACTACGACCCAGACTTGTACTCCTCCATGAAGGAGCAGAGGAACTTTGAGAAGAACATTTTTAACAAGACTCACAAAGCCGACAGTAAGTTCTTCTTTGTTTTGACACACATTATTGAACACATGACACCTCCAAGTGTCACTTTGTGCCCCAACCATCACATTGTGCCCCGAGTGTCACATGGTGCTCCGAGTGTCACATTGTGACATTCGTCTTTAACCCTACGTAGCCATAGTGACACACATAGTGAAACACTTAGTGACAGCAACACTTACTGTAAATGTAACTTCAGATAAACCTGAATTGAAGTCTCAAAGTGACATTCAGGAAACATTTAGTCATGTGACTGTCACTTATTGTCACGTGACTGTCACGTGACTGTCACTTATTGTCACGCGACTGTCACATATTGTCACACGACTGTCACTTATTGTCACGTGAATGTCACTAATTGTCACGCAACTGTCAGTTATTGTCAGGTGACTGTCACATTATGTCACATGACTGCCACATTATGTCACATGACTGTCACTTATTGTCACGTGTCTCAATCAATCAATGTTTATTTATATAGCCCTAAATCACAAGTGTCTCAAAGGGCTGCACAAGCCACAACGACATCCTCGGTACAGAGCCCACATAAGGGCAAGGAAAACTCACCCCAGTGGGACGTCGATGTGAATGACTATGAGGAACCTTGGAGAGGACCGCATATGTGGGTAACCCCCCCCCCCACCCCCCAGGGGAAACCGAAAGCAATGGATGTCGAGTGGGTCTGACATAATATTGTGAAAGTCCAGTCCATAGTGGATCCAACATATCAGCGAAAGTCCAGTCCATAGTGGATCCAACATAATAGTGAGAGTCCAGTCCATAGTGGGGCCAGCAGGAAACCATCCCGAGCGGAGACGGGTCAGCAGCGCAGAGATGTCCCCAACCGATGCACAGGCTAGCGGTCCACCCCGGGTCCCGACTATGGACAGACAGCACTTCATCCATGGCCACCAGACCTGTGTAACTCCCCCTCCACAAGGGAGAGGGGGGCAGAGGAGAAAAGAAAAGAAACAGCAGATCAACTGGTCTAAAAAGGGGGTCTATTTAAAGGCTAGAGTATACAAATGAGTTTTAAGATGGGACTTAAATGCTTCTACTGAGGTAGCATCTCTAACTGTTACCGGGAGGGCATTCCGTAGTACTGGAGCCCGAATAGAAAACACTCTATAGCCCGAATAGAAAACGCTCTATAGCCCGCAGACTTTTTTTGGGCTCTGGGAATCACTAATAAGCCGGAGTTCTTTGAACGCAGATTTCTTGCCGGGACATATGGTACAATACAATCGGCAAGATAGGCTGGAGCTAGACCGTGTAGTATTTTATACGTAAGTAGTAAAACCTTAAAGTCACATCTTAAGTGCACAGGAAGCCAGTGCAGGTGAGCCAGTATAGGCGAAATATGATCAAACTTTCTTGTTCTTGTCAAAAGTCTAGCAGCCGCATTTTGTACCAACTGTAATCTTTTAATGCTAGACATAGGGAGACCCGAAAATAATACGTTACAGTAATCAAGACGAGACGTAACGAACGCATGAATAATGATCTCAGCGTCGCTAGTGGACAAAATGGAACGAATTTTAGCGATATTACGGAGATGAAAGAAGGCCATTTTAGTAACACTCTTAATGTGTGACTCAAAGGAGAGAGTTGGGTCGAAGATAATACCCAGATTCTTTACAGAGTCGCCTTGTGTAATTGTTTGGTTGTCAACTGTTAAGGTGGTATTATTAAATAAATGTCGGTGTCTAGCAGAACCGATAATCAGCATTTCCGTTTTATTAGCGTTGAGTTGCAAAAAGTTAGCAGACATCCATTGTTTAATTTCATCAAGACACGCCTCCAGCTGACTACAATCCAGCGTGTTGGTCAGCTTTAGGGGCATGTAGAGTTGGGTGTCATCAGCAGAACAGTGAAAGCTAACACCGTATTTGCGTATGGTATCGCCTAGCGGCAGCATGTAAATACTGAAGCAGACCTGGGCATTCTGCGGCCCGTGAGCCACATCCGGCCCTTTGTGCGTCCCTGTCCGGCCCGCGTGAGGCCAATCATAAATGACAAAATACATTTTAAAAAGTATCTATGTCGAGTGTGCAATACAACGGTGCTGCTTTTGTTTTGAAAAGCGTTATTTGTATTACTTCCGTGTGGACGTATGCGCGTGAGTGTGAACAGCGGCAATCACAAATTACAAAATAAAGTTTAAAAAACATCTATGTCGTGCGCGCAATACAACTGTACTGCTTTTATTTTGAAAAGTGTTATTTATGGGCGTATGTCCAGGTGTAACCTGTGAGTGAAGGTGCACAGCGACAAGTGATGAGACGCTAAAAAGAGGAAAGTTGATGACGAATGCCGTGTTTTCAACAAGACATGGACTGCCAAGTGTTTCTTTACATAAATTAAAGGCAAAGCCGTGTGCTTAATGTGTGGTACACATGTTGCTGTGTTTAAAGAATATCATTTGAATCGCCACTACATGACGAAGCACAAGGAAAAATACCGGAATCTGTCTGATGAAGCGCGCGCAAGGGAGGCTGATGCGTTGATGGTAAAACTGCAAACCCAACAAGGACTTTTTGCCATATTTCACACCCCCAGAATGCAGCCGTCAGGACAAGTTTCGTCATTTCTCACAAAATCGCCAGAAAAAGTAAGGCGTTTTCTGACAGAGAGTTTATTAAGGAGTGCTTATTGGACTCTGTTGCACTGATATAACAGGTGTTGTGCCGGATAATGCACCCCCGGCGTAGAATACACCCCCTGACGGGAGTGTTATATCAACTAAAGCCCACACTTAAAGTTTCCACGTGCAAGATTGAATCTATTTAAAAAAGTTATTTAATAAGAAGCCAAAAGTGCAAAAACAATAATGTTCGTGTTGGAGGAGTTGTGAATGAATGAAATATGAAATCCGTGCTGCAGTCGCTGCTTGGCCACAACATTAGGTACACCTGCAGACTGCAGCACGGATTTCATATTTCATTAATTCACAACTCCTCCAACACGAACATTATTGTTTTTGCACTTTTGGCTTCTTATTAATGGGAAATGGGACAAGCTGGCAGGTGTGACAACAGATGGTTGTCCAAATCTGACGGGGAAAAATGTTGGACTTTTAAAAAGGATGCAGGATAAACTTTAAATTAACCCTGTGCAGAAATTGACATTTTTGCATTGCATTGTACATCAGGAAGTGTAGTGTAAGACAGTGTTAAAAATAAAACCATCAAAAGCAATCTGCTTTTGTATAAAGTTAAGTTAGGTTAAATGAAAGAATTATTATTATTATTAATTATTATTATTATTATTATTTATCTTACGGTATATCAAAAATAATATTGAGCAAAATTGAATTGAAATATTGTCGATGTGGCCCTCCAGCAGTGCTCGGGTTGCTCATGCGGCCCCCGGTAAAAATTAATTGCCCACCCCTGTGCAAAAGAGTGCAGGGCCAAGAACCGAACCCTGGGGAACTCCGCACGTTACCTTAACATAGTCCGAGGTCACATTGTTATGGGAGACGCACTGCATCCTGTCAGTAAGATAAGAGTTAAACCAAGACAAGGCTAAGTCTGACATACCAACACGTGTTTTGATAGGCTCTAATAAAATATTATGATCGACGGTATCGAAAGCGGCACTAAGATCAAGAAGCAGCAACATAGATGACGCATCAGCATCCATCATAGCAATAGATCATTTCATTTTTGCGAGGGCTGTCTCTGTAGAGTGATTTGCCCTGAAACCGGATTGAAAAGGTTCACAGAGATTGTTAGACACTAAGTGTTCATTTAGCTGCTGTGCAACAATTTCTTCGAGGATTTTCAAAATAAACGGAAGGTGGGACACCGGTCGGTAGTTTACCATGAGGTCAGGATCGAGGTTAGGTCTTTTGAGCAGAAGATGAATAACCGCTTTTTTGAATGCTAGGGGAACAGTGCCGGAGGAAAGTGATAAGTTTATAATATTTAGCACTGATGGACCTAATAATACAAAAAGCTCCTTGATAAGTTTCCCAGGAAGTGGGTCAAGTAAACATGTTGTTTGCTTTATCCCACTTACACGCCGTAATAATTCCTCTAATGTTATTTCATCAAAAAGAGAGAGACTATTTTTGAGGGCAGTATCCATCGTATATACAGTCGTATCTGTGTTAATATAACCCAGTTGTAGCTGGGATGCGTTGTCTTTAATCTCCTTTCTAATGAGTTCAATTTTCTTATTAAAGAAATTCATAAAGTCATCTGCCGAGTGGATGGAGCTACTGGGAGGAGTCCCTTGTTGGGTTAGCGATGCTACTGTACTAAACACAAATTTAGGATCGTTTTTGTTGAGGCGGATGAGATTTGAGTAATATTTAGCTTTAGCTAAGGTAAGCATGCGTTTATAAGTTATTAAACTACTGAACAGCCGATATGGGCATCTACATCAACTATATGATTTGCCTGAGAAGCTGGACAGGACAAAAAAAAAAATAATAATAAAAAATAATAATAATAATACATTTAAAAAATAAAGTTATTAAACTGTCATTCCATGCTTGATGGAAAACCTCAAGTTTAGTCGCGCGCCATTTGCGTTCCAGCTTTCTACATGATAATTTATGAGCTCTAGTTTCTTCTGTAAACCATGGGGTGCGCCTTTTAGGGGTCCTTTTTTGCTTTTGCGGTGCTATACTATCAATGGTTTCGCGCAGGGCGTCGTCAAAGTTGTTAGTGAGGTTATCAATAGTGACTGTAACTTATTGTCACGCGACTGTCACTTATTGTCACGCGACTGTCACATATTGTCACACGACTGTCACTTATTGTCACGTGACTGCCACCTATTGTCACGTGACTGTCACTTATTGTCAGGGGACTGTCACTTATTGTCAGGGGACTGTCACTTATTGTCAGGGGATTGTCACGTGAATGTCACTAATTGTCACGCGGCTGTCAGTTATTGTCACGTGACTGTCACATTATGTCACATGACTGTCGTGTGACTGTCACTTATTGTCTCGCGTCTGTCACTTATTGTCACGCAACTGTCACATATTGTCACACGACTGTCACGTGAATGTCACTAATTGTCACGCGACTGTCAGTTATTGTCACGTGACTGTCACTTACTGTCACGCGACTGTCACATATTGTCACATGACTGTCACTTATTGTCACGTGACTGTTACTTATTGTCACGCGGCTGTCACTTATTCTCACGTGAATGTCACTAATTGTCATGCGACTGTCAGTTATTGTCACGTGACTGTCACTTATTGTCACGTGAATGTCACTAATTGTCACGCGACTGTCAGTTATTGTCACGTGACTGTCACATTATGTCACATGACTGTCACATGACTGTCACTTATTGTCACGTGACTGTTACTTATTGTCACGCGGCTGTTACTTATTGTCACGTGACTGTCACTTATTGTCACGCAACTGTCACTTATTGTCACGCGACTGTCACTTATTGTCACGTGAATGTCAATACATGATGTCATCATAATACATGATGTCGTCATAGTATATGTCATAATACATGATGTCATCACAATACATGGTGTCATAGTACATGATGTCATCATAGTACATGATGTCGTCATAATACCAAATGTCAGCATAATACATGTCATCATAATACATGATGTCGTCGTAATTCATTATGTCATAATACATGATGTCATCATAATACAGGATGTCATCATAATACACGATGTTGTCATAATACATGGTGTCATCATAATACATGATGCCGTCATAATACATGATGTCATCATAATACATTATCTTTGCTCTGCCAGTATGTCTTGTAAAGCATTGGGAGCACAGCCCATAGGGGGCGCTACTAAAATAATTGACAGTCTGTTAAGCCTCTGATAAGCTTTTTAAAATATGTCTTGTTGTGAAATAAAATATTTGTATCGTGTTTCTACTCAGATGAAATTGCTTTCCTAGAGGGCATGACCGTGGTCTACAAGAGCAGTATCGATCTTTTTCTCTACGTGGTCGGCAGCGCTCAGGAGAACGAGGTAGGATGCACTCGCCTGGTCCACTACCGGGGTCCAAAGTGAAGTGAAGTGAATTATATTTATATAGCGCTTTTTCTCTAGTGACTCAAAGCGCTTTACATAGTGAAACCCAATATCTAAGTTACAAACCTCATTTCCATATGAGTTGGGAAATTGTGTTAGATGTAAATATAAACAGAATACAATGATTTGCAAATCCTTTTCAATCCATATTCAATTGAATGCACTACAAAGACAAGATATTTGATGTTCAAACTCATAAACTTTATTTTTTTTTTTTGCAAATAATAATTAACTTAGAATTTCATGGCTGCAACACGTGCCAAAGTAGTTGGGAAAGGGCATGTTCACCACTGTGTTACGTGGCCTTTCCTTTTAACAACACTCAGTAAACGTTTGGGAACTGAGGAGACACATTTTTTAAGCTTCTCAGGTGGAATTCTTTCCCATTCTTGCTTGATGTACAGCTTAAGTTGTTCAACAGTCCGGGGGTCTCCGTTGTGGTACTTTAGGCTTCATAATGCGCCACACATTTTCAATGGGAGACAGGTCTGGACTACAGGCAGGCCAGTCTAGGACCCGCACTCTTTTACTATGAAGCCACGTTGATGTAACACGTGGCTTGGCATTGGCTTGCTGAAATAAGCAGGGGCGTCCATGGTAACGTTGCTTGTATGACAACATATGTTGCTCCAAAACCTGTATGTACCTTTCAGCATTAATGGCGCCTTCACAGATGTGTAAGTTGCCCATGTCTTGGGCACTAATACACCCCCATACCATCACAGATGCTGGCTTTTCAACTTTGCGCCTATAACAATTCGGATGGTTCTTTTCCTCTTTGGTCCGGAGGACACGACGTCCACAGTTTCCAAAAACAATTTGAAATGTGGACTCGTCAGACCACAGAACACTTTTCCACTTTGTATCAGTCCATCTTAGATGAGGTCAGGCCCAGCGAAGCCGACGGCGTTTCTGGGTGTTGTTGATAAACGGTTTTCGCCTTGCATAGGAGAGTTTTAACTTGCACTTACAGATGTAGCAACCAACTGTAGTTACTGACAGTGGGTTTTTGATGTGTTCCTGAGCCCATGTGGTGATATCCTTTACACACTGATGTCGCTTGTTGATGCAGTACAGCCTGAGGGATCGAAGGTCACGGGCTTAGCTGTTTACGTGCAGTGATTTCTCCAGATTATCTGAACCCTTTGATGATATTACGGACCGTAGATGGTGAAATCCCTAAATTCCTTGCAAGCTGGTTGAGAAAGGTTTTTCTTGAACTGTTCAACAATTTGCTCACGCATTTGTTGACAAAGTGGTGACCCTCGCCCCATCCTTGTTTGTGAATGACTGAGCATTTCATGGAATCTACTTTTATACCCAATCATGGCACCCACCTGTTCCCAATTTGCCTGTTCACCTGTGGGATGTTCCAAATACGTGTTTGATGAGCATTCCTCAACTTTATCAGTATTTATTGCCACCTTTCCCAACTTCTTTGTCACGTGTTGCTGGCATCAAATTCTAAAGTTAATGATTTGCAAAAAAAAATGTTTATCAGTTTGAACATCAAATATGTTGTCTTTGTAGCATATTCAACTGAATATGGGTTGAAAATGATTAGCAAATCATTGTATTCCATTTATATTTACATCTAACACAATTTCCCAACTCATATGGAAACGGGGTTTGTACATTTAAATCAATGTGGGTGGCACTGGGAGCAGGTGGGTAAAGTGTCTTGCCCAAGGACACAACTGCAGTGACTAGGATGGTGGAAGCGGGGATCGAACTTGGAACCCTCAAGTTGCTGGCACGGCCACTCTACCAACCGAGCTATACCGCCCGGTGTATCATATAAATATTATATTATATAATGTACATATAAAGTGGGGCCTGGGGGCCATTTGTGTCCCGCAGCACATTCTGTAAATACTATTTTAAAAGAAACATAAAAAGTATAGTAAACGAGCAAACAGGTGAAATGTAAGAATAAAAAGTTACAGCTCTAATAACTCAAAGCTGCCACGCAGGCTCTTTTGTTTTCTTTTAAACTGTCATTGCTATGAAAATAATAATGAATCAAAATCAATGTTATCAATTATTGACCTATTCAAGGCTCCAATCACTTCAATGCAAATAGTGCATGTTTTGTGTGTTTGCCACAAAAAGCAGATAAAACAAAAATATTTAAAAAAAAAAAACAACAACAAAAAAAACTTATAACGGGTAGATAGATCTGAAGTTGATCTATAGATTTAAGTGTTAAACGTAAAAATAGTAATCTCCAGCGTTGATTTTTGTTGGTAAATGAGACAAGAGATGATCATCACACTTCAACATCTCTAACATGTAAATGCTGCCTCTTTGCGAGGTCAGCATTGCACATAAAAATATGTTCTTCTTTGTTTTACCCTGGATAAATACATATATAACTATGTGTCAACTAGGAAGTACATGTTTATGTACTACATTACCCAGAAGGCTTAGCGTTGCAGAACAGGAAGTAGATGGTTTGATCAATAAAGACTTGATATATTGTTGCACCTACACAACAACAAAGTGGTATTGGACAGTTGACACAAAGTTGCTCATATTGGACAGTTGACACATGGTTGCACATTTTATTTATTTATTTATGTATTTACAGACAAACATAGTTTTGTATTTCATTATTGTTTATTTTGTTAATATCAGAGTCCGTTCTGCAAAAAGGTCATCCCTAGAAGCACACAGCTTATGGACAGGGACCCACAGTTAAAATATACATCATCATATAATATACGAAATACAATACAATACAATATAATACAATATATTTCAAAATCTACCCACCAAATACCCATTTACAATTTCATTTATAAATAAAAAAGGAATCTTTAAATCCACCAAATCAGTCTCAATATCCTATTATTCAATATTATTGAACATTTGACACAAAGTTGCGCATATTGGACAGTTGACACAAAGTTGCACATATTGGACAGTTGACACAAAGTTGCGCATATTGGACAGTTGACACAAAGTTGCACATATTGGACAGTTGACACAAAGTTGCGCATATTGGACAGTTGACACAAAGTTGCACATATTGGACAGTTGACACAAGGTTGCACATTTTGGACAGTTGACACAGGTTTGCACATATTGGACAATTGACACAGGGTTGCACATATTGGACAGTTGACACAAGGTTGCACATTTTGGACAGTTGACACAGGTTTGCACATATTGGACAATTGACACAGGGTTGCACATATTGGACAGTTGACACACAATTGCACATATTGGACAGTTGACACAAAGTTGCGCATATTGGACAGTTGACACAAAGTTGCACATATTGGACAGTTGACACAAAGTTGCGCATATTGGACAGTTGACACAAAGTTGCACATATTGGACAGTTGACACAAAGTTGCGCATATTGGACAGTTGACACAAAGTTGCACATATTGGACAGTTGACACAAGGTTGCACATTTTGGACAGTTGACACAGGTTTGCACATATTGGACGATTGACACAAGGTTGCACATATTGGACAGTTGACACACAATTGCACATATTGGACAGTTGACACAAAGTTGCACATTTTGGACAGTTGACACAGGTTTGCACATATTGGACAATTGACACAAGGTTGCACATATTGGACAGTTGACACACAATTGCACATATTGGACAGTTGACACAAAGTTGCACATATTGGACTGTTGACACAAGGTTTCACTATTGGACTGTTGACACAAGGTTGCACATTTAGCACAGTTGACACAAGGTTTCACATATTGGACAGTTGACACAAGGTTGCACATTTTGGACAGTTGACACAAAATTGCACATATTGAACAGTTGACATAAGGTTGCACATATTGGACAGTTGACACAAAATTGCACATTATAGGACAGTTGACACAAAGTTGCACATATTGGACAGTTGACACAAGGTTGCACATTTTCGACAGTTGACACAAGGTTGCACATATTGGACAGTTGACACAAAGTTGCACATATTGAACAGTTGACACAAGGTAGCACATATTGGACAGTTGACACAAGGTTGCACATTATTGGTCAGTTGACACAAAGTTTCACACATTGGACAGTTGACACTAGGTTGCACATTTTGGACAGTTGACACAGGTTTGCACATATTGGACAATTGACACAAGGTTGCACATATTGGACAGTTGACACAAAATTACACATATTGGACAGTTGACACAAAGTTGCACATATTGGACAGTTGACACAAGGTTGCACATATTGGACAGTTGACACAAGGTTGCACATTTTGGACAGTTGACACAGGTTTGCACATATTGGACAATTGACACAAGGTTGTACATATTGGACAGTTGACACAAAGTTGCACATATTGGACAATAGACACAAAGTTGCACATATTGGACAGTTGACACAAGGTTTCACATTTTGGACAGTTGACACAAGGTTGCACATATTGGACAGTTGACACAAAGTTGCACATATTGAACAGTTGACACAAGGTTGCACATATTGGACAGTTGACACAAGGTTGCACATATTGGACAGTTGACACAAAGTTGCACATATTGGACAGTTGACACAAAGTTGCACATATTGGACAGTTGACACAAGGTTGCAAATTTTGGACAGTTGACACAGGTTTGCACATATTGGACAATTGACACAAGGTTGCACATATTGGACAATTGACACAAAATTGCACATATTGGACAGTTGACACAGGTTTGCACATATTGGACAATTGACACAAGGTTGTACATATTGGACAGTTGACACAAAGTTGCACATATTGGACAATAGACACAAAGTTGCACATATTGGACAGTTGACACAAGGTTTCACATTTTGGACAGTTGACACAAGGTTGCACATATTGGACAGTTGACACAAAGTTGCACATATTGAACAGTTGACACAAGGTTGCACATATTGGACAGTTGACACAAAGTTGCACATATTGGACAGTTGACACAAAGTTGCACATATTGGACAGTTGACACAAGGTTGCAAATTTTGGACAGTTGACACAGGTTTGCACATATTGGACAATTGACACAAGGTTGCACATATTGGACAATTGACACAAAATTGCACATATTGGACAGTTGACACAAAGTAGCATATATTGGACAGTTGACACAAGGTTTCACTATTGGACTGTTGACACAAGGTTGCACATTTAGCACAGTTGACACAAGGTTGCACATATTGGACAGTTGACACAAGGTAGCACATATTGGACAGTTGACACAAGGTTGCACAATTGGACAGTTGACACAAAGTTACACATTATTGGACAGTTGACACAAAGTTTCACATATTGGACAGTTGACACAAGGTTGCACATTTTGGACAGTTGACACAGGTTTGCACATATTGGACAATTGACACAAGGTTGCACATATTGGACAGTTGACTCAAAAGTGCACATATTGGACAGTTGACACAAAGTTGCACATATTGGACAGTTGACACAAGGTTGCACATATTGGACAGTTGACACAAGGTTGCACATTTTGGACAGTTGACACAGGTTTGCACATATTGGACAATTGACACAAGGTTGTACATATTGGACAGTTGACACAAAGTTGCACATATTGGACAATAGACACAAAGTTGCACATATTGGACAGTTGATACAAGGTTGCACATTTTGGACAGTTGACACAAGGTTGCACATATTGGACAGTTGACACAAAGTTGCACATATTGAACAGTTGACACAAGGTTGCACATATTTGACAGTTGACACAAGGTTGCACATATTGGATAGTTGACACAAAGTTGCACATTATAGGACAGTTGACACAAAGTTGCACATATTGGACAGTTGACACAAGGTTGCACATATTGGACAGTTGACACAAGGTTGCAAATTTTGGACAGTTGACACAGGTTTGCACATATTGAACAATTGACACAAGGTTGCACCTTTTGGACAGTTGACACAAAATTGCACATATAGGACAGTTGACACAAAGTTGCACATATTGGACAGTTGACACAAGGATTCACTATTGGACTGTTGACACAAGGTTGCACATTTAGCACAGTTGACACAAGGTTGCACATATTGGACAGTTGACACAAAGTTGCACATATTGGACAGTTAACCTAATAGTTGGAAAAAGGTGATTGCTGCACATATTGGACAGTTGACACAAGGTTGCACATTTTGGACAGTTGACACAAAGTTGCACATATTGGACAGTTGACACAAAGTTGCACAAATTGGACAGTTGACATAAGGTTGCACATATTGGACAGTTGACACAAGGTTGCACATATTGGACAGTTGACACAAAGTTGCACATTATAGGACAGTTGACACAAAGTTGCACATATTGGACAGTTGACACAAAGTTGCACATATTGGACAGTTGACACAAAGTTGCACATATTGGACAGTTGACACAAGGTTGCACATATTGGACAGTTGACACAAGGTTGTACATATTGGACAGTTGACACAAAGTTGCACATTATAGGACAGTTGACACAAAGTTGCACATATTGGACAGTTGACACAAAGTTACACATATTGGACAGTTGACACAAAGTTACACATATTGGACAGTTGACACAAAGTTGCACATATTGGACAATTGACACAAAGTTGCACATATTGGACAGTTGACACAAGGTTGCACATATTAGAAAGTTGACACAAAGTTGCACATATTGGACAGTTGACACAAAGTTGCGTGAAATAATAATCCTAATATTAACCATAATATTACTAATATTAATCATACTAATCCTAATATTAATCATAGTAATACTAATATCAACCATAATAATCCTAATATTAATCATGATAATTCTAATATTAATCAGAATACTACTAATATTAATCATGATAATTCTCATGTATTATATTAATGTGCACAATCTTACAGGGACTGAAGTGTAAAATGAGGAAGAGTGAAAGATGATTTGAGCAAACATAAACTTCCTAGATAGACACATGCACCAATATGATTTATAATCTATTTATTGATCGTTGATTTATTGATCATCAAGACTGACTCTTTTATTTTGTGTCCTCCAGTTAATGCTGACGTCTGTCCTCAATTGTCTCTTTGAGGCCCTTACTCACATCCTCAGGTAAGAACAACACAGTCGCACACACTAGTATGTGTTGTTGTTGTTGTTGTGTAGTGTTGTTGTTAAACACAGTCACACATTTTACTTTGTTACATACTATACACTAGTGCGCTTTTGTTCTTGTTGTTGTTGTTGTTGTTGTTGTTGTGTAGTGTTGTTGTTAAACATAGTCAGACTTTTGACTTTGTTACATACCGTACACTTTGGTGTGTTGTTGTTGTTGTTGTGTAGTGTTGTTAAACATAGTCAGACTTTTGACTTTGTTACATACTGTACACTAGTGTGTGTTGTTGTTGTTGTGTAGTGTTGTTGTTAAACACAGTCACACGTATTACTTTGTTACATACTGTACACTAGTGTGTGTTTTTGTTGTTGTTGTGTAGTGTTGTTGTTAAACATAGTCAGACTTTTGACTTTGTTACATACCGTACACTTTTGTGTGTCGTTGTTGTTGTGTAGTGTTGTTGTTAAACATAGTCAGTCTTTTGACTTTGTTACATACTGTACACTAGTGTGTGTTGTTGTTGTTGTGTAGTGTTGTTGTTAAACATAGTCAGTCTTTTGACTTTGTTACATAATGTACACTAGTGTGTGTTGTTGTTGTTGTTGTTGTGTAGTGTTGTTGTTAAACGTAGTCACACTTTTGACTTTGTTACATAGTCCATAATATAATTCATAGTATATTTACACTATATTTAAAGTATAAATATACTTTATATAAATGGATTTAAATGTACATATTCAGCATATTATTAAAGGCCTACTGAAATGCGATTTTCTTATTTAAACGGGGATAGCAGGTCCATTCTATGTGTCATACTTGATCATTTCGCCACATTGACATATTTTTGCTGAAAGGATTTAGTAGAGAACATTGACGATAAAGTTCGCAACTTTTGGTTGCTGATAAAAAAAGCCTTGCTTGTACCGGAAGTAGCAGACGAGTAGCGTGACGTCAAAGGTTGTGGAGCTCCTCACATCTGCACATTGTTTACAATCATGGCCACCAGCAGCGAGAGCGATTCGGACCGAGAAAGCAACGATTTCCCCATTAATTTGAGCAAGGATGAAAGATTTGTGGATGAGGAAAGTGAGAGTGAAGGACTAGAGGGCAGTGGGAGCGATTCAGATAGGGAAGATGCTGTGAGAGGCGGGTGGCACCTGATATTCAGCTGGGAATGACTAAAACAGTAAATAAACACAAGACATACAGTATATATACTCTATTAGCCACAACACAACCAGGCTTTTATTTAATATGCCACAAATTAATCCCGCATAACAAACACCTCCCCCTTCCCGTCCATATAACCCGCCAATACAACTCAAACACCTGCACAACACACTCAATCCCACAGCCCAAAGTACCGTTCACCTCCCCAAAATTCATACAACACATATATTTCCCCAAAGTCCCCAAAGTTACGTACGTGACATGCACATAGCGGCACGCACGTACAGGCAAGCGATCAAATGTTTAGAAGCCGCAGCTGCATGCGTACTTACGGTACCGCGTCTGCGCATCCAACTCAAAGTCCTCCTGGTAAGAGTCTCTGTTGTCCCAGTTCTCCACAGGCCAATGGTAAAGCTTGACTGTCATCTTTCGGGAATGTAAACAATGAATCACCGGCTGCGTTATCCGGCACAACAGTCAAGGGGTGCATTCTACGGCGGGGGTGCGTTATCCAGCACAACACCTGCCGCAATACACCGCTTCCCACCTACAGCTTTCTTCTTTGCTGTCTCCATTGTTCATTGAACAAATTGCAAAAGATTCACCAACACAGATGTCCAGAATACTGTGGAATTTTGCGATGAAAACAGACGACTTAATAGCTGGCCACCATGCTGTCCCAAAATGTCCTCTACAATCTGTGACGTCACGCGCAGACGTCATCATACCGAGACGTTTTCAGCAGGATATTTCGCGCAAAATTTAAAATTGCACTTTAGTAAGCTAACCCGGCCGTATTGGCATGTGTTGCAATGTTAAGATTTCATCATTGATATATAAACTATCAGACTGTGTGGTCGGTAGTAGTGGGTTTCAGTAGGCCTTTAAAGGGTAAATATATTTTATATAATAAATGATAAATGGGTTGTACTTGTATAGCGCTTTTCTACCTTCAAGGTACTCAAAGCGCTTTGACACTACTTCCACATTTACCCATTCACACACACATTCACACACTGATGGAGGGAGCTGCCATGCAAGGCGCTAACCAGCACCCATCAGGAGCAAGGGTGAAGTGTCTTGCTCAGGACACAACGGACATGACGAGGTTGGTACTAGGTGGGGATTGAACCAGGGACCCTTGGGTCGCGCACGGCCATTCTTCCACTGGCCACGCCGTCCCTATAAATGGATTTAAACGTAAATATTCTGCATGTTATTAAAGTGTAAATATATTTTATATAAATGGATTTAAATCGAGAGGAGCCAGATGAGGTGGTTCGGGCATCTGGTCAGGATGCCACCCGAACGCCTCCCTAGGGAGGTGTTTAGGGCACGTCCGACCGGTAGGAGGCCGCGGGGAAGACCCAGGACACGTTGGGAAGACTATGTCTCCCGGCTGGCCTGGGAACGCCTTGGGGTCCCCCGGGAGGAGCTGGACGAAGTGGCTGGGGAGAGGGAAGTCTGGGCTTCCCTGCTTAGGCTGCTGCCCCCGTGACCCGACCTCGGATAAGCGGAAGAAGATGGATGGATGGATAAATGGATTTAAACGTACATATTCAGCATATTATTAAAGTGTAAATAAATTTAGATTGTGTTTTTGCTGCAGAAAAAATGTGGAGCGCAGAAGTTTATTGGACAACATGGAAGGAGCGTTTCTTGTTGTTGATGAAATCATCGATGGCGGGTAAGAAAGAATTCTACTGGTGATAGTATTACCATACTGTACATACTGTACAATGTACTTTAGTATTACAATAATGTAGGATTGTCACATGTTCTTTCCAGAGTGATTCTGGAGAGCGATCCTCAGCAGGTCCTCCAAAAGGTCAATTACAAGGTAACCTTTAGTACTTTGAATAAACACGGTCCAGTAAACGAGTACTTTTTCAAACGAGTACTTTTTCAAACGAGTACTTTTCTCAAACGAGTACTTTTCTCAAATGAGTACTTACTCAAACGAGTCCTTTTCTCAAACGAGTACTTTTTCTCAAACGAGTACTTATTCTCAAACGAGTACTTTTTTCATGCAAGTACTTTTCTCAAACAAGTACTTTTTCTCTAACGAGTACTTTTCTCAATCGAGTACCGTACTTTTTCTAACAAGTACTATTCTCAATCGAGTACTTTTTCTCAAACGAGTACTTTTTCTCAAACGAGTACTTTTTTCATGCGAGTACTTTTCTCCAACAAGTACTTTTCTCAAACAAGTACTTTTTCTCTAACGAGTACTTTAGGATAGGATAGGGATAGGATAGGTATTTTATTGTCGTTGCACAAGTACAACGAAACTTTGTTTTTAGCACAGTTTTTCTCAAGTGATTACTTATTCAAAAGAGTACTTTTTTGAAACAAGTACTTTTTTCATGCGAGTACTTTTCTCAAACAAGCACTTTTTGTCTAACGAGTACTTTTTCTCAAGCGATTACTTATTCAAAAGAGTACTTTTTTCAAATGAGTACTATTTCTCAAACAAGTACTTTTTCAAATGCCTTGTTGCTTTGCTCACTGCTTCCTTTTCTTCCACTCAACATTTCTCTTCTTCTTCCCGTCGCCTCTGATTGGCGCCAGCTTGCGTCAGAAGCCACCTACGGTTTTGTGCTTTTTGATCACATGACCGCTAACCTGCAGACAGACAAGAGCCAGCTGTCGTAGCCACAGACGGGGAGAGAGAGAGAGGTAGAGGAGTGGAGAGAGAGAGAGAATGCGTGACTAACAGCAGCTCGTCCGTAGGGCTGGGCGATACGGCAGGACACTGTATGACCATATAGGGGTTTATAACCATAACTATTGATAAATTTAGGACATGTGGAAAACAAGGAGCAGGAGATAAATATGTTTCATTTCAAATGTAACTTCCCGTGGTTTTAACCCCTCAGCTATCAAGGCAGAAAGGAAACGTCAACACAAACATGAAAAACACAATGTCAAGAAAATAGTAAAATTGGACACTTAACAATAAGCTCTTAAAATGAATGTGCAAAAATAAGGAATATGTAAGAACTTCCTAATAAAGTGTAAGAAAGGGTGAAAATATAAACATAAACAAGCCTGAGAAGAACTACCATATTTTCCAGACTATAGAGCGCACTAGTATATAAGCCATGGCCACTACATTTTAGAAAGAAATGTGTTTCCATATATTAGCCGCACTGGACTATAAGTCTCAGATATATACGTGGTGAAATTACTTATTTACACAGAAATGTTTATTTACATATACCTTAATTGTTTCCAAACGGTGTCTGTAACACGGTTGTAAAACGGCTGATCAAACAAAACGTCAGTCGTCGTCATGGACCCACTAGCTGCGCAAGCTAGCTCTCCAATCAGCTACACAGACTCAATAACTCCACGGTGACGTTTTGGTGAATTTACTGAGGAATTTGTGAAAGTGAAACAACATAAAAAGAATGCCATTCTAAGTTAATAATACTAACACAGACACTTGTAAACGTGTCATATTAGCTAATGCTAACGACGCTAGCATGATAACATACGATAGCACGTGCAAATATGCATGGAAACACTCCTACAGACATCACCCATGCTTTAGTAAGTAAGAATTGTTTGTTATATTGTAAATCTTACCAACGAGCGACGAATGAAGAATCCATACGAGTAGAAACGCTATGGACGGTTCAAGGCATCAAAACAGGAACTACATTTTTAACCCGCAGCACCTGCAGGGAGCGAACTCGTCCAAACAATGGTGCCGTAGCTCAAACGATAACAAACGTTTTCAGTGTCTCTGCTCGAGTTTAATGACAATAGTCGCACTATTTTATAAGCCGCAGGGTTCAAAGTTTAGGGGAAAACAAGTAGCGGCTCATAGTCTGAAATTGACGGAAGGTGGTGTGGTATTAGCGGTCTTGCCTTGCATCACTTACAGACCACTTGATAGTTGATACTGTTACCTGATTGGCTGTTAGCGTGTCACGTGATCACCATCTGCGTTGCTGGGTTACCAGAGAGCGAGTGTCTTTGTTCATGCAACCAACCTTGCTTCCATACTTCTGCTTTCTTACGACCGAGACAATTTTTATATTCAACATTTCATCAAACACAGTTTTTATTGATATCGATTACGTGTCTATTGTGATATATACTGATATCGTTTTATCGCCCAGCCCTCCTTGTGAAGATTGCTCCTTATTAATAATAATCATTTGGATGTGTCACATGTTCGAGGGATGTAATGCACGGAGCAGCCTGTGTGTGGCGCACTTTCACTCATTTTTAGACAAGCAAACCTTCTTGTCACTTCAGGAGGAACAAGTTTCATATTTGAATATGATTTATGACACGTTGTTATAGTTGTGTAATAATCCATAAACTATAACAAAAATATGATTTATGACATGTTGTTATAGTTGTGTAATAATCCATAAACTATAACTAAAATGTGATTAATGACGTGTTGTTATAGTCGTATAATAATCCATAAACTATAACTAAAATATGATTCATAACATGTTATTGTTGTATAATAATGCATAAACTATAACTAAAATATGATTTATGACATGGTGTTATAGTCGTATAATAATCCATGAACTATAACTAAAATATGATTTATGACATGTTATAGTGGTATAATAATCCATAAGCTATAACTAAAATATGATTTATGACATGTTATAGTCGTGTAATAATCCATAAACTATAACAAAAATATGATTTATGACATGTTATAGTCGTATAATAATCCATCAACTATAACTAAAATATGATTTATGACATGTTATAGTCGTGTAATAATCCATAAACTATGACTAAAATATGATTTATGACATGTAGTCGTATAGTAATCCATAAACTTTAACTAAAATCTGATTTATGACATGTTGTTATAGTCATATACTAATCCATAAACTATAACTAAAATATGATTTATGACACGTTATGTCGTATAATAATCCATAAAGTATGACTAAAATATGATTTGACATGTTATGTCGTATAATAATCCATAAACTATAACTAAAATATAATTTATGACATGTTGTAGTCGTATAATAATCCATAAACTATAAAATATGATTCATGATATGTTGTTATAGTCGTATAATAATCCATGAACTATAACTAAAGTATGATTTATGACATGTGATAGTCGTATAATAATCCATAAACTCTAACTAAAATCTGATTTATGACATGTTATGTCGTATAATAATCCATAAACTATAACTAAAATATGATTTATGACATGTTATAGTCGTATAATAATCCATAAACTATGACTAAAATATGATTTGACATGTTATGTCGTATAGTAATCCATAAACTATAACTAAAATATAATTTATGACATGTTATAGTTGTATAATAATCCATAAACTATAACTAAAATATAATTTATGACATGTTGTTATAGTCGTATAATAATCCATAAACTATAACTAAAATATGATTTAAGACACGTTGTTATAGTCGTATAATAACCCATCAACTATAACTAAAGTGACATGTTACAGTACTATAATTAATATAATTAATTAAAATCAATGTGATGTAGTACTGCACACTGGCCACTAGGTGAAAAAGACAACATTTGTCTTTTTACACTTCAAAGGAAAATGAATAAACGTAAACAAAGTAGAAATGTGATATTTGCCAAGTTGTTGTTAGCATTATATCCCTCTCTCTTTGTCTTTTACAACATAATCATCTACACTATGCCCGTGTGTAACACACACACACACACAGACACACACAAGTTTTTCATTGTTTCTTGTCTTTCATTAATTTCTTTCTTTCCTCTTTTAGGTGGACGACAACCCACTGTCTGAACAAAGTGTCGCCCAGGTAACACACACACACATGCACTCACACGTACACACACACATGCACTCACACATACACACACACATGCACTCACACATACACGCACACACACTGCATGTGTTTATTATGTACCGCATGATCATAACTGCATTAACACTGCAAAACGCTGACTAAACCATAAAGCTGTATTAATATTATATGAACATTATTATATATTCATCGAGAGGAGCCAGATGAGGTGGTTCGGGCATCTGGTCAGGATGCCACCCGAACGCCTCCCTAGGGAGGTGTTTAGGGCACGTCCGACCGGTAGGAGGCCGCGGGGAAGACCCAGGACACGTTGGGAAGACTATGTCTCCCGGCTGGCCTGGGAACGCCTCGGGGTCCCACAGGAAGAGCTGGACGAAGTGGCTGGGGAGAGGGAAGTCTGGGCTTCCCTGCTTAGGCTGCTGCCCCCGCAACCTGACCTCGGATAAGCGGAAGAAGATGGATGGATGGATGGATATATAATAATATTAGTATTATATGATTATTATTATATATATTCATATATATTAATGATTATATATTCATATTTATATTATATGAACAATATTGTATAATCATATATAATATTAGTATTAAATTAATATTATTATATATATTCATGTATACTAATATTAATATTGTATGACTATTATTATATAACGATATATAATAATATTAATATGAATATTATTATATATTCATATAAAATAATATTAGTATTACATTAATATTATTATATATATTCATGTATACTAATATTAATATTGTATGACTATTATTATATATCCATATATAATATTAATATGAATATTATTATATATTCATATAAAATAATATGTATATTATATGAATAATATTACATAACCATATATTATAATATTAATATTATATGAATATTATGTATTCATATATAATAATATTCATATTGATAAAGTGTATTTTGATATTTGACTAAGTTTGTGCGTGTATTTATGCAAATCTTTCAACTTTCTGTCTTTTTTTCTTGCTTGAACCTCACAGCACATCAGTGACAAACTGACTCTGACTTCTAATGTAAGTTTGACTAACTCTTCATCAATGACTTATTCTGCTTTACTAATAGAAAAGTGTTTCCTGTGTCGTCATGATTCAGGAATGTGTTGAGTCTGCCCTCTAGTAGCCATGTTGTGCTATTGCACTAACTCTTCTGTTTCCTAACATGAGAAATATCTCAACGTTACTTCTTTCATCTTAGTCAAGTACAACATCCAATCACTTTCTTGTCACTACTTCCACTTATTACACACCTATGTACTCAAAATACTTCGCATGTCAATGAAAACTTTCACTGTGTACTAAAACAATTACTATCTTTGTCTACTAGTACTAATATATCACAAAGTTGTATTCTGTAAAAGCAGTAATATATACTACAGGTCCATTCTGTACTAGTAATAGTACACATAAAAGAGTAAATTGTGTGTTTGTTTCAGGTACTGCAGTCGGCAAAGGAGCAGTAGTCGTATTACAAGTAGTATAAATACACATTAATGTAGTAAACTGTGTGTGTTTAAAGTACTGCAGTCGGCAAAGGAGCAGTAGTAGTATTACAAGTAGTATAAGTACACATTAAGGTAGTAAACTATATGTGTTTCAGGTACTGTAGTCGGAGCAGTAGTAGTATAAGTACACAATAAGGTAGTAAACTATGTGTGTTTCAGGTACTGCAGTCAACAAAGGAGCAGTTATAGTATTACAAGTAGTAAAAGTACACATTAAAGTAGTAAACTGTGTGTGTTTCAGGTACTGTAGTCGGAGCAGTAGTAGTATAAGTACACATTAAGGTAGTAAACTATGTGTGTTTGAGGTACTGCAGTTGGCAAAGGAGCAGTTGCAGTATTACAAGTAGTATAAGTACACATTAAAATAGTAAACTGTGTGTTTTTCAAGTACTGCAGTCGGCAAAGGAGCAGTAGTAGTATTACAAGTAGTATAAGTACACATTAAGGTTGTAAACTGTGTGTGTTTCAAGTACTGCAGTCGGCAAAGGAGCAGTAGTAGTATTACAAGTAGTATAAGTACACATTAAGGTAGTAAACTGTGTGTGTTTCAGGTACTGCAGTCGGCAAAGGAGCAGTAGTAGTATTACAAGTAGTATAAGTACACATTAAGGTAGTAAACTGTGTGTGTTTCAGGTACTGCAGTCGGCAAAGGAGCAGTAGTAGTATTACAAGTAGTATAAATACACATTAAGGTAGTAAACTGTGTGTGTTTCAGGTACTGCAGTCGGCAAAGGAGCAGTAGTAGTATTACAAGTAGTATAAGTACACATTAAGGTAGTAAACTGTGTGTGTTTCAGGTACTGCAGTCGGCAAAGGAGCAGTAGTAGTATTACAAGTAGTATAAATACACATTAAGGTGGTAAACTGTGTGTGTTTCAGGTACTGCAGTCGGCAAAGGAGCAGTAGTAGTATTACAAGTAGTATAAATACACATTAAGGTAGTAAACTGTGTGTGTTTCAGGTACTGCAGTCGGCAAAGGAGCAGTAGTAGTATTACAAGTAGTATAAGTACACATTAAAGTAGTAAACTGTGTGTGTTTCAGGTACTGCAGTCAGCAAAGGAGCAGATCAAATGGTCCATTCTGAAGTAAGAAGTACACAGTTTGTTTACAAAAAAACACCAAAGGGAAAATCTTTCTGCAGTTTATTTGTGTATTACTGTCATCGCACAACATGATTGTACTTGTAAAAAAAGGACATTGTTGTGTACTACATGTGTTTCATGTACTTGTGACAAGTTGAAGTATTGAAGAAGTATAATGTACATATTAGAGTTGATCAATATTCATTATTGGGAAGCTAGAAGAAAAGTATTTAAATGTTACGTCCTTCATAAAAAAATATATTTTGCAGTATAAAAGTACATGTAGAGAACTAATAAAATATTTTTCTGCCCTCAAGTGTCTTTTTATTTATTGAAGATTTCACAAGATCAAATTGACTCCAGGTTGACACTCCTGATAAAGTTTGTTGTTCTTTCTTCACCATGGAAAGTTTGAAGTCTTAAAGGGAAATATATATATATATATATATATATATATATATATATATATATATATATATATATATATATATACATGCATATACACATACATATACTGTATGTAAAAATATATATACATATATATGTATGTAGAGTGAATGAATGATGGGTTCTCACTTCTCTGTGAAGCTCTTTGAGTGTCTAGAAAAGCGATACATAAATCTAATCCATTTTTATTATATATGTAAATATGTATATATACATAGATATACGTATAGAGACATATATACAGTATATATATTCATATATGAATGCATATGTGTATATGTATACATGTGTATATGTACAAACCGGGGCGAGGGTCACCACTTTGTCAACAAATGCGTGAGCAAATTTTGAACAGTTTAAGAAAAACCTTTCTCAACCAGCTATTGCAAGGAATTTAGGGATTTCACCATCTACGGTCCGTAATATCAACAAAGGGTTCGGAGAATCTGGAGAAATCACTGCACGTAAGCAGCTAAGCCCGTGACCTTCGATCCCTCAGGCTGTATTGCATCAACAAGCGACATCAGTGTGTAAAGGATATCACCACATGGGCTCAGGAACACTTCAGAAACCCACTGTCAGTAACTACAGTTGGTCGCTACATCTGTAAGTGCAAGTTAAAACTCTCCTATGCAAGGCGAAAACCGTTTATCAACAACACCCAGAAACGCCGCCGGCTTCGCTGGGCCTGAGCTCATCTAAGATGGACTGATACAAAGTGGGAAAGTGTTCTGTGGTCTGACGAGTCCACATTTCAAATTGTTTTTGGAAACTGTGGACGTCGTGTCCTCCGGACCAAAGAGGAAAAGAACCATACGGATTGTTATAGGCGCAAAGTTGAAAAGCCAGCATGTGTGATGGTATGGGGGTGTATTAGTGCCCAAGACATGGGTAACTTACACATCTGTGAAGACGCCATTAATCCTGAAAGGTACATACAGGTTTTGGAGCAACATGTGTTGCCATCCAAGCAACGTTACCATGGACACCCCTGCTTATTTCAGCAAGTCAATGCCAAGCCACGTGTTAACATCAATGTGGCTTCATAGTAAAAGAGTGCGGGTACTAGACTGGCCTGCCTGTAGTCCAGACCTGTCTCCCATTGAAAATGTGTGGTGCATTATGAAGCCTAAAATACCACAACAGAGACCCCCGGACTGTTGAACAACTTAAGCTGTACATCAAGCAAGAATGGGAAAGAATTCCACCTGAGAAGCTTAAAAAATGTGTATCCTCAGTTCCCAAAAGTTTACTGATTGTTGTTAAAAGGAAAGGCCGTGTAACACAGTGGTGAACATGCCCTTTCCCAACTACTTAGGCACGTGTTGCAGCCATGAATATATATATATACATATATATATATATGGTAACTTTAGTCTGGGGAACATATTCTAAGTAACAAAGACTTAATTTAGAGTTATTTGGACACTCTGGGAACATATTCTAAGTACCCTAACCCTAACCTTATTGAGGGAAGACTCTTAGTTAATGGCTTGCTGCTTGTATAATAAGGCCATGCAGAATAAGGCATTAATAAGTACTTAATAATGGCTCATTAAGTAACTAATTTGCATGTTAATAAGCAACTAATTAATGGTGAATATGTTACCCATACTAAAGTGTTACCATATATATATATATATATACATACATACATACATACATATTAGAGATGCGCTGTTTGCGGGCACAACCGCGGAGTCCGCGGATTATCCGCGGATCGGGCGGATGAAATTAAAAAAAAATAGATTTTATCCGCGGGTCGGGTCGGGTCGGGCGGTTGAAATAAAAAAAAATTAGATTTTAAATAGATTCAGGCGGGTGGCAGTTAAACCAATTCGGAAATATATATACATAGTTAAATGTTGTTACCCACATATGAAAAACGAGCAGGCACCTGCAGCATATGCCACAACAGAAGAAAAAAAAGAAAAAGAGATGGACACTTTTACGGAGCGGAGAAGGCCCCCGACGCCTCGCCGGGGTCCGGGACCGAGGCCCCTTCCCCCGAGAGGGCCCCACCGGGAGCCGTAGCTGAGGCGATCCGCGAGAAGGGCCCGACGCACGTCCAGGGTCACCACCGCGCCCATTGCACCGACACCCCGCCTCGTCCGCCTTCGCCGCGGCCGGCGTCACGCGCAGCAGATAAGCAGCTTACCTGCCCGCCACCCCCGTGGCCGGGGGCTCGTAACGGGTCACTCCGCGCGCTCCGCCCGCGCAGCTTACCTGCCCGCCACCCCTGTTGCCGGGGGCGCGTAACAGGGGTCACTCCGCGCGCAGTGCGCTCACGAAAGGGGTGGGGCTCACCCTGGTTGATATAGACAGCAGGACGGTGGCCATGGACGTCGGAACCCGCTAAGGAGTGTGTAACAACCCACCTGCCGAATCAACTAGCCCTGAAAATGGATGGCGCTGGAGCGTTGGGCCCATACCCGGCCGTCGCCGGCAGCGAGATGTGCTTGGAGGTGCGCTCAGCGCGGCTCCCATATGATTGCGCACTGGTGTGCGTCTGGGTCGTGACAGCGTGGCACGCGAATGTCTGTGCTGCATTAGATCAGTCTCCTTTCTTTAACAGGCAAAAGCTTTATAACCTCACTAATTCCTTGCATCGTCTATATTAGATATATAACAACGGGCGGGTGCGGGCGGATGGCGGGCGGGTGCGGTTCTGATCAAATGTTACATCGGGTGGATGGCGGATGGTTGACGATTTTCTGATGCGGTTGCGGATGAAATAATTGCCTATCCGCGCATCTCTAATACATACATATATACATTTGAGTCACACATTAAGAGTGTTACTAAAACAAACTTCAGTAATATCACTAAAATGTGTCCCATGTTGTCCACCAGTGACACTGAGATCATTATTCATGTGTTCATCATATTCATGTGTTCTTACGTCTCGTCTCCATTACTGTAACATATTATTTTCATGTCTCCCTATGTCTCGCATTAAAATATTACCCTTAGCAGCTAACACTGCCGGTAATTATGTAATACGCCTATAGAGACATCTTTTAAAAACAAAAGACTTTTAAGTGGGGTTAAAGTGACATTCTTATTGGAGGCGCTAACACAAAGAAGTACTTTAGTGGCAACACAACACCTCAGGCTACTAGCGAGTGGATCTGTGAGTTTAAAGTGAAGACTGATTACAAATCCCACATGTATTGTGGAAGATGATGACAATAAACTGAAAGGTTGGTCAACTTCGACATTTAAAAGTGACACAACAAATGTGATGTTCTGCTACAAAATACTACAAAAATGTCATGAAGGTTTCCTGTTACTGCTTCACTACTACAACCCCATCACCTGCAGTGTTAGCCGCCTCTTGCAAGCAGTCTTTACTCTTTAGAACACACGAGAAGAGAAGACATGTTCTTTGTGGAATGTAAACGACCGGCAAAACTTGTGAAAAATATTTTTTTTTTTACTTTTAATTTATATTTTTGTAGTCTCAACGACGCAGAAAATATTTTTTTTATAAAAACTGCAGAGAAAATGAAATGAAAAATTATGAAGATCTCGTATCATTGCTATTGCTTGTAAGTGAAGTCATGATAAATCATAGTAAAATCATCATGACTGAATCATTATGACTAAATCAATAAATGAACATAACTAAATCAATAAATGATCATGACGAAATCAATAAATGATCATGACAAAATCATCATTATAAATGATCATGATAAAAACATGACTAAATAATCATGGCGAAAACATCACAATAAATCATCACGATAAACTGTCATGATCAAATCATCAAGATTAATGATCATGACTAAATCATTATGACTAATTCATTACAATAAACCGTCATGATGAATCATTACTAAATCATCATGATAGAATCATCTAGATATGATGATCAATCACCATGATAAATCATAATCATATAAAATCATGATAAATCACCATGATAGAATCATCTAGATGCAATCATGATAAATCACCATGATAGAATCATCTAGATATAATGATGATCAATCACCATGATAAATCATGATATAATCAAGTAGATATAATCATGATAAAAACATCATGATAAATTATGATATAATCATATAAAATCATGATACAAAATCATGATAAATCACCATGATAGAATCATCTGTATCCATCCATCCATTTTCTACCACTTGTCCCTTTATCATGATAAATCACCATGATAGAATCATCTATATATAGTTATGATAAATCACCATGATTAATCATGATAAAATCACCATGATAAATCATGATATAATCATCATGTAAAATCACCATGATAGAATCATCTAGATATAATCATGATAAATCACCATGATAAATCATGATAAAATCACCATGACGAATCATGATATAATCATCATATAAAATCACCATGATACAATCATCCGAAAAAAATAATCATGATAAATCATTATAAAACCACTATGATAAATGATGATATATTAATCATATAAAATCATGATACATCACGATGATAGAATCACTATGATAAAATCACGATGATAAAATCATGATAAATCACCATGATAGATCATGATAAAAATCACCATTATAAATCAATATATAATCATCATAAAATATCACCATAACAGAATCATGACATAATCATCATACAAAATCAGCACAATTAAATCACTATGATATAATCATGACAAATCACCATTATAAATCATGTTATAATCATCTAGATAATCATGATAAAACCACCATGATATAATCATATAAAATTATGATGATAAAATCATGATAAATCACCATGATAAAATCACCGTGATAGAATCATCTAGACATAATCATTTAGATATAATCATGATAAATCACCATGATAGTATCATGATAAAATCACCATGATATAATGATAATCATCAATGTAATCATGTAAAATCACGATGATATAATCATCTAGGTATAAACATGATAAATCACCATGATTAATCATGATAAAATCATCATGTAAAATCACGATGATAAAATCACCATAATAGAATCATTGAGGTATAATCATGATAAAATCACCATGATATAATCATTGAGGTATAATCATGATAAAATCGCCATGATAAATCATGATATAATCATCATATAAAATCATGATGATAAAATCATGATAAATTGCCATGATAAAATCATCTAGATATAATCATGATAAAATCATCATGATAAATCATGATATAATTATCATATCAAATCACAATGATAAAAGTCATGATAAATCATGATTTTAAAAAAATCACCATGATAAATCATGATATAATCATCATATAAAATCATGACAAATCACCATGAAAAAATCATCCAGATATGATCATGATAAAATCACCATGATAAATCATCATATAAAATCACAATGATAAAATCATGACAAATCATAATGTAAAAAAATCACCATGATAAATCATGATATAATCATCATATAAAATCACCATGACAAAATCACCATAGAATCATGATTTATATCATATATAATCAGCATGAAAAATGACCATGATAGAATCATGATATAACCATCATATAAAATCACCATGATAAAATCACCGTGGATTGGCTGACTCACGTCGACATAAGTGGTTGTGGACACAACCGTGAAGAGACTTTTACGGTGACCTTCCTGTTCTCTTCTCGCGGTTTAGGTCAACACAAGCTATTAATCCTGTATAATGGCCGATTAATCACAAAGGACGTCACAACAACTTCACAAAGATGTCCACAGCCAACAAGGCGAGCGGTGTAGACCCAGGGCAATGTGGTCCACATCATGGCACCGTGGCTCATGTGGTAGAGCGGTCGTCTAGAAACTCAAAGGTTCCTGATACAAAACCTCGTCGTGGTCGTTGTGCCCTTGAGCAAGACTTCCACTGCGGCTCACACGGTGTATGGATGTTTGCTGGTGGTCCCAGACTTTGGTGTCCAGGTGGGCTCCATATCAAAATCCATCCTTTGAACCGTGATTAATCACGATTAGTCGTGTGATGATCGCGATTAATTGAAATTCTAAAGTAATTAAAAAAGGTAGTACTTGACGTCACTTTTTGGCATGAAGACAAAAGTGCTTGTAGAAAAAGACGTGATCAATACCAGGAAGTGATCGGTACTACGACACATGTCGACGTACACAAGACCATCTTTTTAGAAATGTCAAACATCACCTCGACTAAAGCAGTCCAACGTTTAGGTCGAAGTCAACTTCACCAGCATTTTAGTCAGAACAAACTAGAACTCGGAGTAAGTCAACTTAAAGGTGAGGTTAACCACCTCTGTGTTGTTAACTAATGCTAGCCTAGCTAGCGTTAGCTATTATTATATGTATATTCTATCTTTAAATGTAATTTCTATCATTAAATGTAATTTCTATCATTATATGTCAATTCTATCATTAAATATAATTTCTATCATTAATTGTCATTTCTATCATTAAATGTATATTCTATCATTAAATGTAATTTCTATCATTAAATGTATGTTCTATCATTAAATATAATTTCTATCATTAAATGTCATTTCTATCATTAAATATATTTTTTATCATTAAATGTATATTCTATCTTTAAATGTAATTTCTATCAATAAATGTCATTTCTATCATTAAATATAATTTGTATCATTAAATGTCATTTCTATCATTAAATGTCATTTCTATCATTAAATATAATTTCTATCATTAAATGTAATTTTTATCATTAAATATATTTTTATCATTAAATGTATATTCTATCATTAAATATAATTTATATAATTAAATGTATATTCTATCATTAAATGTCACTTTTATCATTAAAGATAATTTATATCATTAAATGTATATTCCATCTTTAAATGTAATTTCTATCAATAAATGTCATTTCTATCATTAAATATAATTTCTATCATTAAATGTCATTTCTATCATTAAATGTCATTTCTATCATTAAATATAATTTCTATCATTAAATGTCATTTCTATCATTAAATATATTTTTATCATTAAATGTCATTTCTATCATTAAATATATTTTTTATCATTAAATGTATATTCTATCATTAAATGTCAATTCCCTTCGGGGTCGCGGGGGGCGCTGGAGCCTATCTCAGCTACAATCAGGCGGAAGGCGGTGTACACCCTGGACAAGTCGAATATAATTTATATCATTAAATGTATATTCTATCATTAAATATAATTTCTATAATTAAATGTAATTTCTATCATTGAATGTCATTTCTATCATTAAATATAATTTCTATCATTAAATGTCATTTCTATCATTAAATGTCATTTCTTTCATTAAATATAATTTATATCATTAAATGTCATTTCTATCATTAAATGTATATTCTATCATTAAATATAATTTATATCATTAATTGTCATTTCTATCATTATTAAATGTATATTCTATCATTAAATGTCACTTTTATCTTTAAATATAATTTTTATCATTAAATTTAATTTCTATCATTAAATGTCATTTCTATCATTAAATGTATATTCTATCATTAAATGTCACTTCTATCATTAAATATAATTTCTATCATAAATGTATATTCTATCATTAAATATCATTTGTATCATTAAATGTAATTTCTATCATTAAATGTAATTTTTATCATTAAATGTCACTTCTTTCATTAAATATAATTTATATCATTAAATGTCATTTTTATCATTAAATGTCATTTATATCATTAAATGTATATTCTATCATTAAATATAATTTATATCATTAATTGTCATTTCTATCATTATTAAATGTATATTCTATCATTAAATGTCACTTCTATCTTTAAATATAATTTCTATCATTAAATTTAATTTCTATCATTAAATGTCATTTCTATCATTAAATGTATATTCTATCATTAAATGTCATTTCTATTATTAAATATAATTGATATCATTAAATGTCATTTCTATCATTAAATATAATTGATATCATTAAATGTTATTTCTATCATTAAATGTATTTTTTTATCATTAAATGTATATTCTATCATTAAATATAATTCATATCATTAAATGTAATTTTTATCATTAAATGTAAATTCTATCATTAAATATAATTCATATCATTAAATGTCATTTTTATCATTAAATGTATATTCTATCATTAAATATAATTAATATAATTAAATGTAACTTCTATCATTATTAAATGTCACTTCTATCATTAAATATAATTTATATCAGGGGACGGCGTGGCAAAGTTGGTAGAGTGGCTGTGCCAGCAATCGGAGGGTTGCTGGTTACTGGGGTTCAATCCCCACCTTCTACCATCCTAGTCACGTCCGTTGTGTCCTTGGGCAAGACACTTCACTCCTTGCTCCTGATGGCTGCTGGTTAGCGCCTTGCATGGCAGCTCCCGCCATCAGTGTGTGAATGTGTGTGTGAATGGGTAAATGTGGAAGTAGTGTCAAAGCGCTTTGAGTACCTTGAAGGTAGAAAAGCGCTATACAAGTACAACCCATTTATCATTTATATCATTAAATATATATTCTATCATTAAATGTCAATTCCATCATTAAATATACTTTCTTTCATTAATTGTAATTTCTATCATTAAATATGTATTATATCATTAAATGTCATTTCTAGCATTAAATGTAATTTATATCATTAAATGTATATTCTATCATTAAATATAATTTCTATAATCAAATGTAATTTCTATCTTTAAATGTTATTTCTATCAATAAATGTCATTTCTATCATTAAATATAATTTCTATCATTAAATGTCATTACTATCATTAAATGTCATTTCTATCATTAAATATAATTTCTATCATTAAATGTCATTTCTATCATCCATCCATCCATCTTCTTCCGCTTATCCGAGGTCGGGTCGCGGGGGCAGCAGCCTAAGCAGGGAAGCCCAGACTTTCCTCTCCCCAGCCACTTCGTCCAGCTCCTCCCGGGGGATCCCGAGGCGTTCCCAGGCCAGCCGGGAGACATAGTCTTCCCAACGTGTCCTGGGTCTTCCCCGTGGCCTCCTACCGGTTGGACGTGCCCTAAACACCTCCCGAGGGAGGCCTTCGGGTGGCATCCTGACCAGATGCCCGAACCACCTCATCTGGCTCCTCTCGATGTGGAAGATCAGTGGCTTTACTTTGAGCTCCCCCGGATGGCAGAGCTTCTCACCCTATCTCTAAGGGAGAGCCCCGCCACCCGGCGGAGGAAACTCATTTCGGCCGCCTGTACCCGTGATCTTGTCCTTTCGGTCATAACCCAAAGCTCATGACCATAGGTAAGGATGGGAACGTAGATCGACCGGTAAATTGAGAGCTTTGCCTTCCGGCTCAGCTCCTTCTTCACCACAACGGATCGATACAACGTCCGCATTACTGAAGATTCCGCACCGATCCGCCTGTCGATCTCACGATCCACTTTTCCCTCACTCGTGAACAAGACTCCTAGGTACTTGAACTCCTCCACTTGGGGCAGGGTCTCCTCCCCAACCCGGAGATGGCACTCCACCCTTTTCCGGGCGAGAACCATGGACTCGGACTTGGAGGTGCTGATTCTCATCCCAGTCGCTTCACACTCGGCTGCGAACCGATCCAGTGAGAGCTGAAGATCCTGGCCAGATGAAGCCATATAATTTCTATCATTATATATAATTTCTATCATTACATGTCATTTCTATCATTAAATATATTTTTTATCATTACATGTATATTCTATCATTAAATATAATTTATATAATTAAATGTAATTTCTATCATTATTAAATGTATATTATATCATTACATGTCACTTATATCATTAAATATAATTTCTATCATTAAATGTAATTTCTATCATTAAATGTAAATTCTATCATTAAATATAATTTCTATCATTAAATGTAATTTCTATCATTAAATGTCATTTTTATCATTAAATGTCATTTCTATTATTAAATGTATATTCTATCATTAAATGTCATTTCTATCATTAAATATCATTTCCATCATTAAATGTCAATTCTATCATTAAATATCATTTCTATTATTGTCATTTCTATCATTAAATATATATTCTATCATTAAATATTTAAATGTAATTTCTATCATTAAATGTATATTGTATCATTAAATATAATTAATATCATTAAATGTCATTTCTATCATTAAATATCATTTCTATCATTAAATGTCAATTATATCATTAAATATCATTTCTATCATTAATTGTCATTTCTATCATTAAATATATATTCTATCATTAAATATATATATGTAATTTATATCATTAAATGTATATTCTATCATTAAATATAATTAATATAATTAAATGTCATTTCTATCAATATTAAATGTATATTCCATCACTAAATGTCAGTTATATCATTAAATATAATTTCTATCATTAAATGTAATTTCTATCATTAAATATTCTATCATTAAATGTCATTTTTATCATTAAATGTCATTTCTATCATTAAATATAATTTCTATCATTAAATGTCATTTCTATCATTAAATATAACTTCTATCATTAAATGTATATTCTATCATTACATATAATTTGTATCATTAAATGTAATTTCTACCATTAAATATAATTTTTATCATTAAATGTATATTCTATCATTAAATATCATTTCTATCATTAAATGTATATTCTATCATTAAATGTCATTTCTATCATTAAATATAATTTATATCATTAAATGTAATTTCTATCATTAAATGTAATTTTTATCATTAAATGTATATTCTATCATTAAATATAATTAATATCATTACATGTCATTTCTATCATTAAATATCATTTATATCATTAAATATCATTTATATCATTAAATGTCATTTATATAATTTCTATTCCAACATAAATAAAAAGAAGGTTGTAGAGATTTAACAAACAAACATGCAAGCTTTGCTTTATGATCAATTTTAATGAAACATCTCTTTTGAAGGTCAAAAATGGAAGTTTGTGTGACTAAAACCCAGGAAAAAGAAAACTTTATTCAATTTTGATAGTTTGAAAGCAAGAGTGCAATTTAAAATGTGTCAAATGTGTTCCATACATCTTATATTACTGTTATTGTTATTATCATTATTATTATTATTGTTGTTATGAATGTGTGGTCATATGTGTTCCATACATCTCAGTGCTGGATTATTATTGTTATTATTATTATTACTACAAATATTACTATTATTATTATTATTTTGAATCTGTGGTCAAATGTGTTCCATACATCTTAGTGCTGGATTATTATTGTTGTTATTATTATTATTATTATTATTACTACAAATATTATTATTATTATTATTATTATGATTCTTATCATTATTTTGATATGTGTGGTCAAATGTGTTCCATACATCTTAGTGCTGGCTCCTTCCAGCCTTAAGTAAACACTTTATTATTATTATTATTTTTACTGTTGTTAATACTATTATGATTATTAATATTATTGTTATTGTTATTATTATTATTGTTATTATTATCATTACTATTATTACTATTGTTGTTATCACTGTTATTATTATTATTATTATCATTACTGTTGTTATAATTATTATTATTATTACTATTACTGTTATTTTTATTACAGTTGTTGTTATTGCTATTATTATTATGATGAATGTGTGGTCAAATGTGTTCCATAAATCTTAGTGCTGGATTATAATTGTTATCATTATTATTATTATTATTATAATTATTATTATTACTATTCTTATTATTATTTTGAATGTGTGGTCAAATGTGTTCCATAAATCTTAGTGCTGGATTATAATTATTATTATTATTATTATTACTATTCTTATTATTATTTTGAATGTGTGGTCAAATGTGTTCCATACATCTTAGTGCTGGCTCCTTTCAGCCTTAAGTAAACACTTTATTATTATTATTATTATTAATGTTATTAATACTATTATCATTATTATTATTTTTATCATTAGTTATTATTACTATTATTGTTATTACAATTATTATTACTATTGTTATTATCACTGTTATTAATATTATCATTACTGTCATTAATATTATTATGATTATTACTGTTGTTAATACTATTATTGTTGTTATTGCTATTATTATTATTACTATTATTATTATTATTATTATTTGTATTATTATTTTCAAATTGTACATCTGGAGGGTTTTTATCGGCCGTGTTTCTGCTGTAGGTGCAAGTGTGCTCCAAACAAAGTGTTGACATATTTGACAGTAACTTTTGACAAACAACTCTTGGATTTGTTGTGAAAAAAGTATTTCACTTTGTCAAGTTGGAATTGTTGTATCAATTGTTGTGTTCTATTGGTGCATCAATTGTTGTGTTATATTGTTGAATCAATTGTTGTGTTCTATTGTTGTATCAATGGTTGTGTTCTATTCTTGCATCAATTGTTGTGTTCTATTGTGCAGTGTCATGTAGAACACAAGTTTATTTGTGTGTCTTTTATTCTCAAAGTTGTTTCTGAAGGTTCCAATTTGCCACAAAAAACACACAATACAGTATTTCTGCCTCATTCCTGTGATTATCCTGCGTGTGACCGACGCATGGAGGAGTGGGACCAGCTGCAGTGTGCTCAAACGACCAGCAGGTGGCAGATAATACTGCATCATCTCTTTCCGACGGATCAGCTCTCTTTCAGGGAGGGACCAGGCAAAAACTAGGGCAGACCTCCACCAAGCCCCCTTGAGGAGGAGCCTTGTGGGGAGGAGTTACATTGTGAGTAGTCTTTGCTCATTCACCGGGTCTTCTACCAAGTTGGTACTTAAACGTTCCAGGAAACTGAAACTGAAAGTTTCCTCAAGTCCTCTGGTAATATTTGGCACGGCGTCCCTGGCCCCCCATTGGCCGGTCTCAGGGGCCCGAGTGTTGTTGTCAGAAGGCAAAATGGCCGACAAGACTCTCCTGAACTCAGCAAACATTAAAAGACAAACTTCAAAACTAAAAATATTCAGGACTTTTGTATAAAAGGTCACAAAAAGAAGACTGAGGTCATAAAGGTCACAAAAAGAAGACTGAGGTCACCTGAGGTAGATTCTTTGATTACATCCTTCTCTAAGCAGTGTTCCCTTTAAATCCTTCCCCCTGTCAGCCATCACAAGCTGGAAAGTTCCGCCTGGAAGCTTTTTTGCAGACAAGGAGAGAGAAGTGATGGAAGATGTTTGAGGAACTTTAGTTCCAAAGCTGCTGTGTCACTGGCAGATTATCATCATTATTATTATCATCATTATTATTATTATCATTAACTATTATTATCATTGTTAATATTATTATCATTATTATTAATTAGTAATATTATCATCAGTTATTATAATTATTAATATTATTATTCTTAATTATCATCATCATCATCATTAATAATGTTATTAGTATTGTCATTATTATTATTAATATTATCATCATTATTATTAATATTATCATTCATTAATCATATGAATTATAATATAATGATAATAATAATAATGATATAACGATGATGATGATGATGATGATGATAATATTACAAATATAATTCATTATCATCATTATTATCATCATTATTATTATCATAATTATTATATTTTATTATCATCATCATCATAATTATTCAATATTACCATCATTATCATTATCATCATTATTATTATCATTATTATCATCATCGTCATTATAATTATTATCATTATTATTAATTATCATCATTATTATCATCATTATCATCATCATCATTATCATAATTATCATCATCATCATCATTATTATCATTATTATATCTGTCCCACTTCAAAGGGTCACTATAGTCCTCAGGGAGAAGGAGTTTTAAAAAAGGAATTTCCACCATTTTTAATTCCTTCTTGTGAAAAATGTCATGTGACAAACGAGAGCCAATCAAATCTCACGTTCCACTTCTAATTCATAGATACATCAACATTTATTTGTTAAATTGCTTCTCTGAAACAACTACAGTGGGAGTTTGTTCTCTGAAACAACTACAGTGGGAGTCTGTACTATAAAACAACTACAGTGGGAGTTTGTTCTCTGAAACAACTACAGTGGGAGTTTATTCTCTGAAACAACTACAGTGGGAGTTTGCTCTCTGAAACAACTACAGTGGGAGTTTGTTCTATAAAACAACTACAGTGGGAGTTTGTCCTCTGAAACAACTACAGTGGGAGTTTGTCCTATAAAACAATTACAGTGGGAGTCTGTACTCTGAAACAACTACAGTGGGAGTTTGTTCTATAAAACAACTACAGTGGGAGTTTGTTCTATAAAACAACTACAGTGGGAATTTGTGCTCTGAAAAAAACACAGTGGGAGTTTGGTCTATAAAACAACTACAGTGGGAGTTTGTTCTAAAAAAACTACAGTGGGAGTTTGTTCTCTGAAACAACTACAGTGGGAGTTTGTTCTATAAAACAACTACAGTGGGAATATGTACTATAAAACAACTACAGTGGGAGTTTGTTCTATAAAACAACTACAGTGGGAGTTTGTTCTATAAAACAACTACAGTGGGAATTTGTGCCCTGAAAAAACCACAGTGGGAGTTTGGTCTATAAAACAACTACAGTGGGAGTTTGTTCTAAAAAAAACTACAGTGGGAGTTTGTTCTATAAAACAACTACAGTGGGAAAATGTACTATAAAACAACTACAGTGGGAGTTTGTTCTATAAAACAACTACAGTGGGAGTTTGTTCTATAAAACAACTACAGTGGGAATTTGTGCCCTGAAAAAACTACAGTGGGAGTTTGGTCTATAAAACAACTACAGTGGGAGTTTGTTCTAAAAAAAACTACAGTGGGAGTTTGTTCTCTGAAACAACTACAGTGGGAGTTTGTTCTATAAAACAACTACAGTGGGAATATGTACTATAAAACAACTACAGTGGGAGTTTGTTCTATAAAACAACTACAGTGGGAGTTTGTTCTCTGAAACAACTACAGTGGGAATTTGTTCTCTGAAAAACTACAGTGAGAGTTTGTTCTAAAAAACAACTACAGTGGGAGTGTGTTCTCTGAAACAACTACAGTGGGACTTTGTTCTATAAAACAACCAGAGTGGGTGTTTGTTCTATAAAACAACTACAGTGGGAGTTTGTTCTATAAAACAACTGCAGTGGGAGTTTGTTCTATAAAACAACCGCAGTGGGAGTTTGGTCTATAAAAAACTACAGTGGGAGTTTGTTCTACAAAGCAACTACAGTGGGAGTTTGTTCTATAAAGCAACTACAGTGGGAATGTGTACTATAAAACAACTACAGTGGGAGTTTGTTCTATAAAACAACTACAGTGGGAGTTTGTTCTATAAACTGCATTGGGAGTTTGTTCTATAAAACAACTAGTGTGAGTTGTTTCTATAAAACAACTACAGTGGGAGTTTGTTCTATAAATCAACTACAGTCGGAATGTGTACTATAAAACAACTACAGTGGGAGTTTGTTCTATAAACTACAGTGGGAGTTTGTTCTATAAAACAACTAGTGTGAGTTGTTTCTATAAAACAACTACAGTGGGAGTTTGTTCTATAAAGCAACTACAGTGGGAATGTGTACTATAAAACAACTACAGTGGGAGTTTGTTCTATAAAACAACTACAGTGGGAGTTTGTTCTATAAACTACAGTGGGAGTTTGTTCTATACAACAACTACAGTGGGACCTCCATTCACAAACTCTTCTATTTGCGGTTTGCCAACTTTGAGATGCCACTAAAGATGTTTGTGTGTGAGAACAAAGTCTTGTGCGTGAACATTTTGTGTGAAGATGAAGGCTTTGTGTGCTGCCATTGTGATGACATCACTTCCTGTGCAGTAAGGACACACAAAGCGTGGCCATTTTGGAGAGTCTCAGCCCCCTAAATCACATTCTGTTGACATATTCTCTGGACATTCACTCATTCACAACTGGATTGTTTGGTTGGTCTTAGAAGACGTTTGGAGTCTCATCCAAGTAGACTTCATCACATCTAGTCTTAGACTTAGATCGGTCACATCTAGTCTTAGACTTAGATCGGTCACATCTAGTCTTAGACTTAGATCGGTCACATCTAGTCCTAGGCTTTGATCGGTCACATCTAGTCCTAGGCTTTGATCGGTCACATCTAGTCTTAGACTTAGGTCGGTCACATCTAGTCTTAGACTTAGATCGGTCACATGTAGTCTTAGATTTAGACCGGTCAGATCTAGTCTTAGTCTTAGATCAGTCACATCTAGTCTTAGACTTAGACCAGTCACATCTAATCCTAGGCTTAGATCGGTCACATCTAGTCTTAGACTTAGATCGGTCACATCTAGTCTTATACTTAGATTGGTCACATCTAGTCTTCGATCGGTCATATCTAGTCTTAGACTTAGATCGAATATAGAAGATAGAAGTTTTGTTTATTTTGGTACCCAATATGGCTCCAAAAAAGCACTCCGGAAGAAAGAAGAAATCGCTGTGGACTTAGACTTAGATAGGAGAGGGAACCCTGAAATAGGACTCTCCTTCTGAGCAGTAACACACAGCCCCTTCTCCTGCTACCCCCGAGATAAAAACAATTTTATTTTTTTATAACTTTTTTTTATTATTGTAGCAACATGGTTGTTAACGTTTTGAGAGCACCAAAAATACTTTTGTGCGTGTGCATGACAGTTTAGCATGCCATTGATGTATTGTTTTGATAATACAGAGATTGATCCATTATCCTCTTGTTGTGTTTGTTTATTGTATAAATACACACATGTATATACATATACGGTATATACATATACATACATATACATATACATACATATACATATATATACACATACATATGTATATATATATATATATACACACACATACACATACATATATATATATACACACACATACACATATATATATAAACATATACATATATATATATATATATATATATATATATATAAACATATACATATATATATATATATATATATATATATATATATATATATATATACAAACCCCCAAAACTAGTGAAGTTGGCACATTGTGTAAATGGTAAATAAAAACAGAATACAATGATTTACAAATCCTTTTCAACTTATATTCAATTGAATAGATACAAGATACTTAACGTTCAAACTGGTAAACGTTATTTTTTGCAAATATTAGCTCATTTGGAATTTGATGCCTGCAACATGTTTCAAAAAAGCTGGCACAAGTGGCAAAAAAGATCCCACAGGTGAACAGGCTAATTGGGAACAGGTGGGTGCCATGATTGGGTATAAAAGTAGCTTCCATGAAATGCTCAGTCATTCACAAACAAGGATGGGGCGAGGGTCACCACTTTGTCAACACATTGTCCAACAGTTTAAGAACAACATTTCTCAACCAGCTATTGCAAGGAATTTAGGGATTTCACCATCTACGCTCCGTAATATCATCAAAAGGTTCAGAGAATCTGGAGAAATCACTGCACGTAAGCCATGATATTACGCACCTTAGATCCTTCATGCGGTACTGCATCAAAAAGCGACATCCTTGTGTAAAGGATATCACCACATGGGCTCAGGAACACTTCAGAAACCCACTGTCAGTAACTACAGTTGGTCGCTACATCTGTAAGTGCAAGTTAAAACTCTACTATGCAAAGCCAAAGCCATTTATCAACAACACCCAGAAACGCTTCCGGCTTCGCTGGGCCCGAGCTCATCTAAGATGGACTGATGCAGAGTGTAAGTGTTCTGTGGTCTGAGGGGTCCACATTTCAAATTGTTTTTGGAAACTGTGGATGTTGTGTCCTCCGGAACAAAGAGGAAAATAACCATCCGGATTGTTATAGGCACACAGTTGAAAAGCCAGCATCTGTGATGGTATGGGGGTGTATTAGTGCCCAAGACATGGGTAACTTACACATCTGTGAAGGCATCATTAATGCTGAAAAGTACATACAGTACATACAGGTTGCCATCCAAGCAACGTAATCATGGTCGCCACTACTTATTTCAGCAAGACAATGCCAAGCCGCAGCGTGGCTTCATAGTAAAAGAGTGCAGGTACTAGACTGGCCTGCCTGTAGTCCAGACCTGTCTCTCATTGAAAATGTGTGGTGCAATATGAAGCCTTAAATACCACAACGGAGACCCCGAACTGTTGAACAACTTAAGCTGTACATCAAGCAAGAATGGGAAAGTATTCCACTTCAAAAATGTGTCTCCTCAGTTCCCAAACCTTTACTGAGTGTTGTTAAAAGGAAAGGCCATGTAACACACTGGTAAAAATGCCCCTCTGACAACTTTTTTGCAATGTGTTGCTACCATTAATTCTAAGTTTAAAAAAAAAACGTTTCTCAGTGTGAACATTAAATATCTTGTCTTTGCAGTCTATTCAATTGAATATAAGTTGTAAATCATTGTGTTCTGTTTTTATTTACCATTTACACAACATGACAACTTCATTGCTTTTGGCTTTTGTGTATATATATATATATATATATATATATATATATATATATATATATATATATATATATATATATATAAAAATGTGTGTGTGTGTGTATAAATATGTGTGTGTGTATATGTGTGTGTGTATATATATATATATATATATATATATGAGTGCATGTGTATATAGTATATATATATATGTGTGTGTGTATATGTGTATATACATACATATATAGCTATACATTCAAAAGCTCGAAGACCTCGATGAAGAACACAAACCAAGGACCCAGATTTCTCTCGCCCGGACGCGGGTCACCGGGGCCCCCCTCTGGAGCCAGGCCCGGAGGTGGGGCACGATGGCGAGCGCCTGGTGGCTGGGCCTGTCCCCATGGGGCCCGGTCGGGCACAGCCCGAAGAGGCAACGTGGGTCCCCCCTCCAATGGGCTCACCACCCATAGCAGGGGCCATAGAGGTCGGGTGCAGTGTGAGCTGGGCGGCAGCCGAGGGCAGGGCACTTGGCGGTCCGATCCTCGGCTACATAAGCTGGCTCTTGGGACGTGGAACGTCACTTCGCTGGGGGGGGAAGGAGCCTGAGCTAGTGCGTGAGGTGGAGAAGTTCCGGCTAGATATAGTCGGACTCACTTCGACGCACAGCAAGGGCTCTGGAACCACTTCTCTTGAGAGGGGCTGGACTCTCTTCCACTCTGGCGTTGCCGGCAGTGAGAGGCGACGGGCTGGGGTGGCAATTCTTGTTGCCCCTCGGCTCAAAGCCTGCACGTTGGAGTTCAACCCGGTGGACGAGAGGGTAGCTTCCCTCCGCCTTCGGGTGGGGGGACGGGTCCTGACTGTTGTTTGCGTTTACGCGCCAAACGGCAGCTCAGAGTACCCACCCTTTTTGGATTCACTCGAGGGAGTACTGGAGAGTGCTCCCCCGGGTGATTCTCTCGTTCTACTGGGGGACTTCAACGCTCATGTTGGCAGCGACAGTGAAACCTGGAGAGGTGTGATTGGGAAGAATGGCCGCCCGGATCTGAACCCGAGTGGTGTTCTGTTATTGGACTTTTGTGCTCGTCACAGATTGTCGATAACAAACACCATGTTCAAACATAAGGGTGTCCATATGTGCACTTGGCACCAGGACACCCTAGGCCGCAGTTCCATGATCGACTTTGTAGTTGTGTCATCGGATTTGCGGCCTCATGTTTTGGACACTCGGGTGAAGAGAGGGGCGGAGCTTTCTACCGATCACCACCTGGTGGTGAGTTGGCTGCGATGGTGGGGGAGGATGCCGGACAGACCTGGCAGGCCCAAACGCATTGTGAGGGTTTGCTGGGAACGCCTGGCAGAGTCTCCTGTCAGAGAGAGTTTCAATTCCCACCTACGGAAGAACTTTGAACATGTCACGAGGGAGGTGTTGGACATTGAGTCCGAGTGGACAATGTTCCGTACCTCTATTGTCGAGGCGGCCGATTGGAGCTGTGGCCGCAAGGTGGTTGGTGCCTGTCGCGGCGGTAATCCTAGAACCCGTTGGTGGACGCCGGCGGTGAGGGATGCCGTCAGGCTAAAGAAGGAGTCCTATCGGGTTCTTTTGGCTCATGGGACTCCTGAGGCAGCAGGGCGTTGAGGGGATCTGGTTTGGTGGCTGCAGGATTAGGTCACTGCTATTTGCAGATGATGTGGTCCTGATGGCTTCATCTGGCCAAGATCTTCAGCTCTCACTGGATCGGTTCGCAGCCGAGTGTGAAGCGACTGGGATGGGAATCAGCACCTCCAAGTCCGAGTCCATGGTTCTCTCCCGGAAAAGGGTGGAGTGCCATCTCCGGGTTGGGGAGGAGATCTTGCCCCAAGTGGAGGAGTTCAAGTACCTCGGAGTCTTGTTCACGAGTGGGGGAAGAGTGGATCGTGAGATCGACAGGCAGATCGGTGCGGCGTCTTCAGTAATGCGGACGCTGTATCGATCCGTTGTGGTGAAGAAGGAGCTGAGCCGGAAGGCAAAGCTCTCGATTTACCGGTCGATCTACGTTCCCATCCTCACCTATGGTCATGAGCTTTGGGTCATGACCGAAAGGACAAGATCACGGGTACAAGCGGCCGAAATGAGTTTCCTCCGCCGAGTGGCGGGGCTCTCCCTTAGAGATAGGGTGAGAAGCTCTGTCATTCGGGGGGAGCTCAAAGTAAAGCCGCTGCTCCTCCACATCGAGAGGAGCCAGATGAGGTGGTTCGGGCATCTGGTCAGGATGCCACCCGAACGCCTCCCTAGGAAGGTGTTTCGGGCACGTCCGACAGGTAGGAGGCCACGGGGAAGACCCAGAACACGCTGGGAAGATTATCTCTCCCGGCTGGCCTGGGAACGCCTCGGGATCCCCCGGGAGGAGCTGGACGAAGTGGCTGGGGAGAGGGAAGTCTGGGCTTCCCTGCTTAAGCTGCTGCCCCAGCGACCCGACCTCGGATAAGCGGAAGAAGATGGATGGATATAGCTATACATACACATACATACATTATATAAATATACAAATATACACATTATATATACACACATATATATACATACACATGTGTACACACAGTGTGTATATACACATATATGTGTGTATACACATGTGTGTACACACAATGTGTGTATATATATTTATATATATATATACACACACATACATATATGTGTGTATATACACATATGTGTGTGTGTGTGTGTGTATATATATATATATACATATATATATATACATATATGTGTGTGTGTATACACGTATGTGTGTGTATATATACACACACATATATATATACTGTACTGTAATATATATATATATATATATATATATATATATAAAGCTAAAATGGAGCCTTTTGTGGATGCGAGAACCATTCATTCAACTTTATATAGTTTCTTATAAGGAACTCTGCTTCACTATACAAACTTCTCATGTATTTTTTTTTTTATTTACGAACCATGACCAAAAACCAATTAGGTTCGTAAATGGAGGTTATGCTGAAATGGTACAAGTGCGAGCTGTGGTGTTTTTGGTGTAAAAAGATGTGTCATCTGCAGCCAGTGACAGACAGCAGCTCGAATATTTCATTTCCTGTTTACAATAGAACGAGTAAGAAGAATAAGTCTTTGAATCCCTGCTGAGTGTGTAGTTTTCAGCAGTCCATCATTTTGATGGTGAATTTATTTGAGCAGACAGAGACAGAACCTTTAGAGATCCAGACATGAATCAGTCCCTCCAGGAATTTGACATGTCCTCAAAGATGATGCACGGCCTGGCAGCTTCACAGAGAATGAATGAAAAGAGTCATGAATCACTCCTAGTCAGCTGTGAGTATACTGCCCTCTAGTGTCCAGTCTGTGTCAGTACAACATGCATGCAGGCTTTGCTTGGACTCTGCTCTTACCCTACTTTTTTGGAGGTCCAAGGACAAGGAGCACCTCAAACATTGCTCACAGAGTCTTAAAATCCCAAACTGATTCCCAGCAACTGTTGCCCTGGGACTTTGAGACACAGCTGGTCTGCAAGAGTCCCAAAAGAGGCTGAGAGAGCCTGAAGGGAGTGCAACTGGCCTGCAGGAAGGCCAAAGAACTGATCTCAGAACCAAGCCTCTTCCCCACCATGAGCAAAACCAAAGGGCTGATCTCAGGACTAAGCCTTTTCCCCACCGTGGGCAAGACCAAAGAACTGATCTCAGGACTAAGCCTTTTCCCCACCATGAGCAAGACCAAAGAACTGATCTCAGAACTAAGCCTTTTCCCCACCATAGGCAAGACCAAAGGGCTGATCTCAGGACTAAGCCTCTTCCCCACCAGGGGCAAGACCAAAGAACTGATCTCAGGACACGATTGTAGACCTACACAAGTCTGGAATGGACTACATGCCAGCATTACAGCTGTAACAACCCATCAGTGGGACAATGAGACTCAAATTGAGCTCTTTGGCAGCAGCTTGACTCGATTATTTGATTGGTTCTGTCTTCCTCTGTTCAAGGAGTCCACCATGAAAATGAAGGTGTGAGGATCAAAGACATATCTTCACCTGAGGAAGAAATATGTTCCTCGCCAGCCTTCCTGCTCCCTCTCCTGACTGCTTACTACTGCAATAAAAACATTTCTATACAATAAAATTCTCTTAGGGACCGTAGAAAACGTCCGACTGTAAGGGACCTCAAGTAGAGGATTTGCAAGCACCAAGACTAGGACAAGCAGGTGGGCTCACAAGGTCTGCACGGCCACCAAGGCACACCAGGAGGACACCTTTCCCTCCTTTCTTTCATCCCTCAATCAGTCTCTCTTCTTGTCGTTGGCTTTCTTGGTCCTAAAGTCCTTTCATCCAAAGTCTTTGACTCGCGCTTCCTTTCAAATCTTTAAACTTCTCAATTTGTGTCTCCGCATCCGTCCGTCCGTCCATCCGTCCGTCAACCAGGCGAGCGTCTGCCCGGCGGTGCGCGAGGAGCGAGCACGGTCCCTCACTTCCTGCGCAGCTGGTCTTGTGTCAGTCCCTGCGTGGGGCTGCACCTGTCGGAGAACACCTGGCTTTGGGCGGAGGGGCCGCCCCCGCCCTTCTGCGGCGGTTTTACCTGAGTCAGAATGTCTCGGATCTTCCTTTGGGCCAACTGGAAGACAAAAGACCGCAATGCTCAACACAAATTTCACTGAAGACACAAAAATATCAACGCAAGGTTTTTCTTCAGGAAGTCAACTCCGAAAGCTGACAGCTTCTTTCAAATATCAGCACTTCCTCTTTGACCAGATCATCCACGCACCTCACAGGTGTGCATATTAATGTTCCAAAAAGTGCAGTTTTGTAAGACAAGCAAACACCTGCTTGACAAATTTGCTTGGCAGTGAGATATTTCCTGTGCAGCTCTTGGACGGCTCGGCCTGAACCTTCACGGGAAAAATCTTCACAAATATTTAGGATGATATCTTATGACAATGAAGCGACAGTTTCTTCTGACAAAGACTGTTGAAGATGCTGAGGTCCAGTTCCATCAGCAACAGTTCTGGTGAACATATTTCTACAGTCAAAGATTGTTGAAGATGCTGAGGTCCAGCTCTATCAGCAACAGTTCTGGTGGACTTGTTTCTACGGTCAAAGACTGTTGAAGATAGTGAGTTCCGGCTCCATCAGCAACAGTTCTGGTGGACATGTTTCTACGGTCAAAGATTGTTGAAGATGCTGAGGTCCAGCTCCGCCAGCAACAGTTCTGGTGGACATGTTGCTACAGTCAAAAATTGTTGAAGATGCTGAGGTCCAGTTCTATCAGCAACAGTTCTGGTGGACATGTTTCTACGGTCAAAGACTGTTAAAGATGCTGAGGTCCAGCTCCATCAGCAACAGTTTTGGTGGACTTGTTTCTACGGTCAAAGACTGTTGAAGATGCTGAAGTCCAGCTACCTCAGCAACAGTTCTGGTGGACATGTTTCTACGGTCGAAGATTGTTGACGATGCTGAGGTCCAGCTACGCCAGCAACAGTTCTGGTGGACATGTTTCTACGGTCAAAGACTGTTGAAGATGCTGAGGTCCAGCTTCATCAGCAACAGTTCTGGTGGACATATTTCTACGGTCAAAGATTGTTGAAGATGCTGAGGTCCAGATCCATCAGCAACAGTTCTGGTGGACATGTTTCTACGGTCAAAGATTGTTGAAGATGCTGAGGTCCAAATTCATCAGCAACAGTTCTGGTGGACATGTTTCTACGGTCAAAGACTGTTGAAGATGCTGAGGTCCAAATTCATCAGCAACAGTTCTGGTGGACATGTTTCTACGGTGGTAAAGGTGCATCTGTGCTGCCTAATCAGTAGCGCACCTGTGAGGTGGATGGATTATTTTGGCAAAGGAAGAAGCGCTCTCTATCTCTCCAGTTGATCAAATTGATGAGTTTATAGACTACCTGACTGGCGTAGAAATGTCCAATAATCTTGACGATGACTTGGTCGTTTTCATCAGGTGTCTGCTCCCTTGGCACGACCACCTCAGCTGCCGTGAGATTCTGCAGCTCGTTCACCTAATAACATTCCAACGTGGTTACAAGACTGGTAGAAATAATGCGGTAAAGCAAGCGTCAAGTCTTTTATCTCACCGTCTTGCCACCTTTTCCAATCACCCTTCCTGCAGCGGCAGCCGCCATCTTGATGTGGGTTTCCAGCTTGACTTCTTCCTTTGGCCCAAAGAAGTTCTCTTCCTTCAGCTTGCCGTATATTCGTCCCTGCGCCTGGAAAGCAACGTTCAAAATGTTGCATCCCAGAATGTCCCATGTTGGAAATATTTCAGGTATAGCAGATTAGTCTCGCTTAACAAGTGGCTGGCTAATTTTTATAGGGACTAATGTTTATTGATAATTGGCCCTCTTTCTGGGGCAAACTGGGCTTGCTTAGGAGGGACAGCTTTCACCTAACCAGGAAGGTGCCAACACTCTTCCCAAAACCATAGATTACTGTTTGAGTCACACTTGACTAACTTCACTAGAGCAAGCTCGGACACAGGCAATTACAGTGTCTGTTAGTCCGAGTGAGGAGTCAGTTAAGCTAGAACTAACCAGCACACAAATTCCTGCACACACAGCATTTCTGGAAGAATAATACACAACTCACATAAAGTTTTTTCTGTAGAGACTGTGCCAGAGGTGAACATGTATTCTACTGAGGTGGCAAAATATGACACCTTCAATCTATCGCAGCACCAAGCAAATAATCTGAAGATCCTCATCATATCAATTCCTAGATGTGATCAAAATTATTTAAGGCGCACAACACAAAATAAACGTAACTTACTATGAGGTCTGTCACACCACTACCTCTCTATCTGGCTGTTATCTACCGCCCCCCTGGGCCCTATTCAGACTTTATCAGTGAATTTTCAGAGTTTGTCGCTAATCTAGTGAAGGACACAGATAATATAATTGTAATGGGGGATTTTAATATCCATATGAATACCCCGTCAGACCCTACGTGCGTGGCGCTCCAGTCTATTGTTAATAGGTGTGGTCTTGCATAAATAATAAATGAACCCACGCATCGCAATGGTAATAGGATAGATCTAGTCCTTGTCCGGTCACCACCTCCAAAGTTATCATACTCCCATACACTAAAGTAATATCTGATCGTTACCTTATAAAATTAAAAGTTCTGACTCATTGTCAACAAGCTACTAATAACCATTGCTTTAGCAGCCGCAACATTAATGCTGTCACAATTATGACTCTTGCTGGCCTACTGCCTTCGGTAATGGTGCCATTCCCAAATGATGTGGGCTCTATCAATAACCTCACTAACAACTTTAACGATGCTCTGCGCAACACCATTGATAGTATAGCACAGCTAAAGCTAAAAAAGGTCTCTAAAAGGCGTACCCCTGGTTTACAGTATAAACCAGAGCTTTGATCTATCATGTAGAAAGCTGGAACGCAAATGGCGTGCGACTAAACTTGAGATTTTCCATCAAACATGGAGTGATAGTTTAATAACTTATAAACGCACGCTTACCTTAGCTAAAACTAGTTACTACTCCAATCTTATCCGCCTCAATAAAAACGATCCTAAATTTTTGTTTAGTACAGTAGCATCGCTAACCCAACAAGGTACTCCTCCCAGTAGCTCCATGACTTTATGAATTTCTTTAAAGGGGAACATTATCACCAGACCTATGTAAGCGTCAATATATACCTTGATGTTGCAGAAAAAATACCATATTTTTTTAACCGATTTCCGAGCTCTAAATGGGTGAATTTTGGCGAATTAAACGCCTTTCTAATATTCGCTCTCGGAGCGATGACGTCACAACGTTGCGTCACATCGGGAAGCAATCCACCATTTTCTCAAACACCGAGTCGAATCAGCTGTGTTATTTTCCGTTTTTTTCGACTGTTTTCCGTACCTTGGAGACTTCATGCCTCGTTGGTGTGTTGTCGGAGGGTGTAACAACACGGACAGGGACGGATTCAAGTTGCACCAGTGGCCCAAAGATGCGAAAGTGGCAAGAAATTGGACGTTTGTTCCGCACACTTTATCGACGAAAGCTATGCTACGACAGAGATGGCAAGAATGTGTGGATATCCTGCGACACGCAGAGCAGATGCATTTCCAACGATAGTCAAAGAAATCTGCCGCCAGACCCCCATTGAATCTGCCGGAGTGTGTGAGCAATTCAGGGACAAAGGACCTCGGTAGCACGGCAAGCAATGGCGGCAGTTTGATCCCGCAGACGAGCGAGCTAAACCCCCTATCGACCCTAGCTTCCCTGGCCTGCTGACATCAACTCCAAAACTGGACAGATCAGCTTTCAGGAAAAGAGCGCGGATGAGGGTATGTCTACAGAATATATTAATTGATGAAAATTGGGCTGTCTGCACTCTCAAAGTGCATGTTGTTGCCAAATGTATTTCATATGCTGTAAACCTAGTTCATAGTTGTTAGTTTCCTTTAATGCCAAACAAACACATACCAATCGTTGGTTAGAAGGTGATCGCCGAATTCGTCCTCGCTTTCTCCCGTGTCGCTGGCTGTCGTGTCGTTTTCGTCGGTTTCGCTTGCATACGGTTCAAACCGATATGGCTTAATAGCTTCAGCTTCTTCTTCAATTTCGTTTTCGCTACCTGCCTCCACACTACAACCATCCGTTTCAATACATTCGTAATCTGTTGAATCGCTTAAATCCGAGTCTGAATCCGAGCTAATGTCGCTATAGTTTGCTGTTCTTTCCGCCATGTTTGTTTGTGTTGGCTTCACTATGTGACGTCACAGGAAAATGGGCGGGTGTTTATAACGATGGTTAAAATCAGGCACTTTGAAGCTTTTTTTAGGGATATTGCGTGATGGGTAAAATTTTGAACAAAACTTCGAAAAATATAATAAGCTACTGGGAACTGATTTTTAATGGTTTTAACCATTCTGAAATTGTGATAATGTTCCCCTTTAATAAGAAAATTTAACTCATTAGCCACCTTCCCTTTATCTCGAAAATCCTCCAAAAAATTGTCCCTACATCTTCGGTCCCTTCCAAGGTTTCTTATTGTTCCCATTGGGTTGAGTTTTTTCTTGCCCTTATGTGGGATCTGAGTAGAGGATGTCATTGTGGCTTGTGCAGCCCTTTGTGACACTTGTGATTAGGGGCTATATAAGTCAACTTTGATTGATTGATTATTGATTAGTGTTAGTCATGAACTTTACTCCCCCCTCACATTTACCTTCATTGTAATTTGTACATTAATAATAATCAAGTGGGAATAATTCAGACATATTGTAATTTGTACATTAATAATAAACAAGTGGCAATAATTCAGACATATTGTAATTTGTACATTAATAATTGTTTCTTTTATTTTGTTCCTCAACAAACCAGCCCGGAAAGAAGGAGGGAATTGCTGTGGACTTAGACTTAGAGAAGAGGGGGAACCCACGCCCACTTCCCCGCCTCCCTGTACCCTCCCCTCTGTGGTAAAAAGGATTTTACTTTGAAACTTTTTCATTCTTGTAGCAACATGGTTGTTAACGTTTTTGAGAGCACCAAAGGGACTGTTTACAAACCATTTTCAAGAACCAATTCAGTTCGTAAATGGAGGTTCCACCGTAATTACCTTAAACTGAGCTTCAGGCGGTCCTGTCACGATGACCATCCTCATTTTAGAGTCCGGAGTCTCAGCCGGGGCGATCTGATGGGAGTGGAACACACTTTGAACCAAAACCAAGGAGAGGGTTCATGTTTATGGATTGTCAAAAGTCTGATACTCGTGAGAATACTGCTGGCAGTAAAAAATGATTTCAATAATCCCATTTGTGGACTTTTTGTCTGAGCAGTATTCATTGTACATCAATGCATAAGAAAATGTGTATTTTGTAAGTACTTATTGTACGTCTATGCATAAGAAAATGTGTATTTTGTAAGTACTTATTGTACGTCAATGCATAAGAAAATGTGTATTTTGTAAGTACTTATTGTACATCAATGCATAAGAAAATGTGTATTTTGTATGTACTTATTGTACATGTGTGCATAAGAAAATGAGGTGAGGGGGCAGGGCACCAGCGCCATGTTTGCTGTGACACAGACCATAATGTGGCACAGACCATAATGTGGCACACACCTTAATGTTTGCCCCCGCAAAGCGACTCAGTTGTTTGATGTGCTGTCCTTTCTTCCCGATGATGGCGCCGACCGCCTGTGCCGGGATGTAGATGTGCACAGTCTCCTGCTCTGGAGCCTGAGCACACGTCATCGTCATTATCATCATCATCCTCATCATCATCCTCATCCTCAGTGTATTGAGCAAAGACTGTCAATACTTATGTACAAGTCATCTCTTGTGAATAAAGTGAATACTTTGAATATATTTTATTTTTATTCATCAATGAAATACAGAATATATCTGGACTAAATCCCTCATAATAATTAGATAATAAAAACGATTGTAAACATAAAAGTCAGTATTGACATGTGAATTACAGAATATATCTGGGCTAAATCCCTCCTAATAATTAGATAATAAAAATAATTATAAACATAAAGGTCAGCATTGACATGTGAAATACAGAATACATCTGGGCTAAATCCCTCCTAATAATTAGATTTAAAAAATTATTGTAAACAAAAGTCAGCATTGACATGTGAAATATAGAAAATATCTGGTCTAAATCCCTTCTAATAATTAGATAATAAAGACGATGGTAAACATAAAAGTCAGTATTGACATGTGAAATACAGGATATATCTGGGCTAAATCCCTCCTAATAATTAGATAATAAAAACAATTGTAAACATAAAAGTCAGTATTAACATGTGAAATACAGAAAATATCTGGGCAAAATCCCTTCTAATAATTTGAAAACAAAAATGATTGTAAACATAAAAATCAGTCTTGACATGTGAAATACAGAATATATCTGGGCAAAATCCCTTCTAATAATTTGAAAATAAAAATGATTGTAAACATAAAAATCAGTCTTGACATGTGAAATACAGAATATATCTGGGCTAAATCCCTCCTAATAATTACAGAATAAAAATAATTGTAAACATAAAAGTCAGTATTGACATGTGAAATACAGAATATATCTGGACTAAATCCCTCATAATAATTAGATAATAAAAACGATTCTAAACATAAAAGTAATTATTGACATGTGAAATACAGAATATATCTGGGCTAAATCCCTCCTAATAATTAGATAATAAAAATGATTGTAAACATAAAAGTCAGTATTGACATGTGAAATACAGAATATATCTGGGCTAAATCCCACCTAATAATTAGATAATAAAAATGATTGTAAACATAAAGGTCAGTATTGACATGTGAAATACAGAATATATCTGGGCTAAATTCCTCCTAATAATTAGAAAATAAAAATTATTGTAAACAAAAGTCAGCATTGACATGTGAAATATAGAAAATATCTGGTCTAAATCCCTTCTAATAATTAGATAATAAAGACGATGGTAAACATAAAAGTCAGTATTGACATGTGAAATACAGGATATATTATCTGAGCTAAATCCTTCCTAATAATTAGATAACAAAAATGATTGTAAACATAAAGGTCAGTATTGACATGTGAAATACAGAATATATCTGGGCTAAATCCCTCCTAATAATTAGATAATGAAAACAATTGTAAACATAAATGTCAGTATTGACATGATAAATACAGAAAACATCTGGGCTAAATCCCTTCTAATAATTAGATAATAAAAAAGATTGTAAACATAAAAGTCAGTATTGACATGTGAAATACAGAATATATCTGGGCTAAATCCCTTCTAATAATTAGATAATAAAAAGGATTGTAAACATAAATGTCAGTATTGACATGATAAATACAGAAAACATCTGGGCTAAATCCCTTCTAATAATTAGATAATAAAAAAGATTGTAAACATAAAAGTCAGTATTGACATGTGAAATACAGAATATATCTGGGCTAAATCCCTTCTAATAATTAGATAATAAAAAGGATTGTAAACATAAAAGTCAGTATTGATGTGTGAAATACAGAATATATCTGGGCTAAATCCCTCCTAATTATTAGATAATAAAAATGATTGTAAACATAAAAGTCAGTATTGACATGTAAAATACAGAACATATTTTCCTGGGGGAACTCTCCTGAAGGAATCAATAAAGTACTATCTATCTATCTATCTATATCTGGGCTAAATCCCTCCTAATAATTAGATAATAAAAACAATTGTAAACATAAATGTCAGTATTGACATGATAAATACAGAAAACATCTGGGCTAAATCCCTTCTAATAATTAGATAATAAAAAAGATTGTAAACATAAAAGTCAGTATTGACATGTGAAATACAGAATATATCTGGGCTAAATCCCTTCTAATAATTAGATAATAAAAAGGATTGTAAACATAAACGTCAGTATTGATGTGTGAAATACAGAATATATCTGGGCTAAATCCTTCCTAATTATTAGATAATAAAAATGATTGTAAACATAAAAGTCAGTATTGACATGTAAAATACAGAACATATTTTCCTGGGGGAACTCTCCTGAAGGAATCAATAAAGTACTATCTATCTATCTATCTATATCTGGGCTAAATCCCTCCTAATAATTAGATAATAAAAGTGATTGTAAACAAAAGTCAGCATTGACATGTGAAATATAGAAAATATCTGGTCTAAATCCCTTCTAATAATTAGATAATAAAGACGATGGTAAACATAACAGTCAGTATTGACATGTGAAATACAGAATATATCTGGGCTAAATCCCTCCTAATAATTAGATAATAAAAACAATTGTAAACATAAAAGTCAGTATTGACATGTGAAATATAGAATATATCTGGGCTAAATCCCTTCTAATAATTAGATAATAAAAATGATTGTAAACATAAAAGTCAGTATTGACATGTGAAATACAGAATATATCTGGGCTAAATCCCTTCTATTCATCCCATCCATCCATTTTTTACCGCTTATTCCCTTCGGGGTCACGGGGGGCGCTGGAGCCTATCTCAGCTACAATCGGGCGGAAGGCGGGGTACACCCTGGACAAGTTGCCACCTCATCACAGGGCCAACACAGATAGACAGACAACATTCACACTCACATTCACACACTAGGGCCAATTTAGTGTTGCCAATCAACCTATCCCCAGGTGCATGTCTTTGGAGGTGGGAGGAAGCCGGAGTACCCGGAGGGAACCCACGCAGTCACGGGGAGGACATGCAAACTCCACACAGAAAGATCCCGGGGCCGGGATTGAACTCACGACTACTCAGGACCTTCGTATTGTGAGGCAGACGCACTAACCCTTCTTCCACCGTGCTGCCCTAAATCCCTTCTAATGATTTGATAATAAAAATGATTGTAAACATAAAATTCAGTTTTGACATGTGAAATACAGAATATATCTGGGCTAAATCCCTCCTAACAATAAAATAATAAAAAGGATTTTAAACTTAAAAGTCAGTATTGACATATGAAATACAGAATATATCTGGGCTACATCCCTCCTGTTAATTAGATAATAAAAACGATTGACAAGCATTTGTATAACCAACATGGCACCTATACATGAGGTTCCCAGAGGTCCAATGAAAGATGGTTGGTCTTACCCCAAAACAACTGTAAGGGGCCCCGGGGACCTGGTTCCCTGATGGCGGTGGAGGCATGTTGGAGGAGGAAGGGAAGAGGCCCAAGGCTCCCAGGTTGAGCCCAGGTATCAGGTGAGTCTGTTGCTGTGGAGAAATCATCAGGTTGCACCCCTCCGACTTCTTCTCCAACCTCGTACAAACTCCACTTACGTTCATGGCGGCGACGTCGTTGTCGTAGGCCTCTCTCACTTTCTTCATGATCTCCACCTCAGCCTGGCAGCAGGCCTCCATGGACCCTTTCACTGTGATGGTTCTCTCTGGGTTGTACAGCGTCAGATCCTGAAGACTTGGCACAGCACACACTCCTCGTTGGCACTCGTCACGCAAACAACCGCTGGCTCAAGATGGCTGCCAGTTTGCTACTTTTAAAAATACCTGACATATTCTGTCTGTACTACCGCGTAAAATCACACGCTAGCATATTTGCACGCAGGCTGCAGACTCAAAACCTGATCAAGTAATTGGCGGGAAAACAAGCAGTCAAAGCCTTTGGAAAACGTAACGATTTTTCTTGCCGGTGAAGCAAGAAGGGGCCATTTTTTTGATTTTGCTAGCAACATGCTAATTTACACTGGATATGCCATGTATATGCTACTGATTAGCATTAGCCATTTTACATGGGGATGAAAACTACAACTAAAATGCACATAAAATGCAATACTTACCGAGTATAAACACTTTGTAGGGCTCGACAAAACACAAGACTGGCGCATTCAACTTAATGGCGAAGACTACTTCCTAAATACGGCAACACACTGTATTGCTGCTATCATGTTACTGTTTATTGTATTATTCACTGTTTTACAGACTTAATTGTTTTGTGTGTCCTGTGCGGAACTGTACACAGTTTTAATGTGCTATATAAATAAAGACTACTGAGTTGCAAGCAAAGTCTACAATACAAAACTTGCAAATGAGACTCCAAAGTGTAAGAAAACAAGATATAACAAGTGGACAGCACAGTTATTATCAGCTGAAGTTAATAATTTAGATGTTATTGTTTAACAATTGTATTTGCACATGAGCGACACAAAAGTACCAGTGTGTGTACCGGTATGTATGTGTGTGTGTGTGTGTGTTTGCTCTTCTTACGGCGAAATGGTGATCTTGGTGTCGGTGTCCTGCTCGACTTTCTTCAGGTTGCGTCCTTCCTTCCCGATGAGGCGTCCGACAAAGTTATTGTGGGCGAGAAGCTTCAGAGGAACCTCGTCAGCACTTGATGACAACAAAGAAACGTGAGGTTGAGATCCAGAATGTAAAAACATAAAGGTCCCTTTAAAGGGGAAGTGCACTTTTTTTTTTACCTATCATTCACAAGCCTTATGAAGGACAAAAACACATAGGTTTTTCCGTTTTTTTGCATTCTAAATCATAAAATACAGCAAGTAGGAGGTTGCTAACAACACATATACAGGGAGTACACTACTGTGCCCATAAAGTTCTCTAAAAAACATCCAAAAAGCACCACTAATCCTCCATTTACATGTCATGACCTGAATATTAACACGTATTAGCAATATTGTTATTATAAGTGCTAACACCGAGGAACTACTTTCAGTGTTAACAGAGTACTAACTAGCTTATGCTGCTATAATGACATATTGAGCTGCTGCATGGCCTCTGAGTTGGTGAAAGTTAATTCTAGATGATAAATCACGCCTCTCACCTGGATAGTAGAAGGTTGTGGACATAAACCCACAAGTTGGTTAACTTTGACAGCCAATTTAGACCCACTGATGGCCAGAAAGACACGGAAAAAAATGGTTGATGTAAACAGGAGGATATAAACATCCCACCAGTCGTTATCCCACTGAGAGCAGACATTGTACGGTAAGTGATTATTTTATTATTATGTATATCTTGTTTAGAACTTAGCAATACTGCTACATGATGCTTAGTGTTTGACTAAAGCTGCATCTGTTTAGCACACAGCTTCTAAAACTTGTAGATCATCCTCCTTATGTTCAGGCTCAAAAATAGACGGTTCTGGATCATCATTTGTCCTTTTGTTATCTCTCATCAAGTCTGCCATCATTAGTAGTCTTGTTGATGTCGAAGGGAAAGTGAACGTTGTGATCCGTCTGTGTATGCTTAAAATTATGAAAATATGTAAATATTACATGTTATTATGAATGTCACTAGATACTACATCTATACTTACAGAATGTATACAGAACATTGATGGAGGTTTTTGAGAGCGCTTTATGCGACTCCCATGTCTTCATTGTTAGCTGACTCTTGCTAGAGTTTATTTACACATTAGAATGCGTACAAAAAGAAAACCATATGTGTTCATGTCTTACAAAAAGTCTTCAACTTACGTCTTGGTATCCTTGGCCTCCTGCTGCATGATATCTAAGATCATCTGGCAAGCGGCAGAGCAGCCCTCAGGAGTGGAATGGATGCTGATGGACTTTTCAGCAGCGCCTGCGTTCTCTTTACGATGAACGTCGATCCTGCAGTCAGGGAATACATGTATGTAGAACACAGGTGCTACCTCATGTTCTTGCTACATGACATCATATTGTTTATAATGACATGTATGTAGAACACAGGTGCTACCTCATCTTCTTGCTAAAAAATATATTGTTTATAATGACATGTATGTAGAAAACAGGTGCTACCTCATGTTCTTGCTACAGAACATCATATTGTTTATAATGACATGTATTTAGAACACAGGTGCTACCTCATGTTCTTGCTACAGCACATCCTATTGTTTATAATGACATGTATGTAGAACACAGGTGCTACCTCATGTTGTTGCTGCATACATTTCAATGTATGTACATACATATGTATGTATGTATGTTATACATACTAATATTCCTGAACACAGCGGTGTACAAGTTTTGCTTGTTCAGCATATTGGAAGTTACAAAATAGCGGCCAACACTGACTTGCTCTGCGTCTGCTTGGTGATGTTGCGAATGGTGGCTCCCTCCTTGCCGATGATGGCGCCCACGTACTGCGTGGGTACAAGAAGCCTCAGAGGAATGTCGCCGTGCTGAAGTTTGCTCGGGATCCCTGAGTTCGGGGAGCCGCTGCGAGGACCACCGCGGGGCCCGTAACCGGGGCGGCGGCCGTTGTCGGGCCCCCGGTGGTCTTCGTCCGGGTCAGAGCTGTCATCGGGGATGTAGGACACGTGTAGAGTGTTGCTCTCCAGCTGGTAGCCATTCAGTTTCTGGATGGCACTGAGACATGAAGGACCACTGATGACATATGCAACCATGGATTGCATCATAACGTAACTACATCATTACATCACCAGTGGTACAGGGCTCCATCTAGTGGTGAGCCAGAGAATCATCCCCTGATTCAATATTCAAACAGTGTTGCAGTGGTCAAAACTACTAAATATACCACTGCGTTGCTTTTAATGAATACTTAGGTCTACTATGCTACTGGACTTTAATGTTGTCATTATGGTGGTACTTAATGAATACTTAGGTCTACTACGCTACTGTATTTTAATGTTGTAATTATGGTGGTACTTAATTAATACTTAGGTCTACTATACTACTGCATTTTAATGTTGTCATATGGTGGTACTTAATGAATACTTAGGTCTACTACACTACTGTGTTTTAATGTTGTCATTATGGTGGTACTTAATGAATACTTAGGTCTACTACACTACTGTATTTTAATGTTGTCATTATGGTGTTACTTAATAAATACTTAGGTCTATTACACTACTGTATTTTAATGTTGTCATTATGGTGGTACTTAATGAATACTTAGGCATACTACGCTACTCTACTGTCATTTGGGTCATCATGGTGGTACATAGAGCCAAGTGTTTTGAAGTTCTACTTGGTGAACAAAGTTTACAACCACTGGATTAAATACAGAATTGTTTCGCTCGAAATATGGAGTGGTGTCCGTATCGGACAAAGACCATATTATATAAATATGTATCTAGCCATATTTTCTGTTTACTTCCACAAAATGTCTCCTTTTCTTACAAAACTCAAAAGCAGTGAAGTTGGCACATTGTGTAAATGGTAAATAAAAACAGAATACAATGATTTGGAAATCCTTTTCAACTTATATTCAATTGAATAGACTGCAAAGACAAGATACTTCATGTTCACACTGGAAAACTTTGTAATGTTTTGCCAATATTAGCTTATTTGGAATTTGATGCCTGCAACATGTTTCAAAAAAGCTGGCACAAGTGGCAAAAAAGAGTGAGAAAGTTGAGGAATGCTCATCAAACACTTATTTGGAACATCCCACAGGTGAACAGGCTAATTGGGAACAGGTGGGTGCCATGATTGAGTATGAAAGTAGCTTCCATGAAATGCTCAGTCATTCACAAACAAGGATGGGGCGAGGGTCACCACTTTGTCAACAAATTGTCCAACAGTTTAAGAACAACATTTCTCCACCAGCTATTGCAAGGAATTTAGGGATTTCACCATCTACGCTCCGTAATATCATCAAAAGGTTCAGAGAATCTGGAGAAATCACTGCACGTAAGCGATGATATTATGCACCTTCGATCCCTCGGGCGGTCAAAAAGCGACATCAGTGTGTAAAGGATATCACCACATGGGCTCAGGAACACTTAAAAAAAACACTGTCAGTAACTACAGTTGTTCGCTACATCAGTAAGTGCAAGTTAAAACTCTACTATGCAAAGCCAAAGCCATTTATCAACAACACCCAGAAACGCCGCCGGCTTCGCTGGGCCCGAGCTCATCTAAGATGGACTGATGCAAAGTGTAAAAGTGTTCTGTGGTCTGAGGAGTCCACATTTCAAATTGTTTTTGGAAACTGTGGACGTTGTGTCCTCTGGAACAAAGAGGAAAATAACCATCCGGATTGTTATAGGCACACAGTTGAAAAGTCAGCATCTGTGATGGTATGGGGGTGTATTAGTGCCCAAGGCATGGGTATCTTACACATCTGTGAAGGCATCATTAATGCTGAAAGGTACATACAGGTTTTGGAGCAACACATGTTGCCATCCAAGCAACATTACCATGGACGCCCCTGCTTATTTCAGCAAGACAATGCCAAGCCACGTGTTACAACAGCGTGGCTTCATAGTAAAAGAGTGCAGGTACTAGACTGGCCTGCCTGTAGTCCAGACCTGTCTCCCATTGAAAATGTGTGGCGCATTATGAAGCCTAAGATACCACAACGGAGACCCCGGACTGTTGAACAACTTAAGCTGTACATCAAGCAAGAATGGGAAAGTATTCCACTTCAAAAATGTGTCTCCTCAGTTCTCAAACCTTTACTGAGTGTTGTTAAAAGGAAAGTCCATGTAACACTGTGGTAAAAATGCCCCTCTGACAACTTTTTTGCAATGTGTTGCTGTTGCTAAATGATTATTTGAAATAAATAAATAAATACGTTTCTCAGTGTGAACATGAAATATCTTGTCTTTGCGGTCTATTCAATTGAATACGAGTTGAAAAGGATTTGCAAATCATTGTATTCTGTTTTTATTTACCATTTACACAACGTGACACCTTCACTGGTTTTGGCTTTTGTACTTTACTTATTTTGCACTATTGACTATTTCATGAAAATGAAACCATTGTATTATTTTGGTGATATTGTCACATTGTCTGATATTGTTGCTGCAGAAAAATATCAAAGCACTTTGTTTATTATTATTATTATGAATCATAAACAGTTAATTACTTTAAATTCATGACATGTTTGCAGAAATTTCAAAAAACGACTCAAGTATTTGCTACTCAGCAATGTTTAGCAGAAACGCAAAGTGTGTATTAATACACATATAGTTTTTTGTTCATTAGTACAATGTATGTCAACATAAGTACACTTGTAAAGATGATATATTTGTAGACATTAGGGACAAGCGGTAAAAAATCGATGGATGGATGGATGGATTGTACACTTGGTTGTAGTTCCATCAAATATCCACAGGGGAGCGCTTGTTTCCCAGAAATGTCAATTTTATTGCCATTTGCTACAAAACATGGTGGTAAGAACTAATATGATGGTTTGTTTTGTGTGGTCAAACATTTTATAGACAATCTTTGTAAATAATTGTGAAGATTATTTTGGCCATGACGTGTAACAGACGACATTGAAACATTTTATAGACAATCTTTGTAAATAATTGTGATGATTATTTTGGCCATGACGTGTAACAGACGACATTTAAACAGTTTATAGACAATCTTTGTAAATAATTGTGATGATTACTTTGGCCATGACGTGTAACAGACGACTTTAAACATTTTATAGACAATCTTTGTAAATAATTGTAATGATTATTTTGGCCATGACGTGTAACAGACGACATTTAAACATTTTATAGACAATCTTTGTAAATAATTGTGATGATTATTTTGGCCATGACGTGTAACAGACGACTTTTAAACATTTTATAGACAATCTTTGTAAATAATTGTGATGATTACTTTGGCCATGACGTGTAACAGACGACTTTAAACATTTTATAGACAATCTTTGTAAATAATTGTGATGATTATTTTGGCCATGACGTGTAACAGACGACATTTAAACATTTTATAGACAATCTTTGTAAATAATTGTGATGATTACTTTGGCCATGACGTGTAACAGACGACTTTAAACATTTTATAGACAATCTTTGTAAATAATTGTAATGATTATTTTGGCCATGACGTGCAACAGACGACATTTAAACATTTTATAGACAATCTTTGTAAATATTTGTAATGATTATTTTGGCCATGACGTGTAACAGACGACATTTAAACATTTTATAGACAATCTTTGAAAATATTTGTGATGATTATTTTGACCGTGACGTGTAACAGACGACATTTAAACATTTTATAGACAATCTTTGTAAATAATTGTGATGATTATTTTGGCCATGACGTGTAACAGACGACATTTAAACATTTTATAGACAATCTTTGTAAATAATTGTGATGATTATTTTGGCCATGACGTGTAACATACGACATTTAAACATTTTATAGACAAACTTTGTAAATAATTGTAATGATTATTTTGGCCATGACGCGTAACAGACGATATTTAAACATTTTGTAGACAATCTTTGTAAATAATTGTGATTATTATTTTGGCCATAACGTGTAACAGACGCCATTTAAACACGTCATAGACAATCTTTGTAAATAATTGTGATGATTATTTTGTTTTGACGTGTAACAGACGACATTTAAACATTTTATAGACAATCTTTGTACATAATTGTGATGATTACTTTGGCCATGACGTGTAACAGACGACATTTAAACATTTTATAGACAATCTTTGTAAATAATTGTGAAGACTATTTTGGCCATGACGTGTAACAGACGACATTTAAACATTTTATAGACAATCTTTGTAAATAATTGTGATGATTATTTTGACCATTACGTGTAACAGACGACATTTAAACATTTTATAGACAATCTTTGTAAATAATTGTGATGATTATTTTGGCCATGACGTGTAACAGACGACTTTAAACATTTTGTAGACAATCTTTGTAAATAATTGTGATGATTACTTTGGCCATGACGTGTAACAGGCGACATTTAAACATTTTATAGACAATCTTTGTAAATAATTGTGAAGATTATTTTGACCATTACGTGTAACAAACGACATTTAAACATTTTATAGACAATCTTTGTAAATAATTGTGATGATTATTTTGGCCATGATGTGTAACAGACGACTATAAACATTTTATAGATAATCTTTGTAAATAATTAGGATGATTATTTTGGCCATGACGTGTAACAGACGACATTTAAACATTTTATAGACAATCTTTGTAAATAATTGTAATGATTATTTTGGCCATGACGTGTAACAGACGACATTTAAGCCTTTTGCATATAATCTTTGTAAATAATTGCGATTATTATTTTGGACATGACATATAACAGACGACATTTAAACATTTTATAGACAATCTTTGTAGATAATTGTGATGATAATTTTGGTCATGACAGTGTAACAGACAACATTTAAACATTGTATAGACAATCTTTGTAAATAAATAATTGTGATGATTATTTTGACCATGACGTGAAACAGACAACATTTAAACATTTTATAGACAATCTTTGTAAATAATTGTGATGATTACTTTGGCCATGACGTGTAACAGACGACATTTAAACATTTTATAGACCATTGTTGTAAATAATTGTGATGATTATTTTGGCCATGACGTGTAACAGACGACTATAAACATTTTATAGATAATCTTTGTAAATAATTAGGATGATTATTTTGGCCATGACGTGTAACAGACGACATTTAAACATTTTATAGACAATCTTTGTAAATAATTGTGATGATTATTTTGGCCATGACGTGTAACAGACGACTTTAAACATTTTGTAGACAATCTTTGTAAATAATTGTGATGATTACTTTGGCCATGACGTGTAACAGACGACATTTAAACATTTTATAGACAATCTTTGTAAATAATTGTGAAGATTATTTTGACCATTACGTGTAACAAACGACATTTAAACATTTTATAGACAATCTTTGTAAATAATTGTGATGATTATTTTGGCCATGACGTGTAACAGACGACTATAAACATTTTATAGATAATCTTTGTAAATAATTAGGATGATTATTTTGGCCATGACGTGTAACAGACGACATTTAAACATTTTATAGACAATCTTTGTAAATAATTGTAATGATTATTTTGGCCATGACGTGTAACAGACGACATTTAAGCCTTTTGCATATAATCTTTGTAAATAATTGCGATTATTATTTTGGACATGACATATAACAGACGACATTTAAACATTTTATAGACAATCTTTGTAGATAATTGTGATGATAATTTTGGTCATGACAGTGTAACAGACAACATTTAAACATTGTATAGACAATCTTTGTAAATAATTGTGATGATTATTTTGACCATGACATGAAACAGACAACATTTAAACATTTTATAGACAATCTTTGTAAATAATTGTGATGATTACTTTGGCCATGACGTGTAACAGACGACATTTAAACATTTTATAGACCATTGTTGTAAATAATTGTGATGATTATTTTGGCCATGACGTGTAACAGACGACATTTAAACATTTTATAGACAATCTTTGTAAATAATTGTGATGATTATTTTGGCCATGACGTGTAACAGACGACATTTAAACATTTTATAGACCATCTTTGTAAATAATTGTGATGATTATTTTGGCCATGACGTGTAACAGACGACATTTAAACATTTTATAGACAATCTTTGTAAATAATTGTGATGATTACTTTGGCCATGACGTGTAACAGACGACATTTAAACATTTTATAGACAATCTTTGTAGATAATTGTGGTGATTATTTTGACCATGATGTATAACAGACAACATTTAAACATTGTGTAAACAATCTTTGGCAACATTGTTTGTTGCCAAAGATTGTCGTGGCGTGCAGGAAGTGAAGACTTACTGCCTGGCGTGTTCGCGGGAGGCGTACGTAACGTTCACCACTGCAGTCTCGCTGTCCGTGTTGACTGCGGGAAAGTGAAAGTGTGACATTATTCACTATTCAAATATTAGCATGCTAACTTTTTTGCTAATTTTGCAAGTGCATATCTAAGTGTCAAATATTTTGTTACTTGACAAATGATACCTGTTAGCATGCTAGCTTTATTAGCCAAATTTGTAGGTATACATCTCAGTCATATTTCCATACTTGATGCATGCTAACGTTAGCATCTTACACACCTCATAATAGTGTAATAATGTTAGCTTTCTTACCTAATTTAGCAAGTAGTGTCATATATTTTAGTATTTCACTCATGCTAACAGTAAACATGCCATTTTAAGCTTGTTAGCATAGTATGCTAGCTTTTCTTTTTTTTTTTAGTTCATTTGTATTTTTCTCATCTTTTGATTGGTCAGTCTGTGGCCCTGTATGGAAAACATTTATTTTGACAAATATTTAATCTCCTTGAAACGCACTTTGTCTTCATTCTGAATGCTTTAATTGTGAAAGCTGAAGTGGACTGATGGCAAGATGTTGGAGAAGTAGGTGATGATGTCATCATTCACCTGGAGAGCCTACCTTGTTCGCAGTTCTCCACACTTCCACACTGAGCCAGCAGGCCATCGAACATCTGGCACAAAGTCAGAGGAGGAAAAGCACAAAGCAGGTAAGACAACCACTCAGGATAAAAAAAAATTCAGATGGAAGCTCAGCTACAGCAATTGTTTTCTTTTAGCATGCTAGCAGAAATGATATCAGTTAGCATCATTAGTAAATGTCAAAGAACCCTGTTAGATACCACCAACATCTGCTCTCACTCACTAGCATTTGCTAACTCTTAGCATTGGTTTATAGCTAGCATGGGACGGCGTGGCGCAGTGGAAGAGTGGCCGTGCGCGACCCGAGGGTCCCTGGTTCAATCCCCACCTAGTACCAACCTCGTCATGTCCGTCGTGTCCTGAGCAAGACACTTCACCCTTGCTCCTGATGGGTGCTGGTTAGCGCCTTGCATGGCAGCTCCCTCCATCAGTGTGTGAATGTGTGTGTGAATGGGTAAATGTGGAAGTAGTGTCAAAGCGCTTTGAGTACCTTGAAGGTAGAAAAGCGCTATACAAGTACAACCCATTTATCATTTATTTATTATTAGCTCACAGCTAGCATTATCTTGAGCTTGCATTATCTTATAGATAGTGTTAGCTTATAGCTAGCATTAACTTACTGTTAGCATGAGCTTATAGCTAGCATTAGCTTACAGCTAGCATTATTTTGAGCTTGCATTATCTTATAGCTAACATTAGCTTATTGCAAGCGTTATCTTGAGCTTGCATTATCTTATAGCTGGTGCTAGCTTACAGCTAGCATTATTTTGAGCTTGCATTATCTTATAGCTAGCATTAGCTTATTGCGAGCTTTATCTTGAGCTTGCATTATCTTATAGCTGGTGTTAGCTTATAGCTAGCATTATCTTATAGCTAATGTTAGCTTATTGCTAGCATTAACTTACTGTTAGCATTAGCTTGTAGCTAGCATTAGCTTACAGCTAGCGTTATCTTGAGCTTGCATTATCTTATAGCTGGTGTTATCTTATAGCTAGAGTTATCTTACAGCTGGCGTTATCTTAAAAGCTAGCGTTATCTTATAGCTAGCGTTTTCTTATAGCTGGTGTTAGCTTATAGCTAGCATTATCTTATAGCTAATGTTAGCTTATTGCTAGCATTAACTTACTGTTAGCATTAGCTTGTAGCTAGCATTAGCTTACAGCTAGCGTTATCTTGAGCTTGCATTATCTTATAGCTGGTGTTATCTTATAGCTAGAGTTATCTTACAGCTGGCGTTATCTTAAAAGCTAGCGTTATCTTATAGCTAGCGTTTTCTTATAGCTAGCGTTAGCTTATAGCTAGTGTTAGGTTACAGCTAGTGCTAGCTTATAGCTAGTGTTAACTTATAGCTAGCATAAACCTACTGTTAGCATTAGCTTATAGCTCACATTATCTTGAGCTAGCATTTTCTTAAAGCTAGCGTTAGCTTATTGCTAGCATTAGCTTACAGTGAGCTTTATCTTACAGCTAGCTTTATCTTATAACTAGTGTTATCTTATAGCTAGCGTTATCTTATAGCTAGCGTTATCTTACAGCTATCGTTATCTTACAGCTAGTATTAGCTTATATCTAGAGATGAACATAACTTTGTTTTTCTAAGCCTGGTTGTGAAGAAAGTGAGCGTAAAGAAGAAGAAGTAGTAAATGATATTCATGGAATTGAAGAAAGAAAAAAGCAGATAGTCATCCTCTGCTCAAAAGACCTAACGTTGATCCTGACCCCATGGTAAATTACCGGCCACCTTCCCTTTATCTCGAAAATCCTCGAGAAAATTGTTGCACAGCAGCTAAATGAACACTTGGCGTCTAACAATCTCCGTGAACCCTTTCAGTCCGGTTTCAGGGCAAATCACTCTACGGAGACAGCCCTCGCAAAAATGACTAATTATCTATTGCTAACTATGAATGCTAATGTCATCCATGTTGCTGCTAATTGATCTCAGCGCTGTTTTCCATACCGTCGATCATAACATTTTATTAGAACATATCAAAACATGTATTGGTATGTCAGACACACACACATATACATATACTGTATTTATCTTTATACATATACCTATATCAGGGGTGTCAAACTCATTTTATCTCAGGGGCCTCATGGAGGAAAATATGTGCACACGCGGGCCGTCCATCCATCCATCCATTTTCTATCGCTTGTCCCTTTCGGGGTCGCGGGGGGTGCTGGAGCCTATCTCAGCTGCATTCGGGCAGAAGGCGGGGTACACCCTGGACAAGTCGCCACCTCATTACAGGGCCAACACAGATAGACAGACACACCGGACTATTAAAATCAAGGCATTAAAAGTAAAAAATAAAGACAACTTCAGATTGTTTTCTTTGTCTTACTTTGGCCAAAATAGAACAAATACATTCTGAAAATATCATAATAAAAATATAGACCAAAAAAACGGCAGCGGTAAAGTTTAGATCCATGAAGGAAAGAATAATGTGAATGTTTAGAACTGAATAAATTTACATATGCATAAAAATGTGTTTTCTTTTGTAATATTTTTTTAATGAATTAATTAACATTTATGACAACCTTTTTCCAAAACACAATATAGAATGTGCGATATAACAGGATAATGCAGCGGGACCCCAATTTAAACATTCCTAGCACCAACACTGATGGAGTATTGGTGAGTGCAAAACAGCAGCAGGTGGCTGTGGCCTGCAGGCCGGTTCTAATACTACTCAAATATCATTGATCATTCATTCGCGGGCCGGATCTGGCCTGCGGGCCTTGACTTTGACACCCCTGACCTATACTGTATATACCATTATATATATATATATATATATATATATATATATATATATATATATATATATATATATACACACACATACATATATATATATATATATATATATATATATATATATATATATATATATATATACACACACATACATATATATATATATATATATATATATATATATATATATATATATATATATATATATATATATATATATATATATATATATATATATATATATATATTAGGGCTGTGAATCTTTGGGTGTCCCACGATTCGATTCAATATCGATTCTTGGGGTCACGATTCGATTCAAAATCTTTTTTTTTTTTCAATTCAACACGATTCTCAATTCAAAAACAATTTTTTTCCGGATTCAAAACGATTCTCTATTCATTCAATACATAGGATTTCAGCAGGATCTACCCCAGTCTGCTGACATGCAAGCAGAGTAGTAGATTTTTGTAAAAAGCTTTTATAATTGTAAGGACAATGTTTTATCAACTGATTGCAATAATGTAAATTTGTTTTAACTATTAAATGAACCAAAAATATGACTTATTTTATCTTTGTGAAAATATTGGACACAGTGTGTTGTCAAGCTTATGAGATGCGATGCAAGTGTAAGCCACTGTGACACTATTGTTCTTTTTTTTTTCTTTTTTTATAAATGTCTAATGATAATGTCAATGAGGGATTTAATCACTGCTATGTTGAAATTGTAACTAATATTGATACTGTTGATAATATTAATTTTTGTTTCACTACTTTTGGTTTGTTCTGTGTCGTGTTTGTGTCTCCTCTCAATTGCTCTGTTTATTGCAGTTCTGAGTGTTGCTGGGTCGGGTTTGGTTTTGGAATTTGATTGCATTTTTATGGTATTGCTTGTGTATTGTTTTGTTGGATTGATTAAGTAAAAAAAAAAAGAAAAATTTAAAAATTTAAAAAATAAAAAAAATAAATACATTTTAAAAAATTGATTTTTTTAAAATGAGAATCGATTCTGAATCGCACAACGTGAGAATCGCGATTCGAATTCGAATCGATTTTTTCCCACACCCCTAATACCGGTATATATATATATAAGTATATATACATATATATACACATATACATACACATACATATACACCTATATATATATATATATATATATATATATATATATATATATATATACACACACACACATATATATATATACACACACACACACACATACATACACACATATATATGTATATACATATATATATATATATATATATGTATATGTATATACATATACATATATATGTATATACATATATATATATATATATGTATATGTATATGTATATACATATATATGTGTATATACACATACACATAGGACTGTCTCAGAAAATTTGAATATTGTGATAAAGTCCTTTATTTTCTGTAATGCAATTAAAAAAACAAAAATGTCATACATTCTGGATTCATTATACATCAACTGAAATATTGCAAGGCTTTTATTATTTTAATATTGCTGATTATGGCATACAGCTTAAGAAAACTCAAAAATCGTATCTCAAAAAATTAGAATATTTCCTCAGACCAAGTAAAAAAAAAAGATTTATAACAGCAAAACAAAATCAAACATTTGAAAATGTCAATTAATGCACTCAGTACTTGGTTGGGAATCATTTTGCACAGATTACTGCATCAATGTGGCGTGGCATGGAGGCAATGAGCATGTGGCATTGCTGAGGTGTTATGGATGCCCAGGATGCTTCAATAGCGGCCTTTAGCTCATTTGCATTATTGGGTCTGGTGTCTTTCAGCTTCTTCTTCACATTACCCCAGAAATTCTCTATGGGGTTCAGGTCAGGGGAGTTGGCAGGCCAATCGAGGACAGTAATGCCATGGTCAGTACACCAGTTACTGGTGGTTTTGGCACTGTGGGCAGGTGCCAGATCATGCTGGAAAATGAAATCATCATCTCCATAGAGCTTTTCAACAGATGGAAGCATGTAGTGGTCTAAAATCTCTAGAAGCGTATGACTTGGGCTATGGAAAAGAAGCACTGGACAGTTGCAGAGTGGTCCAGAGTCCTGTTTTCAGACGAAAGCAAGTTTTGTATTTCATTTGGAAGTCAAGGCGCTAGAGTCTGGAGGAAGGCTGGAGAGAAGCCAAATCTAAGTTGCTTGAAATCCAGTGTGAAGTTCCCACAGTCAGCAATGGTTTGGGGAGCCATGTCAGCTGCTGGTGTTGGTCCACTGTGTTTCATCAAGTCCAGAGTCAATGCAGCTGTGTACCAAGAGATTTTAGTACAAGTACTGAGTGCATTAATTGACATTTTCAAATGTTTGATTTTGTATTGCTGTTATAAATCTTTTTTTTTTTACTTGGTCTGAGGAAATATTCTAATTTATTGAGATACGATTTTTTAGTTTTCTTAAGCTGTATGCCATAATCAGCAATATTAAAATAATAAAAGGCTTGCAATATTTCAGTTGATGTGAATGTATGACATTTTTGTTTTTTTTAATTGCATTACAGAAAATAAAGGACTTTATCACAATATTCTAATTTTCTGAGACAGTCCTGTATATATATATATACATATATATATATATATATATATATATATATACATATATATATATATATATATATATATATATATATATATATATATATATATATATATATAAGATGTGACTTTAAGGTTTTACTACTTAGGTATAAAATACTAAAGGATCTAGCTCCATCCTAGATTGCTGATTGTATTGTACCATATGTCCTAGACACAAATCTGCCTTCTAAGAACTCCGGCTGCATCGTGACTCCCAGAGCCCCAAAAAATGTCTGCGGCTATAGAGTGCCCACATCTGCGGTCCCTTCCATGGTTTCTGGTTGTTCCCATTGGGTTGAGTTTTTTCTTGCCCTGATGTGGGATCTGAGCCGAGGATTTCGTTGTGGCTTGTGCAGCCCTTTGAGACATTTGTGATTAAGGGCTATATAAATAAACGTTGATTGATTGATTGATTGATTGATTCTAAAATGTAGTGGGCTTGGCTTATTTATTTCCCCCAGGGATCAATAAAGTACTTTTTACTTTCTATTCTATTTAGCAGTGTGTTCTACAGTCTGGAATATATGGTGATTCTTCTTCTTCACCTTCTTCCTGATGTCCCACCACTTGTGTTTGATTGCAGCCTGTGTGCACTTCTGACCGCACCACGTGTCAAGCCCAAGCCTGGACACGCCAGAAACTTAATACATGAGGTCCCTGGTAACATTCTAAGGTGCTTTTAAAAGTGACTGACAATGTAAAGTGTGTGTGTGTGTGTGTGTGTGTGTGTGTGTGTGTGTGTGTGTGTGTGTGTGTGTGTGTGTGTGTGTGTGTGTGTGTGTGTGTGTGTGTGTGTGTGTGTCACTGGTGCAGTTTAGTAAACATAGCCACTCCAGAGGCAGAAAAACTCACTTCCCACTGAAGGTGAGGTGGAATGTTTCTGATCTGCAGCTTTCTGGTCCTGGGGGGAAGAAGGAGAGGGACAAAACAACAAAGTCAACAAACTTTCTTGAAAAACAACAAATTCAACAAACTTTTTTGAAAAACTAAGTCAACAAACTTCCTTGAAAAACAACAAAGTCAACAAACTTTCTTGAAAAACAACAAATTCAACAAACTTTATTGAAAAACTAAGTCAACAAACTTCCTTGAAAAACAACAAAGTCAACAAACTTCCTTGAAAAACAACAAAGTCAACAAACTTTCTTGAAAAACAACAAAGTCAACAAACTTCCTTGAAAAACAACAAAGTCAACAAACTTCCTTGAAAAACAACAAAGTCAACAAACTTCCTTGAAAAACAACAAAGTCAACAAAGTTTTTTGGACAACAACAAAGTCAACAAACTGTCTTGAAAAACAACAAAGTCAACAAACTTTCTTGAAAAACAACAAAGTCAACAAACTTTCTTGAAAAACAACCAAGTCAACAAACTTTCTTGAAAAACAACAAAGTCAACAAACTTCCTTGAAAAACAACAAAGTCAACAAACTTTCTTGAAAAACAACAAAGTCAACAAACTCTTGAAAAACAACAAAGTCAACAAACTTTCTTGAAAACAACAAAGTCAACAAACTTTCTTGAAAAACAACAATGTCAACAAACTTTCTTGAAAAACAAAGTCACTAAACTTCCTTGAAAAACAACAAAGTCAACAAACTTTCTTGAAAAACCACAAAGTCAACAAACTTCCTTGAAAAACAACAAAGTCAACAAACTTCCTTGAAAAACAACAAAGTCAACAAACTTCCTTGAAAAACAAAGTCAACAAACTTTCTTGAAAAACAACCAAGTCAACAAACTTTCTTGAAAAACAACAAAGTCAACAAACTTCCTTGAAAAACAACAAAGTCAACAAACTTTTTTGAAAAACAACAGAGTCAACAAACTTTCTTGAAAAACAACAAAGTCAACAAACTTTCTTGAAAAACAACAAAGTCAACAAACTTCCTTGAAAAACAACAGAGTCAACAAACTTCCTTGAAAAACAACAAAGTCAACAAACTTTCTTGAAAAACAACAAAGTCAACAAACTTTCTTGAAAAACAACAATGTCAACAAACTTTATTGAAAAACAAAGTCACTAAACTTTTTTGAAAAACAACAAAGTCTACAAACTTTCTTGAAAAACAAATTCAACAAACTTTCTTGAAAAAGAACAAAGTCAAACTTTTTTTGGAAAAACAAAGTCAACAAACTTTTTTGAAAAACAAGAAAAATCTGACACTCTTGTATAATATTTTTGTTGTGTTGATAGAAATAGCAAAATGTCATATAAATAACTTAATAAAAGACTAGCTAAACGTTAAGAGGGGTGAACACAAAATATCGATTCACGTCTGAATTGCGATTCTAAATTCCCAAATTTGGATTATTTTCAAAATTCGATTTAAAAAGTAAAGTCAAGTTTTCACAGTTTCTCATGGGCAGTCAAAGACTGGCTTGTAGACCAGCAGTCCTGCTCACAGGCAGTCAAAGAATGGCTTGTAGACCACCAGACCACTGCTCACATGAACAATAGCAGGCATGTAGTTGAACATCAGATGATACCCTGGTCTGATGGCCACCGGAGTACCAGTCCAATCTTGTAACATCACACACTTGTATACATATGCAGTACCACAGGGGTGTATGGCTATTGGATGAGATACCCTTATGGGTACCATCTGCACTGTATATGGACTTTGATCAAAACTGCTGCCCTTTATATACTTCCGCTGCTAAAATACTGTAACTTGACCGTCCACTCACATACCCTTTATGTATTGTACTTGTACTTTAAATTGCCTATCATTATGTCATTTCAATATTGTTGTGTATTTTCAATCCCAATTATGGACGTTAGATGTGCCATAAAAGGACTACAGATGGAAATTAGCATACATCTGGTGCGGCCATCTTTTTAATGTAACTGCACATTGTTCTTCAAATAAACAAATACAAACAATAATAATAATAATAAGCATCAGTGTAATGTCTATATCATAATAATAAGCATCAGTGTAATGTCTATACAATAAGAATTAGAAGAAGAAGAATCAGTGTAATGTCTATATCATAATTATAAGCATCAGTGTAATGTCTATATCATCATAATAATAAGCATCAGTATAATGTATATATCATTATAATAATAAGCATCAGTGTAATATCTATATCATAATAATAATAAGCATCAGTGTAATGTCTATATCATGATAATAATAAGCATCAGTGTAATGTCTATATCATGATAATAATAAGCATCAGTGTAATGTCTATATCATAATTATAATCATAATAATAATAATAATAGGCATCAGTGGTCTATATAATAATAAAAATAATAATAATAATAATAAGCATCAGTGTAATGTCGATATAATAATTATTATAATAATAAGTATCAGTGTAATGTCTATATAATAATTATTATAATAAGCATCATTGTAATGTATATACAATAATAATATGAGCATCAGTGTAATGTCTATATAATAATATAATAATAATAATAATAGGCATCAGTGTAATGTCTATATGATAATCATAAAATAAACAATAAGCATCAGTGTAATGTCTATACAACAATAATAATAACCATCAGTGTAATTTCTATATATTAATAATAATAATAATAATAATAATAAGCATCAGTGTAATGTCTATATAATAATAAGCATCAGTGTAATGTCTATATCATAATTATAATCATAATAATAATAATAGGCATCAGTGTAGTCTATATAATAAAAATAATAATAATAAGCATCAGTGTAATGTCTATATAATAATAATAATAATAGTCATCATCATCAGTCCTGACTGCGACTTTCTGCAAGGACCCAAACTAATTATTAGAGACAACGTCACGTTCTGATTGGACCACATCTGGTCATGTGATCTTCATTCTCTGAAAGGCCAAGACTAAAGCAGAGAACATCCAAAGGCCTCTGGAACTCATTTAGTGCCAGAAATGGGGGTTGCTCTGCTTGCATGGGGTCAAAGTTCACCCTCTGACCCCGCCTGCTGCTCATGTGGCAGACCTCCATTTTGAAGAGCCAACTATCTCCATTTTAAATGGTGTCGGACTTTTGTCCTTCTTTTATGCACAATTCCTTTTTCTACATTGTCTGCAGAGAAGACCAATCTCTTGCATTAGAAAGATAATTTCCAGAAGTTATTGACAAAATAATTCAAATGCATAAAACCTGAAATGACCAGAAATATAAATAATGAAACTAGTACATACACATATATATGTTATTACTTATTTAAATTTGTATAAACATGTGACTTTACTTTCAATTTTGTATTTCACCAGATGCCCCAAGTTTGCATGATGAATGCTGATAGAATTGCTTTGAAAATGGTGATGGTAAAGAATACAATTAAAGACTTGAAGGCCACATTACATTACACAGGTTTGTCAACAAAAACGACAAATAAGTTAGCATGCTGCTTATGTTGCAGAGAAATTGTGAAAATGATACAATTATGCATGCATTAAACATTTACTATTTTACAGAAAACAAAGCACAGCACAGCATTTCTTCATGAAGATGTCAAAGTTTAGTTATATATTTAATATCCTGAACAGAAAAAGCACCAATACGTTCAAATTGTTGGTTATTTGTGGAAAAATTACCATTTAATTGTTTTGTTTTAAAACCATTTTTGCTAGATGTTTGGTATAAGACAGGTGCTGCATTTGTCATCTACATAAATGTTAATATTTCTGTAAGAGCTTTTGGTGAAAAAGGTTTGACAGTTTGTCCCCCCAAAAAAATCGACATTCGTTCTGCAGCGGTAAGGTTGAGTTTTAATTGTGAATTCCGGCGTTCTTGAATGCACCTTTTGGCAGGCGTGATTGTGATTGGTGGACAGCCAGGAAGTGTAATGTTACTGGAGTTGTGTCTAAAAAGGGAACACTTGCGTCACTAAGTACGCTCCAGTAAGTATACTTCCCACATGTACACTGTGTACTTAGTCTGTGAGGGCGCAGACGAGTGCCGTAATAAACCCGTTGCTGTCGAAATGATGGCCGTCGTGACACGAGCCTCTTCTTTTTTTTTCTCCTTTTTTTTATTTATATAAACCTTTATTTGTAAATGTCAACATTTACAAACAGTTGAAAATAATAATCAAAGTAAGTACAAAAAAAGTACAAAACAGTAAAAAAAAAAAACAGTACAAAACAGCGCCAGGGGGCCATAAATTCAAAGAAACTAAAATAGAATGCAATATATATATATATATATATATATATATATATATATATATATATATATATATATATATATATATATATAATAAACAAAGTGCAAAGCCATAGGCTCACTCAATCTCAGTAAATAACTTAAATTTGGAACACAGCATCATCGTTTTCACAGCTTTTTGGTTGTTAGAGGTAGAGAGTGTTTTAATGTAGGATTCTAAATCTTTTTT